>NC_135507.1:119217066-119521328 GCF_052857255.1 Amblyomma americanum | reverse complement strand
ATTGCTTGGTGGCTTAGTTCTTACAACATTCGGCTCATGAACCGGCGGTGTGTCGTTCATATCTTTCCCGAGGCGGCCGCGCTTTCATGGAGGCGAGGTGCTGAAATCGTTTGTGCGGTGTTGGTGTCAGAGCACGTTAAAAACTCTACACTTACGAAAAGTACTACTGCACTCCGAGGGGAAGCTTTAAATCCTCGCCACAGTGATGATATTATCACGCAGTGGTGACGGCAGTACAGCGAGAAGAGCTTTCAAACGAATCTCTATTGGGGCTAACTTCTGCCCTGTAAAGAACTCAATGATTCGGCGGCGGCGTAGCAACAAGCATGCTTGGCGCTCGTCGAACAGAATGCCTGCAGCTTTTGGTTGTGCTAATTTTTTTTATTTACAATACTGTAAGCCCTTCAAGGGCTGTCACGGGGTGGGAGGGAAAAAATACACAAATATTGAGCATGGCTACAAGAAGCACAACTCCAGTTTTTTCTGAAAAATGTCAGCTGAATTTGTGCCCTGAAATACATGCTGACCCAGTTTATTAAATTCTACTGCCGTTTTCGGGAGGAATGAGTACTTAAATATGTCAACTATAGATGTGTAAGGCATAATCGCAATTGGGTGGTTAGTACAGTAAGATAATCTGGCCTGGCGGTCGAATCTACAGAGTAGAGTCTAAATTAAACTTACTTCCATGAAGCATCTAAAGAAACTTGAGGCGAGCTACCTTTCTGCGCGTCGCTAGTTCTGGAAGTTGAGCTTGGAGGCGTAATGCTATCGCTGACTGTTTTGCAGTAAGCAGAGAAAATAAATCTTAAAGCTAACCTTTGAACTTTTTCAAGTGTATTGATCTGATATTGACAATGTTGGTTGAATATTATGATTGCATATTCTAAGTTAGGCTGGACTAAACTCTTATATGCTTGAAGTTTAACACCGGATGTTGCAAGGCTCAGTTTTTGTCTTAGGAAGTCGAGTTTGCGTTAAGCTTAATCGCTAATGTGATCGATGCATGTTCACTCCACTGTAAGGTTTCACTAATGGTGACGCCTAAATATTTCAAATTGCAACACTTTTGGAACGGAATATTGGTAATACTATAAGGAAAAACTAGGAGAGATTTCTTGTTAGTAACGCTCATGGCGACCGATTTACTGGAATTAATTTTTATGTTACATTTCATGCACCAGTTGTACACATTTTTCAAAGACTGGTTCAGAATCACGTGACCATGAACATTTTTCAGATGACAGAACAGGAGACAATAATCTGGAAATCGTCGTCATTCCAGGTGAGGGTCTATATCCTCTGCAATATCATTAATACACAGTAAAAAGAGCACGGGATCTAAAACTGAACCCTGGGGAACCTCAGACGATATATGAGAGGTTGTAGAATTTTCACTGCCTATTTGCGCCAACTGTCTCCTGTTAGTAAGATAAGTGCGAACCAAGTTAATAATCTGCAAATCAATACTATATGAATGCGTTTTTTTTTAGTTTATATGGCACACTTTGTCAAATGCTTTTGACAAATCCAATGCGATCATGTGAATTTGTTTTCTAGAATTAAGGTTGCTGCAAAGGTATGAATAGCTTCAAAAAGCTGGGTTACTGTCGACAAGCGAAGTCGAAAGCCATGTTGTCTATGATAAAAAAAAAACCATTATTTTCGAGAAATTCCATCAAATAGCTATTACACGTTCGAGTAATTTACACGAGGCAGATGAAACAGATATGGGGCGATAATTTTGTATCATCATTTTATTAACCGATTTATAAACTGGCGTAACACTGGCGAGCAGCCAGTCTGTCGGAACAGAACTTTCACGCAGAGATACTGTAAATATCATTACCAAAAATTCTGAGACCCTTTGGCAATAGCGCCCCAAAACCTCATTTGGTATAAGATTGGAAGTAAACTATTTTTCTGATCTGTCGATAATATCATAGACAGCACTCCTTCTTTCATGATAATATTTTTGTCATTAATACTATCAGGGGAAACACTCTACATTCCTACTGCTGGGCTATCATTACAACTAGGAACAAAAACAGAACTGAAGAAGTTGTTAAGTGCGTCAGCAATAACCGATGGAGTATTACAGATATTTCCATGCACTTGAACACCGTTCAGTTTGGATTTAGAGCCGGATAAGCATTTCCAGGACTTTTGCGGAGAGCTTCACAGGTATACTTGTAATGTAGTGGAAAAGTACAATCTTTTAGCGTTCTCAAACTCAGCTCGCACCTGCTTACTGAGGTTAGCAATACGTACCAAGCTTTTAGCAATTTTTTGCCGTGTACGAAGCAGTTTTCATTTTAAGTGAATTATATTACGCGTTATCTATGGATAGGGCTTTTGTACACGTCTTATCTTAGTGGGTATATATAGGCATACAGTCGTGAAAGACCGTTTTAAAACAGGCCCACAAGGTATCCACATCACTAATCTTAGAGATTCTGTCAAGCGCAAGCACTAATTTGTCTAATAGTGAGGTGTCATCTGCGTGGTTAAAATTGTGAACCGATGCAGTCTTAATTCGTTTTAAGTCCATAATCAACCCAGGGTTTGCTAAAACGGCGTTATGATCTGAAATTCTGTCCTCTATAGTTACTTCATGCCGAAGAATACCATAAGTAGATAAAGTAATTGAAATATTGCGCTGCTTTGGCCCTGTATTCGAGTCGCCTTATTGACCTCGTCGATGAGACCATGTTTTGCCAATATTTCTCGCGTATAATCTGCATTTAATCTTTCTACTGTTCCTGGAATTCGAGACTAACAGTCTGCACCTGGGAAGGAAAATTCAAATTGTATGATTCTAATACGCTTGTTGGAAACATTCGCTATATATTCATCTATTTTTTTTTTAATTCGACTGAGCAACAGGGGCGCCGGTACATTACGTCAATTATCAATGCAGTATCCTTAAAAAATAAATTGCATCATACACTTGCACCAAAGCCAATAACAAACTCTCGGCATGGGAGATGCGGTGAGCAAAGGAACCGCAACAGTCTGGAGCAACCCAGAATTGGCTCCGCCTGGGTGCGATCAGCCGAGATAAATCTGGTGGCGTCTAGCATCACAGATACAGCGAAAAAGTCGCCTGCAGACCGTTTTGAAGAATTGACAAGCAAACACAAAATAGCTTTGCGTTAAGATTACACTGACATATGACTCGCACGAAGCGGTTACTCGCCATGCCTTTGAAGAAATATCTAACAACGAATTACCCCTTGCTTTAAATGGTGAGCTTGATGCTCCTTCGCGATTTCCATCGTTCATTATGATATCCTTCAAGCCAGCTATGAAATTTTTCGAGGAATCGAAAAAATGAAAGTTTTTTTCTATCTTGAAGTCTAATCAGTGATTTGTAATTGCACTGTTCTTTTAAACCACTGACTGCACAGTTTGTCCTGAAGCGCTCGCATGCTTTTGTGTGTGTGTGTGTGTGTGTGTGTGTGTGTGTGTGTGTGTGTGTGTGTGTGTGTGTGTGTGTGTGTGTGTGTGTGTGTGTGTGTGTGTGTGTGTGTGTGTGTGTGTGTGTGTGTGTGTGTGTGTGTGTGTGTGTGTGTGTGTGTGTGTGTGTGTGTGTGTGTGTGTGTGTGTGTGTGTGTGTGTGTGTGTGTGTGTGTGTGTGTGTGTGTGTGTGTGTGTGTGTGTGTGTGTGTGTGTGTGTGTGTGTGTGTGTGTGTGTGTGTGTGTGTGTGTGTGTGTGTGTGTGTGTGTGTGTGTGTGTGTGTGTGTGTGTGTGTGTGTGTGTGTGTGTGTGTGTGTGTGTGTGTGTGTGTGTGTGTGTGTGTGTGTGTGTGTGTGTGTGTGTGTGTGTGTGTGTGTGTGTGTGTGTGTGTGTGTGTGTGTGTGTGTGTGTGTGTGTGTGTGTGTGTGTGTGTGTGTGTGTGTGTGTGTGTGTGTGTGTGTGTGTGTGTGTGTGTGTGTGTGTGTGTGTGTGTGTGTGTGTGTGTGTGTGTGTGTGTGTGTGTGTGTGTGTGTGTGTGTGTGTGTGTGTGTGTGTGTGTGTGTGTGTGTGTGTGTGTGTGTGTGTGTGTGTGTGTGTGTGTGTGTGTGTGTGTGTGTGTGTGTGTGTGTGTGTGTGTGTGTGTGTGTGTGTGTGTGTGTGTGTGTGTGTGTGTGTGTGTGTGTGTGTGTGTGTGTGTGCGCGCGTGCGCGTGCGCGTGCGCGTGCGCGTGCGCGTGCGCGTGCGCGTGCGCGTGCGCGTGCGCGTGTGCGTGTGCGTGTGTGTGTGTGTGTGTGTGTGTGTGTGTGTGTGTGTGTGTGTGTGTGTGCGCGCACGGGCGTGCTTGCGCGCGTGCGTGTGTGCGTGCGTGCGTGCGCGTGCGTGTGCGTGTGCGTGCGTGTGCGTGCGTATGCGTGCGTGTGCGTGTGTGTGTGGGTGTGTGTGGGTGTGTGTGCGCACGTGTGTGCGTGCGTGCGTGTGTGTGTGTGTGTTTTTCTGTTCTACTGATCTTGATGCTTTTGCTCCTTTGTCATCCCTCCCTTTTGGTGTGATTGTATTTAAGTACTCGTCACCTTATGCTGTACCCACTCCCCTGCTAAAATGCATCGGCGCTGTAGGGTGTACTGTAAAAAAATAAATATCATCAGCAAATATCGAGTCCCTTATTTCAGAATTTTTGAAAATTCATAATATCAGTTTGTACTGTATATTTATCTGCGATTGTTTCGCAGCCCCCCTTCTCATGAGCCATACCAGATGATTGAAAAACAGAGAAGGATGTTAAAGTGTACTTATCTGGTAAAATACACTCAGCCTTGAATAACAACCCCATTTCATATAATAATGCGTCTGTGAAATCTTGGAAGACGTGCCTTATTGAATTAATATTTTCTTAGAGCCGAAGTATTTCCTCCATCTCTGACAGCACTGGTATCATAATGCCTTCTTAGTGAAACAAAATTAGCACTGCTCCTTCACTGATTTACTATTAATATTTACCGTAACATGTAGACTGACGGCATCTATTTATATTTTCCGAACGATTTTGGTCAACTTCCTCACCGCCGTCTTTCACAAAAACTTTTGCAGCTCAATGTACTTCATGAAAGTCCTAAACGCATTGAACAGTTTTTCAGTTAGTGTTCTCAGTCAGTCTGTTTACGGTCATCTGTGCAACTATTTTGTTAAATGAAAATCGCAAGAATCTTTTCTCGGTCCTCTCCTATTCCTAAATTATATTGTATAAGGCACGACTTCACCGACCATGTTTATTCCAACTAGTAGACAGAAAAGCTTTCTGAGCGAATAGTCCCAGTGATGACGATCAATATAGAGAGGTGAAAAGTATAAAGCCTTATAGAGGGCTCACACTAGCTACTAACCCGGGCAGAAGCGGCCACTCCGGCCGCGATTAGTCTGATGCAGGGCGCTGAATGATAGTCTTCAGGCGGGAAAAGTGGCCAATTTCAGTCCCACGGTAACGGCAGTCTGCAGGAGCATCAACAGGAGTGACACGGTACTTCACAGAAGAAGTTTGGTTGAGCACCAAGTAGGGACTGGTGAAACGTCGCTGAAATTTGTTGCAAAGACCAGGCGTGCGCAAAGCGGTCCAAAGTAAGACACTGTACCCAGGGCGAAACGAAACAACGCGGCGTGTCGCGTTATAGCAACTCTTGCGATCTTCCTGGAAGGCGACCGTGTTGAGGGAAGCAAGTGTGCGGCATCGGGTCACTAGGGAGAGGAACTGGCCGGGAACAGACGGGGAAGAGCTCGCAGGCGTACAGAGTAAATAGCCGTTTAGAAAGGTAGTGGAAGGACGGCCGTAAACAAGGAAAAATGGGGAGCAAGCAGTGTTTTGTTACAACGCTCAATTGTAAGAAGAAGAAAGGACGGACTGCATCCCAAATTCGGTGGTGAGGTTCGACGTACACGGAAACCGTATTTTTTCAGGTCATTTGGCTGGAGGTGTTAGCCTGATGATGTGTGAATTGTAGAGGAAGCGGGAAGAACTTCGGCAACAACTGTCGCCAGGAACGTCCAGCCGCAGCCACTGAGAAGCACCTGAGGGCTGCCAAGGAGTAGTATTATCTGCTAGCGTGTTAGATGGTTGATGGCAGTCACTGTGCTAAGATTATCGCGCATAAAAAAGGAAGCAGGCCACTCAGTTCATTGCCGACGACTCGGAACAGCTTGGCGGGGAAAGATAGATGGAGCAGAGGTCCAGCGGGTGGGGAAGTCTGCCATTTTCGACGCTGGCAGAGTGGGAAAGATGCAACGTATTTATCCACGCTTAAGGAAAGACCTGGCCAGAAGAAACGGCTTTTCATGCGTTGACAGCTTTATGGCAACCTATGACCTTAGTAATTATGGTAACCAAGGCGTCGATAGAGCCTTGGGCCCTCCGTTGCCTCTTTCTCTGCTACTATGGAGTTGCGTATCAGCCGCCGCTTGTGTGCTCAAACCGTCATGTCTAAATAGAACACCGACGGTCCGGGTTTGTTCCGCTCGGACTTTGCTACCCTGCAACTCCACTACGTGTAAGGCAGTACTTCACCGACCAGGTGTATTCCAACCCGCAGCCACAGGCACGCACCGAGCGAACCTACCCGAGAGAGGTGGGAGTCTGCCCTGCTCGGCTGCTCTACGTTAGAGAGCCAAAGAGCCCTCTTCGCTAGGGCCCGAGCTGCCGCGGAAGCCACAGGCGTCCCGGACTAGAAACCTCTCCTAGAATTTGTAAGGGGCTGGCCCTTAAGGCGAGGCGCCGCTCTCTCCTGTAAATAGCCTTGAATAAATGTTTTCCACCACCACCACCGAGAAAACAGCAGAAGCGATGACGATGAGTATACAAACGTGAGAAGGATGAAGTCGCATACAGGAAGGTAAAATGCTTGAAGCCGCACACAGTGCTAGCACTATTAACGATCTACACGAGCATAATAATAATAATTGGTTTTTGGGGAAAGGAAATGGCGCAGTATCTGTCTCATATATCGTTGGACACCTGTACTGCGCCTTAAGGGAAGGGATAAAGGAGGGATTGAAAGAAGAAAGGAAGAAGTAGTGCCGTAGTGGAGGACTCCGGGATAATTTCGACCACCTGGGGATCTTTAACGTGCACTGACATCGCACAGCACACGGGCGCCTTTGCGTTTTTCCTCCATAAAAACGCAGCCGCCGCGGTCGGGTTCGAACCCGGGAACTCCGGATCAGTAGTACACGAGCAGGAAAATGAAAATTGGTTTTTGAGGAAAAGAAATGGCGCAGTAACTGTCTCACATATCGCGGCAGATACCCGAACAGCGAATTAAGGAAAGGGATAACGGAGAGAGTCAAAAAAAGAGAGAATGAGGCGTCGCAGTGGAGGGCTCCGGAAAATTTAATATGCACCGATATCGCACAGTGCACGGGCATCTTTTGCATTTCGCCTCCATCGAAACGCTGCCGCCGCGTTCGGGTTCGAACCGGGGTATTCCGGCTAAGTAGCCGAGCGGCCTAACCACTGAGGCACCGCGGCGGGTTCTACACTACTACGTGTCCTGCAGTATTCGAATGTTAACCGGCAACTTAGTCATTTAGCGCACTAATAGTAACTTTCGTGGTTACCTTAGTTTTCAGGAAAATCTTAACAGCGTACCTAATTTGCGGAACAACTTGCAAATGTTCATGCGAAATGCATATTCGGATCTTGCTCTCGTCGTCACAGTCCGCAGAGTGTCCAATGCTCAATGGCTAGCACCACGAACTGTTGCAGAGTAACACCAAGAACTGTTGCATAGTGGTGATTCGGGCTCGCTCGTTCATGGCTTACAGGGAACGATGGCAGCGCAACAAGAAAATGGACGAACACAAGCGCTGACTGCTGCCAGCAGAAGCGGTTTATTTGCTCTAGGGTTTGTTTGCAGAAGCAAATAAAAAGTTTCTGTTGGAGTAGACAGAGAGTGTGTTCGTCTATTTTCTTGTTGCGCTGCCATCGTGCCATGTAAGCTAGCACCCCTATTTAATTGGTAACATTTTAAAACCGCCCAGATGTAATTTCGTCTTATGATATATCATGCCGCATCCATATTCGTCGCATTCATAGCATCAAATAAAGCATTTATTTTCCATTCTTCCTTCTTCAACACTTAAAATTATTCGCGTATAAATAGATTCTCAGACCAAAATTATAATGTGTGTATGCCTTATTGGGCCCACATGAAGCGTGCTTAATCATTGGGTTACATGAACTTCAAAATCGCGCCACTAGATTCATTCATTCTGCATACTCACACAACGATGGCGTTGCATCTTCGAAACCGAAATCCGGACTACCGCCTCTTCATCTCCGTTGCCTCATTGCGAGTCACGCCGTTTATCAAAATGTCCCTCTTCGTTCTTTCAGCCACAGTATATCAGAGCCGCAGCACGCTGATATCACAGCACCGGTCAATCAATCCAAGCTGGTCGCCCTTTACTGCTACATTTTCTGGCGTGCATGATGGAAGCCGGCGGTCACCGAAATCAGAGAGCAAAGGCGATAACTTTATTTTCTGGTGTTAATTGGAAATTAATGCTGTAATTTTTTTGACTAAAGATATTTACAAGAAAGCAGAAGGAAAACCAACCACATGCCGCTGGTAGGATCCGAATCCAGAACATTCGATTTTCGCGTCCGGTGCTCAACCAACTGAGATACGGCGACAGCTTACCAGTCTTCTGCTTTCGGGGGTATTTATGCGTAGTATAAACTAACCTTTAGAGTGCTCACCAGCGCCAGTTTCGTCCATACCGGCGGACGTAGTACGTTATGCATTATCGCGAGTGCCACTTAGGAACGTGACCGAACTGTGAGGGCGGAAACTGTGCAAGAACCCTCTTATTCTGTCCATTTGCATTAAGACTGCGAGATTCCAGGTCCTAGTTAAGCTATTCAGGATACAAGAGTGGGGAAAAGAGGTGGTCGTTATGACATACATGACAGAAGCCAAGCGTCACCGAAATCCAGGACAAATTATACATTTTTTGGCACAATTAGGACCGGAACACAAAGAACAAAGACAAACATGAGCGCTAACTTGCAACTGATTTATTGAGGGAACCACGACTGCATATATAACCACACAGGCATGCGTGGGCGCAGCCTAACAAGTCACTTGGAAACAACCAGAGAAAAAAAGTCATCGCAGTAGAAGTGATAGAAAATTCACTTCAGCGTTGTACAAGGCAACTGTAGTGTCACCCAATCTGATCCCGATTCCCATATTAAAAATGCCTGCCAGATTTCACGAGCGGTTTTTGATTACTTCTGCTTAGGACTGACACGCAACGAAAACGCGGTTCACAAGCTCTGCAAGCAATGCAGAGATCAAAAGATTCGTGCGCTTCCTATTTGCCAGGTCTCTTTCATGCTCCCTGAGTCGGTCGTTAACGCAACGCCCGTCTGGCCGATGTACCCTTTGCCACAGGACAGGGAAATCTTATATACAGAGTTCACGACGCACTTAACAAAACGTTTTTCGTGGTTCTTTTTACAGCCCCCTCTTTTGTCTTCGCATGTGATGCGACCGCAGAGCTGAGCGAGTATCCTGGGGCTGAAAAAACCACCGGCACGTCAAACCGTTTAGCCACCTTTTTTAAGTTGTGGGTGATCTTGTGGATGTAGGGAACTACTCCCGGTTCCTGTTGACTGTACAGGGCCTTCGCAGCAGTCGTGCGCGTTCCGGGCTTCATTTTCTTCAGCAGCGTTTCCGCCACTGACGCCACGACCGACCCAGGGTAGCCAGCTGAAATCAGCCTACACAATTGATGATCGAAACTTGCTTGCATGTCATGAACACACGATCTCCACAGCGCGGATTTCAGTCAGAGTGTTACAGTGCCTCTATTTAGTAATTCGGAATGGGCAGAATTGTATGGCAATAGCTCCTTTTGTGTACCAGGGGATTACGCTCAGCAAACATGCCTTTCCTTGAGTATTAAACGTAAGTCTAAGAACTGGAAAATGCCTTCCTGCGGAAGCTCATCAGTAAAAGGTAGTCATTTTTCAAAAAGTTTGAAATCATTGAGAACACCCATCAGTGTTTGCTCATATGAAATGGAACGAAAAACATTGAGGACTCTGTCACTGTTAAATTGATTAAATCGATCGTGTAAAGAGCGATCGTTGTATGATAAAAAGATGTTGCACAACACCGGTGCAATGCATGAACCTATACGGATAACACTCTCTTTTCGATACAGCTTGTCGTCAAATTTGATAAAAGCGCTACAAAGATAAAACTCTAAAAGGGCTAAAAAGTTATCCATCGTCATGCCTGCTGCATTTTGGAAAGCAACAGAATCGTTTTAATCCATGCAGTTTTTGACGGCAGCGAAAAGTTCAGGATGAGGAACCGCATAAAAGATCGAGCTCTTCCACATCGATAGAGAAGGCATTATCTACATCACTGTGATCTGGAAAGGAACGAACAATGTCAGTTGAATTCTTTACCAGTAAGGGGTCAGTTATATCGAGGACATTCAAAACTTCTAAATGGAATTTACTAACACAGTGCTGCCACGTGCCACCTTTGTTCACAATGGTACGAAATAGGGTATCCAAATCAAAGAGCATAGGGGTTGTTTTAAGCATGAAATACTTTTAGCTCCCGTTATCCCTGACCTTGAGGTGACGTCGAGCCAGAACCGAGAGTCAACTTCCGGGCACCGATTTCCAGACGTCAGGGAGCCGAAACAGGTCCATCCGGGCACCGATCGAGAATTAACGCCACGAGCTCTCCACTCTTTAATGCCTTGTACAGGACAGGCACACAAATGGTAAGCTCTGCGGATTCCGCGCCGTCCTCAAGGATGGCAAGACGCTCCCACACCCGCACGTTGAAGAGGCGGCAGCAGTTTTAAGCGCGTTCGGGGCGTTTTGGAATGAGGCCTGCCACTGTGATGCACAGTCCGCTCATGGCATTTCGCACTGTGGCAGTCGGATGTATGCACTCGATCGGGAAGCACTCGAACGCGCTTGTCCTCCCTTCTTGCCAGGCCTGCGTCGCGCCGCGGCCGCGTACGCTTTTGCATATTCTGCATTTCAGTGCCGTCGCCGTCACAGCTGGTTAAGCCGAGAAATGCAGCTTGGCGAAAGGATAGGTGCGAAGCGTATTGAGGAAAGCGATCGCTTTGCGAGTTATGCGCCACAGCTATGCCTGTACCGACTGCAAGTTTGCATCTGCTCTCGATCACAAGAGACGCAGTAATTTTTTCAGTTGTGTGGTGTTTAATAATCGGAGAATAATAGTGCAGTTATTTTATAGCCTAAAGATAATTTATACCAAACCTTCTGAGAAGAAACAAATAACCACATGGCGGCGGTAGCACCCGAATGCACCATGTCTGAATTTCATGTATCCTCTATCAACTGAGCTACCGCGACGGCTCTTCAGTGTTCGGCTTTCGGGATATTCAGGTTCGTTCTTTCGCCGAGGAGCTATAGATTTGAGCATCATCATCATCATCATCATCATCATCAGCCTTACTACACCCACTGCAGGGCAAAGGCCTCTCCCATGTCTCTCCAATTAACCCTATCCTTTGCCAGCTGCATCCACCCTTTGCCTGCAAACTTCTTAATCTCATCCGCCCACCTAACTTTCTGCCGCCCCCTGCTACGCTTACTTTCTCTTGGAATCCACTCCGTTACCCTTAAGGACCAGCGGTTATCTTGCCTTCGCATTACATGCCCTGCCCAAGCCCATTTCTTTCTCTTGATTTCGACTAGGATGTCATTAACCCGTGTTTGTTCCCTCACCCACTCTGCCTGCTTCCGATCGCTTAACGTTACACCTATCATTTTTCTTTCCATGGCTCGCTGCGTTGTCCTTAACTTAAGCTGAACTCTTTTCGTTAGCCTCCACGTTTCTGCTCCGTAGGTGAGTACCGGTAAGATTATGCTGTTGTACACTTTCCTCTTGAGGGAAATTGGTAAACTGCCACTCATTATCTGCGAGAATTTGCCATATGCGCTCCACCCCATTCTTATCCTTCTAGTTATTTCCCTCTCATGATCCGGATCAGCTGTCACTACCTGCCCTAAGTAGACGTATTCCGTCACTATTTCTAGGCTCTCGCTGCCAATGTAAACTGTTGTTCCCTTGCTAGGCTGTTGAATATTACCTTGGTTTTCTGCATGTTAATTTTTAGACCCATCGATCTGCTCTGCCTGTCTAACTCATTGATCATGATTTGCAGTTCACCTCCTGAGTGACTCAGCAAAGCAATGTCATCAGCAAATCGCAGATTATTTAGGTATTCTCCATTTATTCTTATTCCCAACTGTTCCCAATTCAGGCCTCGAAATACCTCCTGTAAACATGCGGTGAACAGCATTGGCGAGATCGTGTCTCCTTGCCTGACGCCCTTCCTTATTGGAATTTTATTGCTGACTTTATGGAGGACTATAGTAGGAGTTGCAGCGATGGCGTAGAGACAGAACATCCGCCTCGCGTGCAAGAGGACCGGGGCTCAAATCCTGGTGCCGCGCAATTCTCCACCGGGTTAAAAAAAAAATCCGCGTGTCGATGGAATTACATAACCAGGCCTGGAGTGCGGCCTGATCTCGGTGACCAGAACCGACAACGCACTCTCTCACCAGAGCAGGATTTGGCCACCCTGGTGTAGCACTTGGCCACAACCTTCTATGATCAAACCAATTAACCCTCGGCCCTCAGTCCCCAGCGGCTGCAGAGGAACTGACCACGGCGGCGGTCAGACCTGTGACGCAGCGGAGGGTGCTAAGAATCTCTGGCTCCGGACAGGCCGCCATTGGAATCTGAACCTGGCAACGTTTAACGCTAGAACTTTAGCTAGTGAGGCTAGCCTAGCAGTGCTGTTTGAGGAACTAGCGGGAAATAAATGGGATGTGATAGGGCTTAGCGAAGTTAGGACAGGTGAGGCCTATACAGTACTAAAGGACGGACACATACTGTGCTATCGCGGGCTAGAGGATAGACGAGAACTAGGTGTGGGATTCCTCATTAATAAGGATATAGCTGGCAACGTAGAGGAGCTCTACAGTATTAACTAGAGGGTAGCAGCTATAGTAATTAGGCTGAATAGGAGGTACAAGCTGAAAGTAGTGCAGGCCTACGCACCCACATCCAGCCATGATGACCAGACCGTTGAAAGTTTCTAAGAGGACGTAGAATCGGCAATGAATAAAGTAAAATCGCAGTACACTGTAATGATGCGCGACTTCAATGCGAAGGTGGGCAAGAAGCATGCTGACGACCACGCGGTAGGTGACTATGGGATAGGCTCTAGAAATAGCAGGGGAGAGTTATTAGTCGAATTCGCGGATAGAAATAATTTACGGATCATGAATACCTTCTTCCGCAAACGAGAAAACCGGAAATGGACCTGGAAGAGCCCCAATTGTGAGATTAAAATTGAAATCGACTTCATACTATGTGCTAAACCTGGCATCATTGAGGATGTGGCCGTCCTCGGAAAGGTGCGCTGTAGCGACCACAGAATGGTAAGGTCTAGAATTAGCTTAGACTTGAAGAGGGAACGGAAGAAGCTAGTGAAGAGGAAGACCATTAACGAGTTAGCCGTAAGAGGGAAAGCACAGGAGTTTAGGATAGCGCTGCAAAACCGATATTCGGCTTTGACTGAGGAAGATGATCTTGATGTTCATTCAATGCACGATAATCTGACATCAATAATTACGGAGTGCGCAGTAGAAGTAGGCGGTAGGACAGTTCGAAAGGATACCGGGAAGCTATCTCAGGTGACGAAAGATCTGATTAAGAAGCGCCAAAACATGAGGGCATCTAACCCTACCGATAGAATAGAACTAACGGAGATATCAAAGTTAATAAATAAGCGCATGGTGCCGACATAAGGAAGTTTAATATGGAGAGAATCGAGCATGCTATAAAGAACGGAGGTAGCCTAAAAACAGTGAAGAGGAAACTAGGCATAGGTAAAAACCAGATGTATGCATTAAGAGACAAGCAGGGTAATGTCATTAACAATATGGATAAGATAGTTAACGTAGCCGAAGAGTTCTTCACAGACCTGTACAGTAGCCAATGTAATCAGGGCGCTAATGAGAAAGCCAGCAGTGCACAGCAATGCGTCATCCCGCCAGTAACGGAAGATGAAGTAAAGAAAGCCTTAGAAGCAATGAAAACGGGAAAAGCAGCTGGGGAAGATCAGGTAACAGCAGATCTGTTGAAGGATGGAGGGGACATCGTGGTTGAAAAACTAGCCACCCTGTATACGCAATGCCTTATGACATCGACTGTACCAGAAGCTTGGAAGAATGCAAACATTATCTTAATTCATAAGAAGGGAGACGCCAAGGACTTGAAAAATTACAGGCCGATCAGCTTACTATCCGTTGCCTACAAAGTATTTACTAAGGTAATCGCTAATAATCAGGGAAACGTTATACTTTAATCAACCAAATTATCAGGCAGGCTTTCGTAAAGGATATTCCACAATAGATCATATTCACACTATCAATCAGGTGATAGAGAAATGCGCAGAATATAACCAACCTTTATATATAGCTTTCATTGATTATGAGAAAGCATTCGACTCAGTGGAAACCTCAGCAGTCATGCAGGCATTGCGTAATCAGGGGGTAGAAGAGCCTTATGTCAAAATACTGGAAGATTTGAGCAGCCTCACCATATCATGATCTACGTTTGAAGGACTTGTACCGATCACCTTGCACGCTAAATAACCATCGCTGTGTGTTTATCTAAATAAAATCACCCCTTAGGTAATCCCCCGCCACACAAGATTTCAAATAAAAATGACGGTTGATTTAATATGGTTAGACCAAACGAGAATAATCTGCGCTAGCACGTTTAAGTCGCTGTTCTGCTGGATATGACGAGGGCTATATTTGGTTTGATCTTGTTTTGCATAGTTTTCAACGACGTTCTGCTTCTGAAAATCTGGAAAGGGCCGGCTCATTATGTTTACACCTCACGATGAGACAGCATGACCCACCGCGACAGATCTCTTACCGCACCTACCACGAAGTGGGTCTAGAGTCACTGAAAATTGGCTCCTCGTTGGCTACCGCCCGCGCTGCCTCTTGCTCTCCTTGGCTACCGCTGCGTAATGCGTCTCTCTCCCATGGGCTGCTGTTGCGGCACTCACCCTCGTCCTCTGCGCTGCAGGAGCAAGGCCAGCGAGTGAGAACCGCGAAAGCCATGAATGCGATGTTGAGCGCTAGTGCTTTAAGAAGTGAAATTAAATGAACTGAAGCTGGAGCGCGCCTTCAGGCTCTTTCCCTTGAGTTCTCTGCGTCTGCACCAGCTTCGCAGTGAAACCTATCTTGTCCTCTTTCAAAGCCGACTTACCTCTTCTCCCGTGGTCCATCTAAGTATTACACGTGCTGTATCCATGCCAAAAAGTGCCGATCAGCCTGTGGAGCCATATTAGCGTCTATCTGTAAGACATTTTTTTTTTGTTCGTGCCCATTTGGCTTCCTTTGGATTTGCTATTGCGATAGCACGCTACAAATCCTAAATGTTTTTTTGCGAAGCTTATTGCCTTTAAGTTGGAAAAGACAAAAAAGGCAACAGCCACCTTCATTAGGAAAGGAGAGTGCGGTAGCTGCCCTGCGGGTAATCTGCCCGTTGTCGCGATGCGAAAACGCCTACTGCTCCATGAATGCCCTTGCGTTGAATTGGCCGCTATGCTCCCATGTATCAGCAACAAATGAATCTCATCCCCTGACCGTTTTCCTTCTTTTTGCAATAAGTTATTATCCAGCGAGGATTTGATCCTTAAGTAGCATGGAACACCACTGCAATTCTTCCCCATCCGGTGTCATGCATTGCCGTGTTCAATAGCCTCATAGATTACGGGCTCCAGTGAGGCGTTGCCGAGGCGGCTGGTTCAGCAAGACGGGATTAATGACGTGAGCAGTTTGTTGCCCTCCGCCAATATGTAAGGTGAAAGAAAGGAAAAAACCATGCGACAGCCGACCACGCCGTGCAGAATCGAGGAAGCGGTGAGCCATTCCATTTCCAGCGTAGTACAAGGACACCGATTTTGCGGGTCGCTGCGCGTACAAGCGGACCCGGAGGACTCAAACTGAGCGGAAGCTGAAGTCCCGCCCCTGCGCCGGAGGGTGCGTTCCAGCCACTTGCGCCCACTCGGCAGCACAGGGCTCTTCGAGCGTGAGCATAACGGCGGAAGCAGGTGACGTTTAGGGCGCAGTGCGGGTTGTCTGTGCAAGGTCGGGATTAGCAACTGGCGCGGTCTGCAAGGCGTGTCTACGAGCAGTCTCTGGTGCACATATACGCATATACGGCCGCGCATTTTCCTTGCTGTACTTGAAAGAGAAATGCGTAGCATTGCACCTTATGTGCCGTTTGGCTTCCCTACCTGCGTGTGAGCTTACGGAACTGCCATTTCACGGACTCCACTCATGCGTAAGGGCACTTCAAGGGGGGAGGCAGAGCACCATTGCAACAGTCATGGCAAAAACGACTACACGAAGGCTCCGTAAGAGCAGCAGTCAGCGCCCTGAAGCGGCGGATATTCAAACATTTTCTAAACGTAGCGACAAATGTGAGGGAATAAGTACACCTGTTGCCCAAAAGTTGTCGCCTTCTTCAGCTCTCTCCTGCGCCCGTTACGCTATGGCTAAACAAAAGCAAAAGAGTTTTCCGTATGCCTTCGACAAAACGGAATCTCCGCGCTCTTAATAGATGATAATATGTCTAATGTATTCTTCGCCCTCACAAAGGTCGGTGTCGAAAACAGAGGACCACGTCATGTCAAGTGCGTTCTCCAACAAAACGCAGTGACTTGCACTAAACTGTCCGCGAGCAGCGTTAGAAGAAATAAACGAAGACGCTGCGCCCAGCCCCATTATTTTAAACATCGGGGGCTATCACTGAGGAGTCAAAGTTTTAGAATGCGAACGCAAAGCGAGGTAGCAGCTCTCCCGTCTTCTCTGCCGCATAATTTCTCTCTTCGCATACGCTTAAGCCTATACGGTGTCGCATAGTGCCGCCCTCATGAGTAATACCGTTGCCTGCGCCCCTCGGTAAAAGCAGACGTCTGCTTGCATGCAAACTCACGGAGAACACTCCACGTCCTTTCAGAGTGGTACGGCGCTGTGAATATTGGTGCAACTGAGAATGCCGCCCCAAACCTGCCATAGATCAATGATTTTGCTCTCGTTGGTTCGCGTTGCTTCGTCACAGCAAAAATTAAAAAAAAAGCTGCATGCTTGGATAAATGATCGATATATCTTTAAGATATACTAAACAAAAGAGAATTTTTTATCGAAGGAAAGCTTGCAGCAGTAAAGATTGTGCCACGCAGAGCTGTCACCGCTGCTGGTAATTCCATTGATACGTAACTGATGCACTGCTCGGTAATAGAGCGTGGAGTTCTATTTCGAACAAGTAATTGGCTATCTCGCTTTCAGACATAACCTGCTTCTCAGAATCTAAACTCAAGTAACGAAACTCTCGAGGGCAGACGCGCTGGCGACCTATCCTCAGTACTGCACTGTTCTCGTCCGCTATGCATTTTTGCGTGTGGTCAGATCAACGGCAACGGCACTGCTGGTGTTCAAAAATTGCTTTTGTTTGTACATACCCCCGGAGCAACTGGTCGTGTCGTCGTCAGCTTACACGTGCACATATGCAAACATCCACCAGATCTCAACAGTTCATACAATAAAACTTGTACACGCAACATCCTCAGCGGTGACCAGCGTCGGCGTAGCACGTTGAAACCGCAAAAACACATAAATAAAAGTCCTGCGCAGGTGATGCAGTGAGTGGCGCTAGTTTGGCCTGTGTCGTTCGTGACCGCGACACCTTACATAGAGGAGGCAGTGGCGTAGAATTAACTCTCAACTCCTCATACAGCGGCGCAATACTTAGCAGATTCGAGTACTTTGCAGAAATTGTGACCTTAGAGATTATATCTTAAGAAAAGGCATTGTTGTTGGAGCGGTTGAACTTCCTCCTGCAGCGCGGCCATTTTAAAAAAATCAAGGTGAATGATACCTAAAAAAAAAAGAGACGAGTAAAAGTCGCTCATGTATTCAGTTGTCACTTTTCTGAGGTAACAACCGAACAATTTAGAGAATAAATTTCCGTACGCTTTTCTTCCTTGGTTTCTTCACTCAATACCTCTCTGCCTTTCAATGAGAACAAGGCTGCCACAACAATCTGTGGGGAACGTCTGCGGGCGCAGTGATTGGTGGCGGTCAAGCAGTGGAACATGCCTCGACAAAAGCAAAGGTGAGCCCTGATCAGAGAAGAATGTTGGGCGAGTGAGTTAAAATGCACGGTGGAAAACCGCGTGAGATACTAGTTTTTTCCAGCAAGTGCCAACAGAAAAACAAGCACCTAACACACCAAGAGCGAGTTTGCATACTAAGGAGATGCGGTAGAAATGAGTGGTCATTCATTACCTCGCATCTTGTTTCTCAGGAAAGGGCAAGAGAAGATTACAGGAAAGAAATTCAGAAGCAGCTGACCTGGAATCTCTACACATACACGCGTGGCTGCAAGATGACTGCAAGGGAACCCAGACGAGGGCTGGGGGCTACTGCTTTGCTATTTCCTGATTGTCAGACATCTTACTTGTATACGGTATGGGCCAAAGACAAGCAAATTACGAGCGGTCTTTGCAGTGCTGGCGCATTTTCGTCGCATGCCTGAAATAGCGTATTTGCTAAAAACCAACTAACCTTTCCACACTGTACTGCCAGAGTGAATATTTCTGTCACAAGAGTTGAGCATAAAAGAATTGAACAGAACCTTCTCGTAGTAGGCCGCTTGTTGTTTGCCCGGTGGAAATGACTAGCAGCGTTTTCCGAGTACCCCGAGGGCTAAAGACTGCTCTATATGAACGTGCATAGAACGCACAGACTAAGAAGACGAAGACGTTGTTCGATCGCCTGTCGCCTCAGCTCTGTTTTTTAGCTAATTTTTCCTAATTTCCCTAGTTTTATTTAAATATTCGAGGACGGCAGCATCTTCAAGGCGGTACTGTCCCTACGGGAAGAGTACGGCTGCTGTAAGGGACCACGCCATTCAAAGGAGGCTGGCTCGGAAGAGGCGAGCATGGCTTCCCAAGCTGTGGGGCGACCAGAACATGGATTCAACCACCCGTCCAGTGAGACCTCATCGCTTAGTGGGGCTGAGTCAACGATCGTAGACGGTGACGAGTCAGTGGCCGATATGGCTGACGTGGACAACGAGGGCTTCAAGTTGGTCGGGATCCCGGTAGGGATCCCGGTAGTGGTTGAGCCTACAGAAAAGCGGGTTGATTTAAGAGAGAAGAATCCCATCTTACTTTTCGCGGCCATTCAATCACTGCTGGAATCAGCTGCGGTTCGAAGTCGGTTCACCATGCACGGGGCTCTTCAGCTGGATGTCTCGACGGAAGAGCAGGTTGACAAGCTCCTGCAGAGCTCTCAGATTTTTGGCATCAAAGTTAACGTGCGGTTGCCTCATTCCTATATGAAGAACACCTGTATTATTAAGGGTGTACCAAAGTGGTATTCAGAACGCGACCTACTTGATTATCTGAAACCACAAGGTGTACTGCACGTGAAACGACTTGTGCGTCGTGTGCAGTCTCCAGGAAAAGAATGGGCTGCGAAACCTACCAACTCTATCGTGTTGACATTCGCTCCCAACTCACAGCGCCCCGAAAAAATTGATCTGGGATTCACAAAACACGCAGTTGCAGATTTCACTGAAGCTCCTCCACGGTGTTTTAGATGCCAACGGTTTGGGCACGTGGCCAAAGTTTGCACAAAGGATCGACGCTGTAAGCGGTGCGGAGGCGACCACGACTTTAAAACCTGCAGGGCAGATGTTGCTTGCGCCAATTGCGGTGGCGATCATCCAGCGAGTTTCGGAGGCTGCCCCTTCCGTGTGAGCGCTCTGCGCCGTCGGATGTCCTTTATTGCTGGTCCAAAAACCCCACCGACTGAGACGCCTGTCCCTGGATTAGACGAGTTCCCAGTATTAGAGACTAATGTTGTTGCGTTGCCCAACAATGTCCCTAAGAGACCTGAGTCCAGCAAAACGCCAAGGCCCAGTGCGTGTGAGTAGACTGTTCGACCTCCAGCAAAAAGTGTCCATGTTCTTGAGCGGCCGGATCACAACCAGACTCCAAGGCAAGGGGGACCCTCATATGCACAAGTGACAAAAAAACCAGCTACGGCGGCCAAGAGTGTGTCCCCGTCGGCATCTTTTATCGATGCTGTAAGTGAGTGCGTTGCGCAAAATAAGGAGCTCAAAAATCAAGGTATGTCTGACCTTCTTCATGTTTTGTTTGGGGCCCTGCGTTCACATGTTCTAGCGGTGGCGCCTGGTAACCTGAAGAAATTCCTACAGCTGCTGCTTTCTTTTGAGTCCCTAATTTCCACCTTCGCAGCAAACTTCCTTGCGAACTAAAATGGATGGGGCTAAACCTCGTGGATCTCATATGCACCGAAAAGTGCCGTTTATATTGCAGTGAAACAGCGCTGTGATTTTAATTCTAGAAAAAACAGCGCACACAGGACAGGGACCAAGGGAAGAACCGACGACACGATCGCTGACTTACAACTGATTTTACTAAGCGGAAAGTGATCAATATATATAGGAAGGAAGTAGCAGATACAATACAATACAATTCGCTATTCCACCAAAGAAGACGCCCCCGGAACTAGTGGCAATGGTTCATCAGGCTTCCCGTCTAGCAGAGGAATGTGATAAACAAAGATGTATATCAGAAGGCATTGACGCTGTAATTCGTTATGAACCGTCATACTGCAACATTCCCGTTAGCCGATCTGTATCATATCTAAAAGAAAAATCCCTACGCGTGCTGTTAGCAGACAAAGAAGGGGGTTTCGCTGTGTTCCCAAAAGCCGCCTTTGCATCAAAAGTACTCGAAGCCATTAACTCGGTTTTTTTACAAAAGAGTGAAAAATCAGTAACCTCAGCAAAGGAAAAAGTCAGACAAATATGCTCTCAGCACAACTTAAATGGTCTCTTAAAACGTATTGAGGATAATGAAAATAACACCTTGAAGATGTTCTTTACCGCGAAGACCCACAAAGTTGAATGCCCCCTTCGAGTAATAATAACCGAAAACGGTACTTGGCAGAAGTCAGTTTCCACGTTTTTGAAAGCTCATCTAGCATTCCTGCATGTTGATGACCCCTTCATGATCAAAAGTTCCTTTGAAGTTATAGAGTTCCTTAAAGATCAGAAAACAGAGGGTACCATAGCCTTTTCTATCGACATTAAAGATCTTTATTATTCTATTCCAAAAGAAAAATTGCTCAAAGCAGTAGAAGATTGCATAGATCACCACGGCTCTACCGCTTTTCAAAACTCCTCCGGTTGTACAAGGCTTTCTCGAGTTACTTTCAACGTACCTCTCCTCAACCTACTGTGCATGGAACGAGCACATTTACCTCCAAAAATCTGGAATACCCATAGGATCATGTTTAGCACCCATACTCAGTGACATTTTTCTGGCGTCTATAGACAGGACCTTGGCTATCATCCTTCCCAGCTCATCTGATATAAGGACGTTTCGGTATGTCGATGATTATCTCGTGGTCATAAATAGCCACAAGCAGGCGTTCCACTCAGACCTTCAGAATATTTTGCATACTTTCACTTCGACCATGTTCCCTCTAATCCTAACTCACGAGGTGCCAGTAGGCAGCACTATCAGATTTCTTGACATCAAGCTGGAATTCCAGGGCCATCACATTTGTTGGAGCTATGAACCACGTAATAAGAAACCAGTGATTCATTACCATTCAGCTCATTCGAAATTAGTGAAGAGAGCAATCGCGAGTCTTTGCATGTCTAACGCGCTCAAGAAATCATGTCCTCACAGCATGCTTTCCAGCTTTGACACACAATGCAATAGGTTATTAGGGGCAGGCTATCCCAATAACCTGTTAATCTCCGTCGCCCAGAAGCTTCAAAAGAGGATGAAAGGAAAAGAAAGGATAAATGAAGGATGTAGTGACAAAGAAAAAAAGAAACAAAAAGTCGCAGTGATCCCTTATCTCCACGCTCTGTCCCATAATCTGAAAAAGGTCATGAATAAAGCAAAGGTGAAGGTGGTGTTTTCAGCTCCGGAAAAGCTTGCTAATATCTGCAACCGCGTCAACCCTCCTTCCAAGACAGCAAGAACATGCAGCAAAAAACATCGTAAACAATTCGTACCGTGTCAGAAGGAAGTAATTTATTCAATACCTTTAACTTGCGGAGACAAATATATTGGTCAGACGGGTAGATGTATTAATGACCGATTGCGGGAACATAATAAAGACGCGGAAAAGGGGGTAAAAGGACATATAGCAGCCCATATAGGAATTTGCAGTGCTTGTCAACCTGAATTTGAAAACTGCAAAATCATAGGAAGCCACTCGGATCAAATAACTAGGGAAGTGATGGAAGCCTTCAACATAAAATCTAATAAATACACCTGCGTCAGTGCGCCATCTGTAGTTTCATCAGAAAAAGAAGTGGCGTACCTCTCAAGAAAAGGAAGAAAAAAAAAAGAAAACGGATGAATGTGTGAGTTATGTGCCTGGTTATCCGTTTCAAGCGCATGTCAGTTGGTAAATTTGGTCACACAGCATAAATCCTTGTCACCTTCACGTGCCTTCCACCTGTTGATTGTATTCGGTTTTTTGTTATTCATGGCATTGTATGTGTTATTCACGTGTCATAGCGTTTTTATGGTTCTTTGACATTGTGTTCAAACAAATCACTGTACTCAGATATTTCTGGAACTCTGACTTTCGTTTCCACAACGTTAAACCAATCCAATTAAGAAAAGTTTCTCGAAATATTGTCCCTGCAGTGCGAACTCATTTTGGTATGTCTATGAGGTCATATTATATCCCATGTATATTCAATGAGATGCCTGATAATGTTTTCAACTTGAACACTCGCAGACAGTTACGAGATGCTATTGCCGAGCTTGAACAGCTCTAGTGCATATGTTTTAATGTACACAAAAAGAATTGATTTGGTAACAGAGGTTGTTGCTGCTGCCGGACGGCGCCCTACAAGCCCAATTGAGGCTTTGGCGCGTCCGCGTCTTGTATTGTTTCTTTGGAGTGAATAAAGTATTTATTATTATTATTTACACCATGGCTTGTCATCTGTTGAGTTTTATCTTGTTTTATCTTCACTCCTTACGGTTTTATCGATATTATCGGCCATTTACACCTCCGTGACGTTGACAGCCTCTGATTGTATCTGCTACTTCCTTCCTATATATATTGTTCACTTTCCGCTTAATAAAATCAGTTGTAAGTCAGCGCTCGTGTCGTCGGTTCTTCCCTTGGTCCCTGTCCTGTGTGCGCTGTTTTTTCTAGAATGACTACCTACCAACTCGCCCAGCCTTCCACATTGTGATTTTAAGTCGGTTAGCAGAACTCAAATTATTCTTGAAAGAGACTTGTGTTCCAGTATTGGCCCTGTCAGAAGCTGGCCTGCCAAGCGGGAGTTGTTTGACTGGATATGTTGCCCACAAAAACTGCAGCATGAAGCTTTTTTCCTGCAGGAAGTACCGCGCTTTACATAAGAAGGGAAATTCCACATGTTTCTCTAAGCGTTGCCGATCTTTGCACGGATGACATTGAGGTAGCGGCTGTGAGAATACAGCTCGGCTCTCAAACCCTTTCTATTGCATCCGTGTACGTGTCTCCGCGGAAGAAGGTAGCATTAGATTTGTTTCTACAGCAGCTCAGCAACCGCTGCCCAGCACCTAGAATCATCTGCGGTGATATCAATGCCCATCATGCCGGTTGGGGTGACCGGAACACGGATTCCCGTGGACGCAAACTTGTAGAGGTTATTGACAGTTTGGACCTGTGTGTTGCCAATGACGGAAGCCCGACTTTTTTTCCGGCCTCCAGCCTCAGCGACAGCTGTAGACCTGACACTGCATTCACCTGACGTCCGCGTGAGTTGGTCAACAGCACCCGACCGCATGGGAAGTGATCACTATCCGATTTTTGTGTTTGCTGCCGACTTTCGTATGCATGCTCCTAAAATTAGCAACGTGGTCAACTGGGACAAGTACAGAAAGCGCATAGAACGTGTTTCTGGTGATGTTGTTGACAAAATGATTTCTACTAAGCTAGCAGCAACTACGGCGGTCAAGTTACCCGATCATTTTCCGGCCCCGGATTTAAAACTAAGGAATCTTTGCGCAGCGAGAAGGGCGGAGCGCCAACTCGTGCGGAAGAAGGACGACAGGCAACTGAAGACAACCTTCAATAGGCTGAATTCTGCTATTAGACGGCACACGAACAAGCTGTACAGGTCGCAATGGGCCTCATTCTGTGCTAGTTTGACTGTGTTCTCACCGATAACGAGAATATGGCGAGTTATTGGCACCCTTGCTGGAGAATCTCGCCCTTCGAAGCCTTTAGAAGCTCTTGCAATACGCAAGGAAAAACCTATTGCGTGTTTGGCAGAGGAATTTTCAGACCTACTCGTACGCGCTGATTCTGGAATAGATATATATTCACCACCTGCTTCCTCCAGGTCTATCATGGACGTCCCGTTCACGCTTCGTGAGCTTCAGACTGCGTTCAGTGGCCTGCGGCGCCGGTGTTCACCAGGTCCCGACGGCATCACCAATCAAATGCTGAATAATCTGCCCTTGCAACTCAGAAAGGAGCTCCTCAACTTCATCAATCGAGTTTGGGAGACTGGCGATGTTCCTCCGTCATGGAAGGTGGCACATGTAGTTCCGGTACTGAAGCCTGGCAAATACATGACAGACCTTGCCTCGTATCGCCCAGTGTTATTGACCTCCTGTGTAGCTAAGTTGATTGAGAAGCTGGTAAATGAACGCTTATCATGGTGGCTTGAGCACAGCAAGGCACTGCCATCCTGTATGACAGGATTCCGCCGAGGACTTAGTGTCCAAGATAGCGTCTTAGACTTGATCAGTCACATTGAACACCAGAGAGCTTTCGGCCTTTCCACCTTAGCCATTTTTCTTGATGTTGCGAAAGCTTACGACAGCGTGCTTCAGAGCTCAATTCTAAACAGTTTGCAAGGCATGGGCATACAGGGCCATATGTTAAGATTCATTTACAAGTTTATAAGTGATCGCGCGGTTCGTGTACGGTTAGGGAGTACGTTAAGCACCGAAAGGGTTCTGTCACGAGGTGTGCCTGAAGGAAGTGTTCTTTCCCCCACGCTATTTCACGCCGTAATGGCTGGCCTAACCGATTCGTTGAAAAAAAGTTGCAGGCAAGTGCGTATGTCGCTTTATGCTGACGACATCTGTATTTGGATTACTGGCTACCAACACAAGCGATTAGCCCTGATAGCTCGACATGCTATACTTTCGGCACAAGCTTACCTTCAAGGTGTGGGGTTGTCTCTGTCAGTGGACAAATCCGGCTTTATTCTGTTTCCAGGTGTAGGAAGACGTAAAGCGC
This sequence comes from Amblyomma americanum, assembly GCF_052857255.1. Taxonomy (NCBI): domain Eukaryota; kingdom Metazoa; phylum Arthropoda; class Arachnida; order Ixodida; family Ixodidae; genus Amblyomma; species Amblyomma americanum. The sequence continues at coordinate 119,495,910 of NC_135507.1, read as the reverse complement.
GGTTGAGGATAGACCTCGGTCACTCCTGCATCGGTCAATTCAACCACGCGCGTTTCCTGGGCGTCATTATTGACTCCCATCTACAGTGCCTAAAAGCTGTAGACGCGATTGTTTCATCTATATCTTCCCGTCTCAATGTAATCCGTAGAATCGCACATGAGAAATGGGGAAACCATCCTTCTTCAATGGTCAAACTTCAAGAAGCGTTGGTGGTCAGCCGGATAATATATCAATTACCTTTAATTTCCCCCTCGGCATCACAACTTGAGCGTCTCGAAGTTGTCCACAGAAAGGGCCTAAGAGGAGCCATTGGAGTTCCCCTGGCGGCTGCGAATAAGGCAGTACTTCATGAGTCCCTATCGAAACTTCTTAGCCTTATCGCTTCTCAGAGACTATTAATGCATCTTGATCGCTTAGGAGAGACGGTAGCTGGGCGATCCCTTCTCCAGCGGCTCTGCAAGAGATATGAGTCGAAGGCTTACTTGGCACTCAATACTCTTTGTTCTTTAGGCATTAATGTCCGAAGGCAAAGGAAACGGTTGAAACCCCCCTGGTCTTTTGCGACCCTCGACTGTAAGGTCACAATTCCCCATGTGAGCGCAAAGCGCAGCTCTCTTTTGGCAGCAACGCGTTTGCTTGTACTGGAATGCTTGAAAACAGAGTATGCCTGCCATCTTCAAATTTTCACGGATGGTTCTGTGGACAAGGTCAAACAAGCTAGCGCAGCGGCTTTTTACATTCCTTCTTTGGACTGTAAGTGGTCCGTACGCGGTACTGCTGTTGTATCATCCACAACGGCTGAAAGTGTTGCTATTGAGGCGGCTTTACGGAAGTTAGGGTCTTGTCCGGCTCAACCTGTTGTCATCCTAACTGATTCAAAATCAGCCCTTCAGAGGTTAGAGCGCGGAATCCCTACTGACGCCTTGTCTCTAAGCTCTCTGCGCTTGGTGCAGAATTTGCACAGCTGAGGCTTTACTCTACATTTCCAGTGGGTGCTCTCTCACATAGGAGTCAACGGTAATGAGGTGGCAGACAGTCTCGCCCATAAAGCTCTCTCAAGAAATTCCATCAAAAAAAGTACCTCAAGATGGGAAAAGTCTCTGCAGGAAAACGGTGCTCGATCACTTCAGTACCCTGTGGAGTGCGTCCCACACGCCATGTGTGACCAAGGGACTGAGAAGATCTCAGGCGACCCTTCTACATCGAATTCGCACGGCCTCTGCTCGCACTCCTGCATGGATGCATAAGACCGGCATAGCATCGTCTCCGCTCCGCTCTTCATGTGGTGTGTGCGGGGATATCGAACATTATATCATGTACTGCCCAAATTACAACGCGGAAAGGCATGTGATGTTTGCTTCCTTCAAGAAGACAGGAACCCGTCACAGCACAGTGCAGGACATTGTCTACCCGAGTGGAAACCAGACATGCAGAAGGGAGGCTGCACGCCTTCTTTGAACATTTCAGCAGAACACGGATCTTGTTTTTAAATGGTGACAGCAGGAACGGACTATGGCCTACTGTGATTGAATGTGTGCGTAGATGGTGTCTTCCGGAGTGGACTACTTTATACTGTGAGTGAATGTGTGTATGGAGTGTGGCACTACAATGGCCTATGTTCTAGTGTGACTGAATATGTGCATAGATGGTGACTTCTGGAGTGGACTGTGATGTGAACTGTGTGGATTGATTGTGTGCATAGCTGGTGACTGCGGGAGAGAATGTGTGCTATTATAAGAGACTGTGCGCTTAGCGGGGTAGATGCGGCATTGTTAATATCGAAGGGACGCTGCGGTGGAGCAAAGGCCGGCAGACAAAGCAAGGCTAACCCCACCTGTAGCATTCAACACCTCAACCTCAACCTCAACCTGAAAGCCCCCTTCTTGCATGGAGCAACTTTGTCGCCATGCATGTGATGCTTTCATTATGGCGTGAGAAGCGGCATTGCGAATCGAAGAGTTGGCCGCATATATCACCACTCAAATTACGCCGCGAGCGTTGACCTGCAGATACTTTCCGTACTGAAACACAGAGTATAAGCCACTTTTTACACAGATGCCAACCGGAATAGAGTGTTACCTCCTGGACTTTTTCCTTTGTATTTAAATTCTTGAAAACCATAACCCGACAACGAAACAGAAGAGCTATTAATTACACCTTACAAGGACTTGTACAGCAACAAGAGCCTATATGCATATATATATATATATATATATATATATATATATATATATATATATATATATATATATATATATATATATATATATATATATATATATACACTTCACAAAAGTCTTCCCAGATCCAGAAATTTATGATGCAGAAAAGGGGGCACACAGACGCCTGTGATGTCGTCCTCTTTGTTTCTTCTGTCCCTGTGCTTTAACGCGCTGTCAACAAGAACAGATTTATTAACGACGTTTCGGCTGAAACGTCGTTAATAAATCTGTTTCCGTTCGTGTGCCCCTCTTTTCTGCATTATATATATATATATATATATATATATATATATATATATATATATATATATATATATATATATATATATATAACAAAAAGAAGCCTTCTAGTTCAGAGTAGAGAGCAATTGTATATGAAATCAGACATATCAGTTTTTTGGAATGAAATAGTGCGTTCAGTAACTCATTCTTTAACAAATGGGTAGCGGCTCAAACTGAAGGCACAGCGCACGAAGGACAGCACTAAGAAAGAGACAAACACAGCGCTGTCTTACGACTAAGAGGCTTTATTGCTAGTACGCAATAAATAGGCGAAAGGAGCACAATAAGCAGATAGAACAGCATCAGTGATGATTGTAAAAAAACACACCACAACAAAAGCACACAATCGCACCCTACACTTAGCGAACCTAACTGTTAAGATAGTCAATTTCTTTTTGAGTTAGCGCGACGGAAGGTTTGCGGACGCTATTGTCAAGTCCGCGGTTACCTAGATTTTTATCATACTCATCCTCTCATTCAAAAATAGTAAAACGAGGCGTCGTGACAGCTGCCCTAAAAATGCCATTTACAGGTAATGTTCCCTTCAAATGCAATCGCTTCATAAGCCAGATCATTAGGCTGAAAAAGGTCGGCTTTAAAGACCACATCCTGCGCGCTGTAGCGGATAAGATTCTTGCTGAATTCTGGACAAAACAACTAGTCCCCTTGCTACAGAAAACCGGAGCTTCGCGGTGATACCTTATGTGCACAAGGTATGAAAAGGATTGCGGGAAAAGCCGGTGTGCTGTGCGATGTCAGTGCACGTTAAAGATCCCCAGGTGGTCGAAATTATTCCGGAGCCCTCCACTACGGCACCTCTCTCTTCCTTTCTTCTTTCACTCGCTCCTTTACCATTCCCTTACGGCGTGGTTCACGTGTCCAACGATATATGAGACAGATACTGAGCTATTTGCTTTCCCCCAAAACCAATTATTATTATTATTATTATTAAGCCGGTGTCCGCGTCATCTTTTCTGCCCCAAACAAACTGTAGCGCTTGTGCAAAAGTGTTAAACTGCGAAGGGCCTCCACCTGCCGAATGAAAAAAAAATCACGAATCACCCTATGTTGTCTATAATATAGTGCTATCATGTGGGCGTTGTTATATTGGTCAAACAGGGCTGTCCTCAATGATGGCCTAAGTGAGCACAAACGCTCCCTAAAACCAACCCCCAAAAGCAATTTGGTTATACATTGGCTTTCTTGTAAAAACACTCCTTTTTTCAGCCGTATTACAATACCGTATAAACATAAGGACCAACATACGGGGGAAATTGTGGATGACAATTGCGTCAAGAAACCTTCCGTCGCGCTAACACAAAAAAATGACTATCTTAACAGTTAAGTTCACTAGGTGTAGGGTGGGATTTTGTGCGTTTGTTGTGTGTTTTTTTTTTACAATCATCACTGGTGCTGTTGTATCTGTGGATTGTGCTCCTTTTCGCCTCTTTATTGCGTGCGAGCAATGAAGCCTTTTAGCCGTTAGTTAGTGCTGTGTTTGTCTCTTTCTTAGTCCCGTCCTTTGTGCGCTGTGCCTTCAGTTTGAACCATGTACCGACTAGCCCAGAGAAATACCTTATTGAGTAACAACATTAAAGAAAAGGCAACATAGTGTGAGATACTGTAAGATTCAGGCATTACGGTAGAGAGCATGTTGCTAACACGCGTGTAATGGCACCTGGAGCGATAACAAATGTAATCAAAATTTTTCTAGCGGATTCTACGCACACGCTCTATCGACAATGCGCTTCACCTGCTAACGTCCGTCCAGCGCCCCAAAAATTTTTAAAATATGTCATTGTTTTTGGCTATCAGGGGCACCTACGACAAGGTAAAAGTTGAGAAGAACACCAGACAAAAGTTTCTGTCGGGTCTTCACATGTATTTCACAGGACCCGCTCAGCCAGACGGGATTGGTACAGCGCGCCGCCGCCATTCATCATTTATTTACCCCTAAGGGCCCCAAGGGGCATTACAGAAGGAGGGGGGGGGGGGGGGGGGGGCGAACAGTAATCATGTCACAAAGAACAAAATTGGAACATACACTTAACACATGTAGATACAACTGTGAACACTTCAAAAGAAAAAAGAGCAAGTAAGTGAGTAAACAGAACAAAAAGAAAGAAAAAGGGCCTTCAACAGGAATTATTTGGGGAATAAATCAATTAACATCTGTTTAAATTTTAGGGAATTAACTTCATTCACAACACTGTCTGGAAGGACATTCCACTCGGCTATGGCAGCTGGCAAGAACGAGGAATTGAACGCATTGGCTGAACCATGAATGCGTTGAATACTACGGCAATTATACAAACGTAGCGATGATCTTAAAGGGGGCATAATTAGGCTCTCACGTAGTTGGGGAAAAGTATAATAAAGTTTATGAAATAGACAGTCTTGCTATCTTACGACGGGATGCCAAGGAAGGTAAACCAACAAAGGATTTGATATTAGTAACACTCAACCGAGAATCATAATTTGATATTATAAACCGAGCGGCTCGATTTTGCATGGCCTCTAACATATGTGTTAAATACTTTTGATGGGGATTCCAAATGCTCGATGCATATTCAAGTTTAGTGCGGATGAAAATTTCGTATGCGATTAGTCTAACCTTTGGGGGAGAAAATGTGAGCGATCGTGTGATGAATCCTAGTGATTTAGAAACGCTAGCAGCAAGGGACGTTATGTGCTTCGACCAGTTAAGATCACTTGTTATTTCTATGCCGAGGTATCTGTAGGATTCAACTTCAGATAGCGCGGTCCTGTTTAGCGTGTAAGAAAAGTGCAGGTTAGATCATTTACGGGACACGTGCATAAACTTGCATTTAGTTTCGTTCAGTTTCATGAGCCAGGTCGAGCACCAACTTTGTATCAAGTTCAGGTCGTCCTGCAGCAATGACTGGTCGTTCGTAGTGCTAACACGGCGGTAAAGAACGCAATCATCTGTGAACAAACGGATGGATGATGAAATGCCGACAGGAAGGTCATTGATAAAGACAAGAAACAGGAGCGGCCCAAGAACTGAGCCCTGAGGCACTCCAGAGGTGACTTTAGTGACGGTAGAAGGATGGTTGTTGATGACGGTGTATTGCGAACGATTAGTTAGGAAACTGCAAATCCATGATAATATCAGCGGGTGCAGTGAAAGGGAGGAAAGTTTAGCCAAGAGGCGCTGGTGAGGAACTCGGTCGAAAGCTTTCGAAAAATCGAGGTAGATAATATCTGTTTGAAACAAGGAGTCAAGGTTTAGGTGGAGGTCAGTCGTAAATTCGAAGAGTTGAGTTTCACATTAGTAGCCAGAACGGAATCCGTGTTGGTTTGGAAAGAAAAAAGAATTTCTATCTCGGTGATTAGCTACTTGGGAGTAAATATCATGTTCAAGTAGTTTACACGCAATGCATGTTAGCGAGATGGGACGATAATTTGATGGATCAGAGCGGTTACCTGCCTTAAAGCAAGGCACGACTTGGCTAATCTTCCACTCAGACGGGATTTGGCCACTGGAAATGGATTGCGTAAAAATTATTTGCAGGAAATGACTGGATATTACTTTGGTACCTTTAAGAATTTTCGCAGAAATGTTGTCGGGCCCAGGAGCACTTGATACCTTTAAATCTTCAATAAGTCTACATATTCCTTCGGCTGAGATACTAACAGGTGGCATTTCAGATACATTTAGGCTCTGTGATGTAGGAATGTTTACGGCTGGTTCGTTCGTGAAAACAGATGAGAAGTACGTATTCATTACGTCTGAGCGAAGCTCATTTGGAACATAACAACCATCTTGATCTAATAAAGATATATTATGTGAACCGCTACGACCTGGAGTTAAAATAGTCCAAAACTTCGGTTGCGCAACCACAAAAATCGAATCTGCTCGCGCTTAGCAGGCGTGGTGGGGCGAGTCATTGTCTTCTGCGGCCGGGCTACGATGGCTTGCTACAGGGCTCCCCTCTAGCGATTAAACCACTTGTGAGGGATGAATAGCGAAGAGCGGATGGGTGTTGGCGTGAGCCGTTCGCGGCGAGGACTGGCACGGTCGGGAGGGAATGCAGCGGCACAGTTGGCAATCACGTCGGACTCAAACTGGGCACATTTCAGTCGGTAAACGAAGACCGTGTTTTTCCGGCAGTTTATTAGCAGAAGAAAGTGTTTAGGAAGCCGATGGAGCACCCGGAACGGACCATCGTATGGTGGTCGTGAGGGTGGGCGCACGGCGTCGGGGCGAACAAAGACGTGTGTGCAGCGCTCAATGTTAGGGGAAGGGAAGGGGAGGGGAGGCGTACATGACGAGAATATTGCCGTTAACTGTAGGGGACGGCCGTGCGCATAGCGTTGTGTAGACGGCAAGCGTAGTCGGAAAAGTAGACAGGCGTCGGTGCCGAATGCTCGAAGAATTCGCCAAGGGCACGAAGAGCAGTACCAAATTTAAGCTCTGCTGCACTGGTGGAAGAATCAGTGAGAGGCCAAGAAAGGCGAAAGGTAGGCGCTCAATCCATGGTGAAGGGAAAGGTGACGCCATAAGTGAAGCCTTCAATTGCGGGTGAAAAGGTTCAATGCCAACGTTGAAACTCGGGTGTTAAGAGGTCGCCTTGATTTGACTGACGCAGTGGAGTCGATATAGGTTGCTGAATAATCTCGAGTGGAACTGACGACCATGGTCGGTCGTAATAGTGGAAGAGTTTCTGTAGCGCCTTATCCAGAGAGTTTTGAGTGCGCTTGCGATCGACTCAACCGGGATGTCCAGAAGGGGCATTGCTTCAGGCCACATGGTGAGTCGGAAAATGCAGATGGAGTAGGTAGCGGTAGTTCCCGCAGGAAGGAAGGGAACCGACAATATCGGCTTGCAGGTGGTTGAAGTTGTCGTCCATGGATGGGAAAGTACCACGAAGAGCCGCAGTGTGTCGATTCACTTTGGACTGCTGACAGCTGAGGCATGCACGAGGTCAACGGCGAACGTCGATGTTGATGCGAGGTTGGACGTAGCGAGATGTGTCGAGGCGTTGGGTTGCGCGAGTGCCAGGATGTGCCAAAGAATGAATTTAATTAAAGACGGTTCGGCGGTATGGTAGAGTCACGGTGGGGCGATGGCAACCGGCCGACTTACCACAAACGATGGCACTGGCGCAGTCAGGGAGCAAGAGGTCCTCCAAAACTAGAGAGGTGTCGTGCGTGCATAGCCATTGCAGCTCGTCATCGGCTCGCTGAGCAGTAGCCATAAAAGTGAAGTTGGTGATTGGCCGTCCATGGTTCATCTCAAGGACTCGCAGCACGAGAAAGAGCAGCGGTATATGTTTTCGACTTGCTGCTGACGTGATGAATTTTGGTGGAAAATTCGGAAAGGTAGGCAAGCTGCCTGAATTCGCAAGGAGCATTGGAGTCACTGCTGGACCCAAATGCGTACGTCAGAGGTTTGTGGTCAGTAAGGATATGAAAGGTGCGTACCTCAAGAAAATTGCAGATGTGCTTTACAGCCAAATATATTGCCATGTAGCGGTGACGACGGACCGGCGGTCAGAAGAAAGCGAAAAGTTCTAAAATAAAACTGTTTATTTGACAGACCTGCGCCCACAATTGACACAGTCACTCGCCGGTCGTCGAACAGAATGCCCGCTTGACTCGGCAGCGCTCAATTTAAAGCCGACCACGAACCTTTGAGATAATTTGAGAAAAGTAACCACATCAGTGTGGAACAACGTAGAACAGGCCGCGCCTAAACGTGATCAAACGAGATAAATCTGGTCGCGCATCACAAACAGAGCGACCAAGCCGCGTGCCGGCAGATTTGAAGAATGAACAAACTTTAAAAAGCTTTGTGTCATTCACTCCCCCTTAAAGAAACATAGCCCTCATCGTTTAGAACGAAAACAAATTTGGGCAAAAATAAACCGCGAAAGTGAAAAACAGTCATTAAAAGTGCACGCACAGTGTCGATTAGCGCGCATAATAAGGTGTTCGGCTCACAACATATCCAACTTGTGGTCGTGCATGGCGCGCCTGAGATGCTGTCACTCTGTCGGGGCCTGCTTCATAGTCAAGCTCAAACCGACGAACAATTTTGACGGGCCGAAGTAGCGGCACAAAAGCTTTTCATTCAGTCCGCACCCATACACCGTTATACCTGGATTCTATTCTGCGTGGCGTCGGCATAGGTTGTAGCAACGAGACAGCCAAGAGCAGTGAGGACACTCCAAGTGGTGCCACCCGAGTTATGAATCCTAACAGAGCGCACACGACAGCTGAAAGAAGCGTTGAACTTCATTTTGAGTCCACCATCGGTATCGGCCTCCGTCATCCTGCACCCGGACAAAGGGAGCTGCAACCTTCAAAGGCTCCGCTGCTTAAGAAATGAAAGAATGGCTCGACCAATTCGAGCGCGTGGCTGAAATCAACAGGTGGGAGGATGGCGTGTACCTCCGATATGTTTTATATTCCCTTGAGGGCCCGGCTAAAACCTAGTACTGAAGCCACGAGACCACCTCTAAAACACGGGATCAATTACAGAGTGACGTCCTTTAGGCGTTTACCAGCATTCTGCATAAAGATAGGGCCGAGATTATGCAGCAATAAACGATAGAATAGCCTAATAACCTTTGATCTTGTGTTTTGGAGAAATCAAGCACCTCATTTTCTAGTGAGTGTACCCGACCATGACTGAAGTAAAGAAAGTAAAGTTCCTTAAAACGCGCCAAAAACAGTAGCCGAATTCGCGCAAAAAGTGTCGAACATCGAAAGGACCCTCAACACAATGATACAGCAGTACAACCGCCTGGTCCAGGTCTGCGCAATTTACTTATACCCGACGAATACCTCTAATGACTGGCTAGACGTAATTCGTTAAGTGGTCCTGGAGAACAGCGTCGACTGCGGCCGTGTTCTCGGCAGCCTCAAACATCGTCTCTCTTAGATGTCGTATGCAAAGTGCAGCGGGCAGTAGGCAGCCCGACCAAGATGGCCACAGCACATGAGCCACAGGCCATGAGCTATGCCGCCAAAGCGGTGGGCAATATCATCCGCGTTTCCACCCGCCCGCCCAATCATGACCGAGCAGCAAACCTCGGAAAAGCGGTGCGTGGAGAGCCACCGACAACCGCCCCATCTTGCTCAGCCAAAAGGCCGGCCACATGCTCCTACCTAGTCTATTGAAGAACAAGGCTCTTAACGGTTTCTCCTATGACGCCTAAACACCAGGACAGCGATCAAGCCAAATCGAGGACTACACGCACCACGCCTAGTACTGGCCGAGCTGTTCGTCGTAGTCGCCGTCACCCATTCGCCTCGCATCGCCAAGGCGAAGTCACACTGTGGCTACCCGCCGAAGCCAGGTTTTCTAGCCCCCGTAAGAGAAATTGAAAAGAGCAGCCTTTGGAAGTGAAGTTACTTACCGACGAAACGGCGAAGACGCACGACCTTGCCAGAACCTCTGTGAAAGTGGTTCGTTTTATTTTTTCTAAATACCGCACTACCGATTCCCCTACAACTTTAGTGAATATGTTGATTTCATACAGACACTGGAAACTCGAAGAAAGCTTTTGCGACTAAAATTTCTCTTTTTGTTGAGAAATAAGTTATCAGTGAGCCCGGACTCTACCTTATAACCACTAGAAATTCGATCAACGAGGCATCGTCACGCCCAGCCGTTTACACCTTTCTGTGCCAGAACAAACTTCTACAAATATTCTTATTTTCCCCGAACAATAACTGTGTAGAATCAGCTTCCTTTGAGTGGACTAATAAGCACTGAGAGCATTGGCAATTTTTATAAAGACTTTTGAATGTTGTATGCCGAGTTTTGGCGAAAAAAAAATTGTGCTCAATTTACCTATTTTTTGTTCGAATCATGCATGTGTTGTCTTTGGTTTGTTTACCTTTAAATTTGTGTGTTAAATGTTACCTTGCCTTGTATCCCGTTGTACTGCCCCTCCTGCCCGGGCCTACCAAGGCTGGCAGTATTGAATAAATGAAATGAAATGAATAAATTCTAAGAGGAAGCGACGCAACTTCGGCATCATCACGCATCCCAAGGAAATGAGAGCGAGGAACCCAGAAGAAAAGAACCGACTCCAAGGCTAAACTGAGCATCACATGCAAAAGCCACTAAGCTTGAAGTGACTATCGGCGAACGCACAATTACTGCCTTGGTGGACAGAGACGAGAAGGCATGCCGATAGTTACCAAAACCAAGAAGGCCATGGGGGAATGTTCCTTTTTAAGTTTCTGGTGTTGATCAAAGAAAAAATATCAGATCGTTTATTTATGGCTGAAAGACAACTGATTAGAAGGTATATGAAGAACGAACAGCATGTCGCCAGTGGGATCATAACCCACAACCTCCGTTTTTCATGTACGATGTTTCATCAAAGCACTCGGCAAATTGCGGTACAACAGCTTGTTTCTCTATAACTACGGGAAACTCAACATCATCACATGCCTCGTGGCACGAATTGACTATTGCTTTGTTAACCTCTAAAATTCTTTTAAGCTGGTGGCTCAAACTGCGAATGTTGCACTGTCTAATGAGGTGGAGAGTTCCCTCAGAGATCCATTCCTTCACCCTTTAAAGCGATAGCGTTAAGGAGCTCGTCTCGCAGAAAATCTGGCTGCGCCGTCGGCGTTGGCGTTGACCTTGAGCGAAAAACCTAGGAGTAGTAGTTGTAGAAGGAGTAAATTTTTATTGTCCAACAGAGAAAGGTAACTCCCACCCTCGCGACAAGTGGCCGGCGGGGCAGGAGATGCCGCTTTTGATGATACTTTCATATTACGAGAAGTGTATGCGCTACCCCTTCCCGCAAAAAAAAACACAAAAGATACTGCTTTGAATCCATATATCAAAGTTCACAATCATTAGTGGTTACTGATGGTGTGCTTACGCACGTGTCACTATTGCTGTGAATACAGTATGCTTCACTCAATTCCCTAGTCAATTTATTTTCATGCCTGAACATAATCTTAGCGTTATTGAGAAGCGGATGGCATGCTTTTTTATCCGACACTTTCCACACCCTGGGATCACTAAGACTACAGTATCTGCAATGTAGGGCCATATTGGATGACTGACCACCTTTCAAAAATTGTTTTATGTTGGCACAAGCGCGTGTTTATGCACCTCCCCGTTCGTCCTATGTTATTATTGCCGCCTGTGCAAGGAATGTCATAGACCGTCATGGTCTATGATATTCCTTTGTGGGAAGGGGTAGTGCAGGCGCGTCTGGTTGTTATCATATGAGAGTATATTGCCCACGTTTGTTTCAATAAACTCTCAGTTGTTATTAGCGCTTGTCCTTCCGTCTCTTCTTGTTCCCTGTCACGTGTCGCAGCATTGGTAAAAGTTTCGAACATGAACCAACTAGCTCGAATTTCCACGATACTTGCTGGCTTCTCAGTTGCTACCCATGAGCATTATTCTTTGTTTATGTACCCGATCATACTAACCAGATTTTCAAGACTTCGTGCCATTCTATGTATTCGCCGTGTTTTAAATGGTTGTGGGCTTTTGCCTCTGTGTTCTTGTTCGGTTTCAACATGCCGATCCTGTTTTTTGGGAGGAATAAATATGCACAGGGGGACGAGAGCTAAATACCCCCCACCGCATAATGCCCTGACGAAAGAGGAAGCAACGTTTTGGAGCAGACTGCAAACAAACTCCTCAAATTTATACATCCTAAACAAATTGTACCCGACGCAGCACAGAGATACCTGCACCTGGTGCGGAGCCACACCCACACTCTACCACATCACCTGGGAATGTAAACGCAAACAAACATTCCACCAACACAATAACCCGTGTGCGGGGCTATGGGAGAGTCGGCTCACTGGCTGCGAGCTCACGGCCCAAAGGGCTTTAGTGCAGCACGCAAGTGAGGTAGCTAGGCTCAGTGGAGCCCTGGAATAGCGGCCCAACCTTGCTTAAGAAGAAGCCTCAAGTCGCCAGCGCAGTGAAGATGACGGAGGCCTCCAGACGCCAAGCCCTTGAAAGCACCAAAATAAAGTTTCTCTCTCTCTCTCTCTCTCTCTCAAATAATTCAGTCGTATTAACTGTTGGCTGTTCTAAAGAAGCGTTTGCAATGTTATTTATCACCCTATTCTGGTTCCCTCTCACTGTGTGTTTTTTAATGATAAGTGAGCTTGGCTTGCGGTATGATCTAGTGTAGTATCCTGGAAGCATCCTCCATCTTATGTTATTTTACCTTTGCCGTGTCACCCTTTGCCGCCACATGTGTTGGACTTCTTATCACTGGTTGACTTCTGTCTTTAGGGCCTATATGCAGCGTTTCGGCGGCCTTCTAAAATAAAGTAGGCGTTTTGCGCCTATCCCGTCGTGTTTTTTGTTCCATCCACGTGTCTAAGCTCATCTTACATATACGATCCCTTGTACTATTTGGAGCACGAGTTGGCGTTTTCATTGGGACCAATCACTGTAGACTCTTCCCAGTGTTGTGGATATATTTGAACTATCAACGACGCTCGCTGACTTGTGGACCATATTTTGATTGCCAACAATTATTCGATGCTCCTTCTCTGTTGTTAACCTATTGTTTTTACTTTCCGCTTCCTTTTATTAACTGCTTACAGCGCGAAAATATACACGCATGCTGGAAAAAAAGCAATTATGCTTCATTAGCACAGTGCTGAGCAATAAACATCGCCGATACTTGCACTCTGTTTCTCGCCTGCTGAATTCGCTTTCCGATACAGCCAGTGACTAAAATCTCGTTTCTGGGCGACGGCCCCAGTGGCGACGGCAAGCTGCGCTCGATAATCGTGGTCCGCACTAAACACCACTGCGCTGTTTTAGTTCCCTATAGAATCATGGTCCACTTGTTCTCAGGGTCGCTTTCAGTGCACTGCCGCCCGATAAAATCAGCCGACCGGACTTCGCCAATCAAACGCACCAAAGAACACGCGATCACTGAACGGCGCGCTGCGACACGCAACAGGGAACTGCACACCGTTATCGGTTGGAGTGAGAAATTACTCGTGGCACGGCGGGTGGCAGCTGGTCCCACCCGCATGAGTGGGGGCTAATCGATTTGAGCAGGCACTGATTTTCACAACGCAGCAGCGATCCGACTCGGGTCAAAGCGCTTGGGCCACTACATCCCCAACCTGGACTTGCGCTGCTTGTATAGGTGCTACGCGTAGTGTGATGGTCCGTGTTATCTAGCACGCCACTTGAAAAGTTGTAGGGGCGTAGCTTCACTGTTACTACTGGCGGATTCGAGCACTTAGCTACAAGCACCTTTTTTTCCTCGCTGTAAGCTGTACGGGTCACAATGCTCTTTTGAGTAGCGCCAGATGAAGCTCCCTATGAAGGAATCTGCTGCGCAGTCTCATCTGAAAGGTCTCATTTTCTTTGCATACAGGTTGAGACGACCTCGTGTTGCATGGCTAGAGGACGCAGCGCGACAACACGAGGGCAAACACAGAAGCTAACAGGAGCGGAGCCGAACCACCACGAATTTATTGAGAGCAAGGAGCAGCATTTTAAATGCCAGCCAGGAACCACGCGACAGCAGTAAAATATTAACGGCTCAAGAAGCAGATACCTTAATGTTAAAGACCAAGATCCTCCGGTCCGAACTATGGAACCAAGTGAGGTTACTTCAAGACCTTCTACGTGCGGCATGCTATGCCCAAAACCAGGAGTGGCTCGCGGGCATCAGACACCGCCAGTTCATGAAGCTCGCAGTCCAGACAACGGAAGTTTGGTGGAAGTGCTCCATCAACCAGGCGATAAGACGCCTGGAAGAATTGAGGAAAGTCAAGATGAAGGCACCGGAACGCCAAGATGTGCTAGTCTTGGGAGGAGCTGAAGTACCGGAAGAGTTTGCGTCCGTCCTAAAGGAAGGGCCGAAATTCAGCGTCCCAGCCATTCTCAAGCCTCACGAATGGCTGTCCCTGAACCGACGACTTGCCAACAGAACGGAGCAAGAAAACCAGGAAAGGTGCCTCCTGGACGGCATCGACACCATCACGAGGTCAGTCAGTAATAGGAGTACTCCAAACCACCGATCCGATCCCACCGCAAGGGTTGTTGCTTTTTTCAAAGCCAATTCGCTCGAGCTTATGGAGGCAGACAAAGAAAGCGGTTTCGTCATTATTCCGTCAGGCCTTTTCAACGAAAAGGCAGTTGAAGCCGTCACCAAGTCTTTTAAGACAGTGGAAGTGAAAAGATCTTCAGTGAAGAAAAGTGCCATGTCACTCTGCGAGGAACTTCAACTGCACAGACTAGCCGGCGCCATTGGGAAGGCTGAAGGGAATTGTTTATCGGTTTTTTTTCACCGCAAAAACCCACAAGAGCGGCATTCCTTTTCGGACCATAGTTAGCGAAAAGGGCACATGGCAAAAGGAAGTCAGCCAGTTCCTGCTCAAGCACCTCAGGACACTGCAAGATGCGGACCCTTATGCCACTAAGAACTGTGATGAAGTGATAGCCTTTGTCCAGTCTGCGAGGAATATTAAGACCGGTTTCTCAATCGATGTTAAGGATCTTTTCTATTCTATTCCACACCAGCCCCTGTTCACCGCGGTGCGTGATTGTATAGATAGAAATGGTATCACCGCGTTTCAAAATGCCACTGGTTTGAACGTGGATAATTTCATGTCATTACTAGAGCTTTACCTGAATGCCACTTTTATTGAATTTAATGATCGTTCCTATCTTCAAAAGCAAGGTATTTGCATAGGCTCTTGCGTAGCCCCGGTTCTTTCTACTATTTTTTTATCGCGAGTTGACCGCTCTTTGAGTGAAACTTTTGACTCAGACCGTATAGCTCATGTCTTCAGATATGTAGATGACTACCTGGTTCTGTTGAAGGAAAGTGATTTTAGTTTTGACGAGGCCGTAGCTGATGTTTTAGATACGTTTGGGAGGAAAGGCATGGGACTCACCTTTACCCATGAAAAGCCAAGCAGTGATAACCAACTGCAGTTTTTAGATATCACCTTAACATTTAACCCTTCACATGTTTGCTGGCGGTATTGTCCGCGCGCAAAGAAAGATTTGCTACCATTTCATTCTAATCATTCTAAGACGGTCAAAAGGGCTATCGCTTTACAATGTCTTTCATCGGCACTAACAAAGTCCTGTCACCACGCTGTGTACGCTGGCTTCTTGTCACAGGTCTCAAGGCTGGAAAAGGCAGGCTTCCCTGATTCCCTCATTCTTGCTGTGACGCAGTCCTTGGTCAAAAAATTGAAGGGCAGCAAGCAGAGCAACGCGAAAGACCCAACGAAGTGTTCAAGGCCGGAGGTGGTACCATACGTACACAGAACTTCCCACAACATCAAGAAGGTGGCCGAGAAGTACGGAGTAGAAGTTGTTTTTTCTGCTCCGCGAAAGTTGTCCGGTCTGTGCGCACGCATAAGAAGAAAAGAAAAACGGCAAGAGTGTGGCGTAAAACACCGTAAGCCCCACGTAACCTGCAAAAAAGGAGTTGTGTATGAGTTCCCGCTCACTTGCGGGAAGGTTTACGTTGGGCAAACTGGACGCTGCCTCAACCAGCGCCTTCTGGAGCACAAAAATTCTTTAAAAAAGACAGGCTCCCATCTCCCGGACCATTGCCAAGAATGCACTAAGAAGACTAAGGTCGCCTGTTTTCCCCGATTATCGGACTGTAGAGTATTGTTGAGAAGCCGCGATCAGATTGAACGGGAACTGGTGGAAGCCTATTACATCAGAAAAAAAAGGAGATAACTGCATCAGTGATTCGTCTGTAACGCTTCGCCGATCTGAAACGGTTTTCTTAGATAGATTTCTGTAATCGCCTACCTTTCGATTTCTTTTGGTGTTTTCTGTTACCCACGTGCTTGTGATTCGCACAGTGGCGCTTGGGTAGGCGAAAGTATATTAACGGTCTACGTCAAATAAAGCCTGTTGATAGTAAGCGCTCGTCCCTGTCTACTTCTATGTCCGTGTGTTTTTGTTGCGCCCCTGTGTCCTCCTGAAAAGAAAATTCATCAATAGCCTTGTCAAACGTTTGGCACGAGTAGTTTTTGCGTTTAAAAGACAACTTTTCAAAGGCAATGTTGTTTTAAAAATTACTACCTCTTAAAATACCACGCTTTAGAAGCTTCTGTTTTCGTATTCTGAAAAAAAAGGAAATGTTTCATTGGTGTAGCCTATTACTGCGGGATGCGCCCTGTGTCCGTACATAGGCTACATCCGCGTCGTGAGAAACTTGCCCGAGCCCCTGCTTTTCAACGAGAAACTAGTTTGCGCGCACTAAGTGCCGGTTCTCGGCATGTCTTCGCTGCGCTTACAGATTTTTCCGAGAAAAACATGAATTAGGAAGCGATCGAAACCTATCCTACAACAAGTAAATGGCGGCCGTATTCATGCTGACAAGTGCAGCATGCGAGTATTTGCGTGAATTAATTCATGATGTGGAAGTCGATCGTTCCTGCACGCAATTCGCGGCCATCGCCACTCTTCGAAATGAACCAAACGCAGTCCTCGGCGAGTACGGTTAACATAAGTTGCGCTTGTCGAAGTGCTTTGCGCTCTTAAATTCTCACCGAGACTCTTACGAGAAATGTGCAGAGTGCTCAAAGCAGCGGGCTGTTGCGCTGTCAGTTCACGCACAAAAATCCTTGTTCCCTTCTTTCACATTTCAGTGCAAAGGTAGCACAGGTTTCCCCTGAGCAAAACCTAGCTTGCTGCATAAATGGCTCGCACTGAGGGGGCAAACCGAATTTAGGCCTAGCAGGCAGCAGACACTGTGCTCAGCTCACTTCAAATCAAGCGCCTTCGGATGCTCCGAATCAAGAATTAACAGTGCGCAGCTGCGCTACATAACCACAAAATCCACAAAAAATCAGTAAAAACTACAATCATGAAAAGGGAACTGAAAAACAACAAAAAAATCCAATCTCTAGCACAGTCAACGAGCCACTAGATATCAATCCCGTTTGCTGTCTTCCCATCACGCCTCGGGTGTCCATGGTGGATGAAGTGAAAAGCCTCCAGCTTTCTCTCTAGGGTATATTAAGGAACTCTATGCCAACATTAATGTCTTCCTGTCTTTTTTGATTCAGGGAAGGCGTATGACACAGCCTAGAATTTCGAGATTCTGCTGGACGTGGCCGAGCTTGGCATCCGTGGCGGAATATAATACTGCATAAGAGACTTCTTGTGTGACCAGTCATTGCATTCTGAGCATTTTCGACGAATTTTTTAAGGAAAATGGGTTACCTTAAGGACTTTAAGCACAACCTATTTCCTTCTAAAAAGGAAATCTATTAGCAAAATAATCAAGGGTCATTATGTACTCAGCCTAAGGTGACGATCTTCAGATCGCGTTGACATCCTCAGACCTAACTGCATGCGAAAGATAAACGCAGATAGATAAGTAAATTAACTTGCAACGTGGACAGACAGAAACGGTTTCCAGTCGTCACCATACAAAACAGTGGCAATAATTTTTAAGAGAGATACCTCTTACCCATCCCGTTTCGAGATTTCGTTTAGAGATCACAGCGTGATCTCTGGCAGCAACTAGAAAACAGCACATCTCGATGGATGGATGGACGGACGGACGGACGGACGGATGGATGGATGGATGGATGGATGGATGGATGGATGGATGGATGGATGGATGGATGGATGGATGGATGGATGGATGGATGGATGGATGGATGGATGGATGGATGGATAAATGGATGGATGGATGGATGGATGGATGGATGGATGGATGGATGGATGGATGGACGGACGGACGGACGGACGGACGGACGGACGGACGGACGGACGGACGGACGGACGGAGGATAAGGCTGAGCCCTTTTAATTGGACGGTGGCTCATGCCACCTAGCCATGACTTATGAAATTTTACTTTTGTCTTGATTATAGCCACCAATCAGATAACCTTCCCTTGGTTACTTCTACCTGCTTAAAATCTACTTTCCCTTCAAGGTCGTTAAACCACAATGCCTTGGATAAATCAGCCCCGCTGCTTTCCACTGTAGGGTGAAGCTCTTTACAGAAAAGTATCAAGTGTTCAGCCATTTCTCCTCCTCTCCGCACGCGACGCACAACGTGTCTATCTCATGGTACCTGACTCTATACGTCTTAGTCCGCATAACTCCCGTCCTCGCCTCAAGCAACAAAGAGCTTCCCTTACAATTATCATAGATATTTTCTTTGGCAATTTCCTGCTTAAAGATCCTGTATGTCGTCCTCGCATTGAGACTTGTAGTGCTAGCCGCAGTAGCATTGTAGAAACAACCACCTGCGACGTGCCAGTGATGATGTCATGGCCCAATATGGCGAATAGAAGTGAAACTATGTGAGTATGACGTCAGAGGACGAAATGGCGGCAAAGTTTCGGTTTCTCGAATTCAAGATGATGGCCATTAAAATTGCTTATGCCGTCCCATTCCTTTCTCTCTCACCCCAAAAATATTCAACAACGGACAGAAGAGAAGTTTATTGAGCAGGGATCTGAATAGTGACAACTATCCCTCGGTTGTACTAAAGATACAGTACGGCGACAAATGTCGACCGCGAAACCCAAAAGATACAGTACGGCGACAAACGTCGCACGGCACATACACAAAAAAAGATACGCTAGCGTTCAAAGAAAGTTCACAAGAATCGAAACACGCGGGGGAAGCACGCAGAAAACTCACGCACCAACACTGCGCACAAACATCGAGCACATCACTTGCGCGCGCCAATCAATATGGCTGGAACCGCACCGTCACACAGCCCCTGCTCGCGACGATGAAGCTTGTGCTCCACCGTTGCAGGAACTCTTCTTCCTGCAGCGACACCCTGTCTAAGCACGCCTGCTCATACAGGAGCGCTCGGACACGCTGCACTATCGGAAACATGGCCCGTTGTGGTCGTCCCTGTAAGTTGTGGTCGGCCCTGCGACGCCTCTCTGGTGCCACAAAACAAAAGAACGAACACATAACAACAGCCGCGCAAATGTGTCGCGCTGTCTGGTGCGCGACTCAAGCGACAGACAAAACATACGCGACATCAGTAGCCAAAAATTGCGCGTCCCAACGCACTCAAATAGCGCGTGCTCAAAGGCTTCCGCTCCGTCGCACAGCGGACACCGCGAACAAAGAGCGATGGCCCACGCTGCGATGCGGAGTCTCGTGGGCAAGACCCTCCAGCCTCGCAGCCAGCCGAAGTCACGGACGTCTGGTGAAGGGAGTGGGACGTTATATCTTGCCACTGCACCCGCCTGCACCACTCTAGCTGCTCAGGGGTATCCTCCTCGATAGCAAGGAGCTCGTGAACGCGGGAGGCGTGCGTCTGAGTGACGTGGACCTCGGGCAGGGTAGCGGTGAGGGATTCGCCCGTCCGACAAATATAGCGAATAGCGAAAGAAGCTCGGCTGTTCGGCTGAAGGTCCTACAATATGACCAAAAAATAGGCGTCGCGACGTCCCGAGAACGTAGGCGAGAAGCCCTTTCCCCGGGTAGTCGGTGGCGTTGACCAGGTCGCGGACGCCTCGGACAGCGAGAACGCTACACACTGCGCAGGTTGGGCAGGCTGAACCCACTCATGCGCGTGGGAAGGAGAAGGAGCGCGCGAGCGACGGTCTATGTCTTTCCCGCCTAGAAAAAAGCGCCGCACATTGTGGCCAAGCGACGCGTGAAAGTACGCGGCGGACAGGCGACGCGACCGACGTAGTAGAGCGGCGCGCACACTTATGATCTGATAATAAATGCTTGCTCCGACAGCAATAGTCGAAAACACGGTGCCACTGCCAGACGTCGCTCCGCGGTTGCTCTCAACTGCGTCCACGACTTGCGGGCTACCTCCTCTGAGGAGAGCAACACGACGCCTAGCACCTTACCCACCGAGACCCACTCTGCATCGCCCAGCAGGTCTGACGGAAAAGCGCCGATGCGCAGAGCTTGGCTCTTGCCTCTGTTAAGCAGGGTGCCGGACAGGCCGCTGTAAGTCGCAAAAAGCCATAACAACGCTACGTAGCTGTCCTCGTCCCGCAAAAACAGGGACACGTCGTCAGCATACGCGGACACCTTCACCTGACCTTGGCCCGGAAAAAGGAATCCGCGCACCGATGGACAATCTTCTATACCACGAAGGAGCGAGTCTAAACACAAAGCAAGCAACACAGGCGAAAGGGGACAGCCCTATCTAATGCCGCGCTCTGTGCTAAACGGGTCCCTCAGTGCACCGTTAAAAAGCGAACGAGCTGTAAGGCAGGAATACAGCCGCTCTAAACTCTCTACGAACTCCGGCGGGAAGCCGAATGCCCCGAGAGCGCCATAAAGGCAGCGATGCTTAACTCGCTCGAAGGCTTTGGCCTGATCGAGTGAGACGACAGAGCCCTGTATTCCCGTTCTCGAAGTGAACGTGAACAAGTCACGTGCCAGTGCGAGAGGCGAGAACACCGAGCGTCCTGGCACACTTCAGGTCTTCGCAGGACTTATGAGCACCGCTAAAACCTTGCTAAACCTTTTAGCCAGCAGTGACGCCACGATGTTGCAATCTGCGTTAAGCAGAGTGATCGGGAGCCACGCCAGTGGGTCAGATGAGCATCCGCCAGGCTTCAGGATGAGCACAACACAGCTCTCTCCAAGACTCCAGCCTCTCGCCCTCCCTGACACAGGCGTTCACTATCCGAAAAAGGTGTTCCTCCAGGACGCTGTAAAACTTGGCATAGAAGCCGTCGGGAATGCCGTCAGGGCCTGGAGCTGAAACGGCGTTCATGCTTTTAACTGTTGCGGACAGCTCGTCGGAGATAAAGGGGCATTCACACGGGCGATGCTATCCCTCCCTATGTTACGGTGGCTGCGTACACGTCATGCCTTCGAGAGTGCTCGCGGCGACGCAGTTTCCGGTTTTGCTCCGGCGGCCGCCGCCGACGGGGGAATGGTCCGTTCGCTCGGCCGCTACGTTCAGTCCCTGCTTTCCCGGGAGATGCGGCGGCAGTTTGCTCTCGGTAGCACGCGTTGGGGTCGCCGTGAGTGGCGCTCCTCTGTCGATGGAGCTGTATTACGAGTTCTCGCCGTGGATTTCGCCCACGTTGGACGAAGAATGCGTGGGCTAAGAATATACGAATGAAAAACATTATCGAAGTCCAATATTTATGAACTGGTTAGAGCAAGATGCGTTTTGCGGCATACGTCGTCTTTGTGTTTGTCTGCATCTTCTCTTTGAGTTTCTCCTCTCCTACCTTTCGCGCATGTTTTTTTTTTCTTTCTAGCCTTCGCCGTCTTCAAAAGTCCGCAAAACCGGCCACCCGGCTCTTATTTTTTTTTTTAACCCTTCCTACACCTGTTTCCGCAGCT
Source organism: Amblyomma americanum (assembly GCF_052857255.1). NCBI lineage: Eukaryota > Metazoa > Arthropoda > Arachnida > Ixodida > Ixodidae > Amblyomma > Amblyomma americanum. The sequence continues at coordinate 119,474,128 of NC_135507.1, read as the reverse complement.
CGGCCGCTTAGCGCGTCGATCCGCCGCGGCGCCTCCCTGCTGCTCGTGCAAATCGTGAATTTGGGAGCGGGGAGGAGTTTGGCCGGCCGTTTAAAAGAGCACGAATATAATCTCTCTCGTGTCACCATCACAGGCCGCGTAGCAAAACATTGCAGACACTGCAAAGATGACGAAGACGAGGAAGACGATGACGACTGAAAAGCCTATATTCTTCTCTACAATAAATGCTCTGTGATAGCAAAGAACCGCGACTCGCTAGCTAGGGAAATAATAGAAGCCCACCTGATAGCTAAGACCTCAGACCAATGTATCAGCACTTCGTCTGTAGCACTGTCAGATAAGGAAAACCGTTACCTTGATTGTGAATGCTAACTTGTGGATGCAAATTTTGTGCCTGCTGTAGTGGCGATATTTCCCACGTATGGCTCTTACCTGTTGACACGTGCCTGATGTACTGGTGATTTTGAATGTCACGCAAGTCAAGCGTGCAGGAGGGGGGGGGGGGGGGGGGAATGGATGGATGGATGGATACGGCTGAACCATTTAAATCGGGCGGTGGCTCAAGCCACCTAGCCATGGCTTATGAAAATTTTTCTCTTCTCTTGATTTTAGTCACCAATCATATTATCTTCGCCTGGTTACTTCAACCCGCTTAACATCTACTTTCCCTTCACTGTCCTTCAACTCCAGTGTCTTGGATAAATCAGCCCCGCTGCTTTCCACTGTAGGGTGAAGCCCTTTACAGAAAAGTATCAAGTGTTCAGCCGTTTACTCCTCCTCTACGCACGCAACGCACAACGTGTCTATCTCGCGGTACCTGACTCTATATGTCTTAGTCCGCAAAACTCTCATCCTGGCCTCACACAACAAAGAGCTTCCCCTAAAATTATCATAGATATTTTCTTTCTAAATTTCCTGCTTAAAAATCCTGTATGTTCGTTGTGCTGATTTCGTCTGGATCCCCGTTTTCCACAGAGCTCTCTCTCTTTCTTTAACCTTCTTCTAAACCTATAATTGCTGATTTGCCCCCCCTACTGCTGTCCAGATATTTGCTTGTAAATTTTCTAGTTCGCTTTCTCCATTTCGTATCAACATTCCCTATATGCACGTATCTGAGCACTTTCCTAGCCCACTGCTTTTCCCCCATTTTTCTCAGTCGCTCCTCAAATGCTATCTTACTGCTAGCTTCTCTGCTCTCGAACGACGCCCATCCCATATCACCTTGTACCCCCTGATTTTTTGTATTGCCATGTGCTCCCAAAGCTAGGCTCCCTACGCCACGTTGTTTAATTTCTAACTTTACTTGAACATCTGGTCTCATGCACAGGACCGCATTACCGAAAGTCAGGCTAGGAACCATCACTCTTTCTAGATCCCTCTTACCACTTCATACCTATTGTAATTCCACAATGCCTTATTTTTCATGACAGCTGTATTCCTACTAGCTTTATTCATTACATACTTTTCATGCTCTGTCAGATACTCAGCACTTTTATTTATCCACGCCCCAAGGTACTTGTACTAATCCACTACTTCTAGCGTGAATTCCTGTGTTTTATGCTCGCCGATCTCATCGTTAAATATCATGACTGCAGATTTTTCCTTACTAAACTTGAAACCTAGTCTATCTCCCTATGTACCACATATGTCTATCAACTTCTGTAAATCTTCCTTGTTGTCAGCCATTAGCACTATCACCGGCGTATATTAGTCCCGGTAATGACTGTTTAATCAATTCTCCTTGCTTGAAGAAAGAAAAGTTGAGGCCAAGACCGCTCCTCTCTAGCTTGGTCTCAACCCTTGCAGGTACAACATTAACAACGAAGGAGAAAGAGGACATCCTTGCCTAACCGCCCGCTGTATTTCTACAGGCTCTGATACATTTTTTTTTCATTTTATAAGCACTCTGGTACCTTTATATATATCATTTAAAAGATTAATGACTCCATCGCCCACATCCAATGTGACCAGTATATCCCACAGATAATATTGAATAACGTTGTCGTAGGCTGCCTTAATATCCAGAAATGCTAGCCATAGGGGCCTGTGTTCCTTTTCAGCAATCTCTATACACTGAGTCAATGAAAACAGATTGTCCTCCAACCTCCTTTGTTCCCGGAACCCTTTTTGTAGCTCCCCTAGCACCCCCTCGTTCTCCACCCAAGCCTGCAATCTGTCCTGTATAATCTGCATCACCCCCCTGTACCCCAAAGATGTCACTGTTATGGGACGGTAGGTATTTATGTCAGCTTTGTTCCCCTTTACCTTATATATCATGTTCACTCTACTTAATCGCCATTCATCGGGGACTTTCCCACCCACTATCATTTTATTCACTACCTGTATTAATGTTTGCTTGGATTTTGGTCCTAGCTTCTTTATTAACACAATCGGACTACCATCTGGTCCTGTTGACGTGCCACTAGGAACCTTCTTCTCTGCCCTTTCCCACTTGCTTTGCTCAAGTGAAGCTATTGCAGTAACCGGCCTATCCTTCTTCGATAAATTATGTGCAACATTTCCTTCTTTAAATTTTTCTGTCATCCTTGTTCCTATGTGTTTTATCGCTGCATCCCATTCTAGTCTAACACCCTGATCTGTAACAAAAGACCTTTGCTCTAGCCTCGTCTTATTACTCATTGAATTTAGATGCCTCCAGAATTTTTGAGCTGCTTTTCTACCCTTGTTATTTACTTTTGACATCTATTGGGCACCCTTTCTTCTACTTTTCTCATTAATCAAATTGGATACTTTCCTTCTACACTTTATGAAGGTATCCCATTTTGTGTCTACTTCAGCTTCTGGTTCCCCCCTCTTCTTGGATTATCTGTGTTCCCTGGACGCTTCCTGACTTTTCTCTATCGCCCTCTTGACCTCCTCATCCCACCAACTCTTGCGTTTCCGTCTTTTCCCTTTTAGCTTTACTCACACCTTAGCTAGCTCTAGCTCCTGTAACCGAGTTAATTTGGTATAAGTTCATTATGTTTGATTATCCTCAAAAATTACTTCCTCAATTTGTTTGGCTGCTGCTTCCAATTGCTTTTCTGAGTAAAAATTCCCCTCTGATAGTTCATCTCGCTTCAGTCCTACATTGGTTTCTCTTCTGAAACTCAACTTGATACGCTTGTGGTCACTACCTATACTTCTGGAACCATCTTAATCTATGCTCCGTACCCCTAATCTATTATACATCCTCTGTGATATTAGTTTATAATCTATCGTCGAGTGCAGACTCCCTGCCTCCCATGTTATGAGCCCTTCAAACTTCTCGGTACTGTTGCATAAAACTGAATCATGCCTGTCACATCTTTCCTGCAGCATGCTTCCTGTAGAATCTGTGTACCTATTCAGGTCTTCTGTATGTGCGTTCATGTCGCGGTCGGGGCGAGTCCTGCCGAGGGGGGGTCCAGGCGTGCGCTACGCTTCAGGCTGGTGCGTTGCTTCTACGAAAACCGGCAGTCGGTACAGTTACGGGACCACTATAGATCTGCTTTATTCTCAAGGTCACGAAATTGGTGGCGCTGATGTCAGCAGTGATTTTCGCACGGTAGGCAGAACAGGTTCCACCAGCCCGTGCCTACCGCAACTGCCGCAGCTACCAGCGGCTGCATCATACCTGCGCACAGCCTAAGCACCATGCACTGGCCAGTTTCGTCACGGCTGGATCCGCAGTAGTAGCATGGAACAAAATTTAAAGTAGTCTCTATAGGTTTCTCGCAAATAAATGGCATATTAAGAAACTGGCTAACAGGGAATGGGCTGCGATAGTAAAGCACGAAGTCTGGGAGTCGATCGGCACTGCCACTCTATGTACTTAATAACATGCAAGTTACTGCGTCCTTTCACCTGAACATCAGCATAGTGCGCTTATATAAAACTGCGCAAGGAAAAAAAGCACATATATAGCTGCACACGTATTTGTCACCTTGAGCAGGTGTGCACGGGGTGCCGGAAGTTCACTCGCCCCCAAGGAATGCGTATTTTGTTAAAAGCAAGGCATGTTTTAATGGAGCGTTTTATTGCATTTAATATTTAGATCAAAGTGTTTTTCAATATGACCGAAGTAATTATTTGATTCGAGTAGAAAAAAATGGCCAGGCTTAGCTTGGTTAAGCCAAGAAGGCGTTGCATATCTCGATGGAGTTCCGTGCTGCTCCGTTGACTCGATAGGCTATTGACTCGATCGCCATTGAAACTGCCCGTGTAGCAGCGCTCGATCGTCTTTGAGTCGATAGACTATCGGTTCGAGGGCCCTCGAAATGCCCTTATGACAGGGGTATAAGACTGTCCCGGCGAAGGAGCGCAGCTCTTTTATACATATGTCATGACGTCAATCATAGCGCAGCGCCCCTAGCGACAGGAGCGAGAGTCAGGTGGTGGCTGCGGCCGCGCGCGACCGCGCCAGTTGGGGCCCAACTTTACTTCCATGACGTCACGCGCGGGCGCAGCGCCCCTAGCGGGAGGAGCGGGAGTCAAGTGGTGGCTGCGGCCGCGCGCGACCGCGCGAGTTGGGGCTCAGCTTTTCCTTCGTGACGTCACGCGCCGGCGCAGCGCCCCTAGCGGGAGGAGCGGGAGTCAGTTGGTGGCTGCGGCCGTGCGCGACCGCGCGAGTTGGGGCGCAGCTTTTCCTCCGGCTGTCGTGACGTCACGTCACGTGGTTTGGTGGCTGCCTGGCCGCGCCCAAGGGCTGAACTGAGTGATTGCAATAAGCAACGTATAATAGTCTGGAAAGTTTTTGCGCGGTCACGTTGGCGTGTCGAGAATGGCCTACCTTAAGTGTGCTAAAAGCCACATGCTTTTTTATTGCATCATGCATGGGTTTTGTTTCATGATGTAGTCTATGATCGCTAACCTTGTTTGGAAAGAAGCAGCCGCAGGCGTGCTACTAAGAGGCACTTGGCGAGATTGGGGGGAGACACGGCTATGAAATATTTTTTCGTTATTAATGCGTACGATATGTAACCAAATTTAGTGCTAATATTAAATTGCTACGCTAATTTCAGTAATGCGTTTTATTTTTAGCTATACCTGGTGCAGTTCTTGTGTATTTATCATTTACAACCTCGTCAATTCACTCCATGGTCTCAAATAATTCAGTAGAAAGGGGCAAATTTTTTATGCCAGCATGTTCACATAGCCGTGTTCTGTATGATGACGCCATTCGTTCTTTACACGAAAACGATACATGAAAATGTTTCTTGCAAAAATAACTAACATAGTACTACACGTGTAGGAAAACATCGAGAGGCTTATTACACTCCTCAATCTCTCAGGAATCGTTTGCGACAAATAGAATCATTCTATCTTCATGCGTTACAAAATTACGAAGGTGCGAGTGATGCCAATCGCAGAGAATGTGAAAGGTCAGAAAACGAACCTTAACATTTATTCCCTCATTTATGGCCTCTTCGCTCGCGCTTTGGTCAAAGAGGTGCGGCACTGAACTCAAAGAAAGCGTAAAAAAACCAAAGACATTACCTCGCAATTTTCGACGACCGCACATCTAAAAGGCCTAATTTATAAATTTTACTAAATATTTTGCTGCCATCTTTCGGCACGGACCAGAAGACCCCAGGTATAAGAAAGAAAATAATTTCAGAAATCAAAAATTTTCACCAAACCGACCACTTTTACAAGCGGAGAGAGAAGTCGGCGAGACATGTGCGCGATCCAGCGGCTAAAAACAGCGCTTAAGCGAGAGATGAGATCGGGGACAATACGCTGTCCCCGCATCTCGCACAGCGCGGCACGTGTGTCATCAGACGGTGCAGCGCACGTATGCTCTGCCGAAACAACGCCAGCACTTCCTCTCACTACTGTCCGGAAGTAAAATCATTCTGGCTATAGAGCAAGGAGTCAAACACGCTATTTTATTCATTGCCTAGCGTAGAAATCAACGCCAGAAACGCTTTCTGTTTACCTCTAACCATACATACAATCCACAGTGGCGAACAATTTCTCTGAATACGCCGCACGTGGTCAACGTGAGCTCGTGTACTTCGAGAATTTACTAGAATGAAAGCATCAACCATTGCTGTGTTTCGCAGAAACTGAAAACGCGCCTACAAACCTTGGAAACCTGCACTGAGCAGCTCTCCGCGGGGCCACTCCCAGGCCTTTTGCCTACCACGAGACCGCCAGCGACTGAAGCGCCATCTCGTTTGTTTGCAAACATGCAGCAGGGCTATATTAGCAAGCATTAGTTCCGCTCTATATATATTCCGATAATAAGGGGCACCCATCTAGGTACAGCTGTATATCGAATTTGGTAGGCAAATGAAACCCCATGTTTTGTGGTAGAGAAATAAAACCACAATTAAATAACAGGTAAACATTGTATACATGTCACTACCAATTGAAGCGTTAGCATATCGCACCGCAAGCCGAATTCTAGGCACACCTTGACCCAAAACAAAGTAAATTCCGTTTGAGACGTATCTTGAGGGGGTGTAACTCGACAACGGGTTGACGTGCATCGTAATTTCTCTGATAGATGGCGCTAGGCGTCGATCGCTCCGTTAGGTTGAAGAGTTATCATGAGTATCCATAGCGCACACAATTAGGGGACACAACACGAGCGCTAAACTTCCAATGAATGAACTTTATTTGGCGCTGACAGCCTTATTAAGCTCACGTAAGGTACCCCTTACCCCTTCAGTGAAAAGTTATGTTACTTTTCCGAACCGCTAAAGGTTTTCTTCAGTGGCCCCTCTGGATGCGGAAGCACTCGTTTTATGCATGGCCAGTAAAGCTAACGCTTCTTACTTCAACATCTTGCAGACAGTGGCGGCCTTCTTTTTTCACTCGAACGAGGCTTACATACAAATCTCACCTTACACATAAGCGAAACCCAGCTACCTGTAAAAAATTACAACAATTTTCTAAGCCCGACTGTTTAAAAAAAACTCAGTTTCTAATTATTCATTTATTCAAAACCCGCCGTGCCCGGGAGCATAACATTGGAAGTAACATGGAATGTTTTGGTTTGGTGTGTGAGGGTTGAGCGCCCCAAAGCAGCTAAGGCTATGAGGGACGCTTTAGTGAAGGGCTCCGGAAATTTCGACCACCTGCGGATCTTTAACGTGCAGTGACATCGCACAGTACACGGGCCTCTAGAATTTCGCCTCCGTCGAAATTCAACCACCGCTGCCGGGATCAAACCCTCATCTTTCGGGTCAGCAGTCGAGCACCATAACGACTGAGCCGCCGAGGCGGCAACAAGGAATGTTTTCATCACAGGCATAAAACGCGCGCACTCTTGCCACACGGCAATGAAATACTCGTTATACGCAAGCAGTCGTAATCAGTCATAAGCGTCGTAATGAGTCATCAGTCGTAATCAGTCGTAATAAAGCAGTCGTACGCAATGACCGTCCAAAACAAAGAAATAAACAAACAAACAAAGGTAACAATTACTAAGATCGCCAGCAAGTACCTACCATTGAAAAGATGACATCATTGGTGCACCACAGCAAGGCAAATGGCTCCACTCCTATGTTATTTTGAGAAAAATGGCATCGTAAACGACATTGTATGGCAAGAAATTTTGCACAATGTGATCCACACGTTCTGAGACACAGTTACGCCGATTGATGTATTTGTTTTTCTATCTGAACCAATGAGTGGTACACACAATGAAATAATTTCAGGCGTAATTTTCGTCCTATACGCGCATCATATGCGCAAATTTACGCTTTGAAAAGGAAAGATTCTATATCTTTGAACATACTGAAAGTCCTTTAAAGCAAACTCAGGTGTTCTGATAGGGTATACCTTTTACAAATCAATCGCTCTGTTCTTCGCTCCTGTTTAGACTACGGTTGCATAGTGCATGTTTCATTAAAGGCGTCATAATTGAAACGGCTGGACCCAGTACGCAATTTAGGTTTGCGTCTTTCAACTGCTGCATACAGGACGTCGCCCATAAGTGGTCTCTATGTAGAAGCCAATTAACCACCGCATGCAGACAAAAGAACCAATTCACAATCTTGTCATCATCATCATCATAATCATCATCAGCCTTACTACGGTCACTGCAGGGCACAGGCGTCTCCCATGCTCTCCAATTTACCCTGTCCTTTGCAGCTGCGGCCACAATCTAAAGATTCGTTCGCTCCCGTTCACTGTCTACTAACAAACTCCAGGCAACCAGACCGTGCTTCTTCTCTGCTTTGAAAAGAAATGCTAGAACTAGACGTAACTGACTGCCTTCCAACCTGGATCACTCCCGCCCCAGTACTGCCTGCCCTATGCGTGCGACTCCACATTAACACAATTTCGGAAAAAAAGCATGCACCGCATGAACATATATTACAGGTATATTTGCTAAAAATATACAATGAAATTACAGCGTGCCCAAAGGAATGCTATCCGAATTATGTTAGAAAAGTATAAAAGAGAGGATTTCCTGTCTTTACTAATGCTTATGAAAAACATCAGTACATTTCAACACAGGTGTAAACTCTAGTTTTCACAAAGGAATCTAAAGGGAAAAACCGGATATCAGTCGTCTCATTACTTAAATCCTCTCAATACACGCGAAACAAGGCACGGACATTACGGTTCCATTAGGCCAGTATTTTCTAAAGTGAAATCGCACATGAGTAGTTTCTACCGCGTACTATAAATGAATGAAATTCTTTGACTGTACATGTATTACAATCAAATAACTTTGGAGAAGAATTGGAAAATACTTTCCCCATCATCATCATCGTCATCAACGTGACAACGCTCAATGCAGGGCAAAGGCCTCTGCCATGTCCTTCCAATTAACCCTGTCCTTTGCCAGTTGCGCCCACCGAATGCCCGCAAACATCTTAATCTCACCCGCTCACCTATCTTTTTCCCGCCCCCTACTACGCTTGCTTTCTCTAGGAATCTACAGTGTTACGTTTAAACAGCAACGGTTATTTTGCCTTCGCAATACATGCCCTGTCCAAGCCTATTTATTCATGTTGATTTCCGCTAGGATGATATTAGTCTGCGTTCCCTCACCCACTCTGCCTGCTTCCGGTCTCGTCATTTCTCTTTCCACAACTCGCTGCATTCTTAAGTTTAGCTGATTATTTTCCTTAGACTCCATGTTTCTGCCTCATAAGTGAGTGCCGATAAGGTGGACCTATTATATACTTTCCTCGGCCATACATGATCTGAGAGAACCTGCCATATGCGTTCCACCCCATTCTTATCCTTCCAGCTTTCTCCGTCTCATGATCCGGATCAGCTGTCACAACCTGCCCTAAGTAGACGAATTGCTTTACCACTTCCAGCACCTAATTACAAATTGTGAACTGCTTTTCTCTTGCTAGACTGTTGAACATTACTTCGGTTTTCTGCGTCTTAATTTTTAGACCCATTGTTCTGCTATGTCTAACTCACTGATAACTCTTTGCAGTTCATCTCCTGAGTGACTTAGCGAGAAAATGTGACCAGTGGATTGCAGATTACTTAAGTATTCTCCATTAAAACTTAGCCCAAATGTTTCCTATCGATGTGTCGGCTCCTGAAGACAATCGATGAATAGCATTGGCGAGATCGTGTCCCCCTTCCGGACACCATTCCTTATTGGAATTTTATTGCTGGCTTTATGGATGACTGTGGTATCTGTGCAGTCTTTATAGACATCCTCCAATATTTTTAAGATAAGACATTTCTATACCCTGATTTCACAATGCCAGCATGACTGCTGAGGTTTCCACGTAATCAAATACTTTCTCGTAATCAATGAAGGCTGTATGTAGAGGTTGGGCGTATTCTGCACATCATCTGTTGCATGATTGATAGCGTGAATATGGTCTATTATCCAGCATCCTTTACGAATGGCTGGTTGATCATTTGTTTTATTGAAGTCTAAAGTTTTCTTCTCTGTCTTAGCTATTAGGTTAATAAATAGCTTGTAGAATGGACATTAATCTGATGGGTCTGTAATTGTTCAAGTCCTAGGCGCCTCCTTTCTTATGAATTAGGATAATGATCGCGTTCTTCCAACGAGGTCCTAAGACATTGCGCCTACAGGATGGGTAGTTTTCCTAGAACAATCTGCCTCCCTCCTTCAGCAGATCGGCTGTTACCTGATCCTTATCAGCTACTTTCCCCCTTTGCATTGCTCATAAGGATTTCTTTACTTCCCCTTTTCTTGCTGCCAGTATCTACCATTGCGCTACCGCCTCTCTCATTAACATACTGATTACCTTGGCTTCTGTATAGATTTGGGTAGGGCTCTTCGGCTACATTAACTATCTTGTCCACATCGGTAAGGACACGGCCCCCAAACATAAGCAGTGTTTGCAATCCACTTTCTTGTATGTATTTAAGATTCCTTCATTGTATGGTCTTATTGCTCTTTCTGTTGTTTGGCATAGGAATTTGCGAACGTGTTTGTATTTTGGGATATGAAGTAATTCTTTTTAATGCGAAAGCATCAGAAGGCTATGTCGCGTCAGCAAAAGCTTATCTGTACGATTGTGTCGTGATATAAAGGTATACGCAAAATTATGGTGTTAGAAAGTGCGTGATGAGATCTCGCTGTGGAAAAAATTATGCCGACGTGATGCAATCAGACAATTTAACGCGAAAAATGCATTTGGACGTCATAAATAAACTTGAAACTTGAAACTTCAATCTTCATAATAGCCATGGGCGCCGATATAGTGAATGAACGTGAGAACAGCGGCGGACGTCGAAATATCGCAAAAACGAAAACAAGACAAGTAAAAGCGTGAGAAAGGATTAAAAGTGTTCAACTAATCTAAAGTTAATTAAAATTATGTAAATTAAGCCTAAAAGTGGCCGAAATTTTCACAAAATGCCACAATGACGGCACCCCATGGTGACGTCACGGCAATGTGGTTACCATGGCAACCGCAGCTCCGGGATGTCATGAAAATATAGTTGCCATGGTTACCAAGCTCTAACGACTTAAAACATAGATCATAGAGCTACTGTGCCCTTTGCTTTCGTCAAAAACGCTCTCTTTCCTCAAAACACATGCTTACGCATTCCTCCATGTAAGAAGCCTTGAGTGCCCTCAGAATATGTTGTTTTGTTAGGTATTCTGCTGGCGCAAGAATTTGCTTCTTTCAGTAACACTGATCCAGCCAGCACCCTGTTCTTGAGTTTTTATTGTTGTTTTGTCCTGTCATTCCTTGTACTGTGTGGCCCCTCCTTCTTGGGCCAGTTTTTGGCCGGGCGCATTAATAAACGGAAAATGCTGAGAATACACAGTACTTTATACCGATCGATGAAAATGAGCACACTTCATCGGAAGTGCTGTGGGTCAAGACCGTTCTGAGAAAACAGTGCGACTACCTCAGTGCGCATTCATTTTCACTGCCTAGAGTTACGCAGTCTCAGCTGATGTAAAAAAATAATAAATGTGAACACTGAAAACACTACCATTTACCAATATTCACCATGTACTGCAATTCGCCATATAAATGCAGTTACACCGCTAATATCTCTCACCATATTGAACATAAGAGCACACCACAGGGATAAGCCATAAATTTTTGCTGGGTTCCAAGTCACATCGGAAATCCAGGCAATGAGGAAGCGGATGCATGTGCTGCAAAAGCCTGGAACAACGAAATCAAGCAAGTGATCATTACCTACAAAGATAGCATGAAGTTGGTGCAATATAAGCTGAGAGGAAAATGGCAGTCTCAATAGATTATTGAACGAAATAATAAGCTACGCCTAGCCAACCGACCATCGAGGAATGATAGTCATGCCCACACCAAGAACCATGCATTCAATCTATTTTAGGTCGTCTCGGTATTGGTCACACACAACTTACAGACAATTTGCTACTGGCAAAAGAAAAAAAACCAGTTCGTAAAAAATGCGGAGATGAGCATAGAGTGAACCGCCTGTTATTTTCATGCACAAACCTTGAATCAGTGAGAAAAATATTTTTTGTTCTTTTCTTCAATGAGCACATTCCTTTTCGTCCCTTAATTTTAGGTGATGGTGCACTTCCCTTTATGCCATATGTTTTTAGATCTTTAGGGAAACAGGTGCCCTACAAAAGCTCTAAACCCTGACCATGTGCCTCGCTGCTTGCAGTGGTAAACCTCAGCCACTTTCTCATTCCATGAAAGAAGGCTGAAGCTTTTATTAGATTTGTTCAGAAACTCAAGATCCTAGTCCAGCTAAGCACGTCGCTCAGGTTACCCGACCGTGTTTAAAGTTGTGCTATTAGCCGTTTCCTACATTTATTTCTCTTTTCATCGCCAAGTAATACGAACTATCTTTGTAGGCCGTCTACACCACCGTTTTCTCCCGTTTTTTAAAATTATGCTGAAAAAAGTTCTTCTCTACACATTTACCTTGGCGCATGATAACCTTAGTTGCTTATACGCCACTGAACCCAACACAACACAGATTAAGAACGGAGTGTATTTAAGAGCATGGCAGTGTTTTGTGACTCAAGATGCAAGTATGATGAAGGGTTAAGACGGAACTTACCGAAATAAAATTTAAAGAGCGATATTAATGGGACTAGATTTCTCGGGAACTCTAAGGAATTGATCTTCCTGATTCTCTTTAGTTCAGATGGGGAATGATGGCGACGATGGCGATTGTATATAAAGCGACCTGCTGATTTTTGTTCCTGTTATGGCCTGCAAATGTCTTTCTTAGTGAAAGGATCCCAAACTTCGCAGGCGTATTGAAAGCTAGATTTGATTAACGAGTTACTGGCCAGAAGCTTTACATCAGAAGGGCAGTATTAGAGCCTGTGTCTACCTTGACCATGCTTGCGGAGTGCAGAAGAGCAGTTAATATCAATAAGGGTGCACATTATCAAGTTGTTTGTAATTGCTAAGTGCAAAATATTTTAAACAGTGAATCTGAGATATCGGGGTCTGGTTGATAGTGTATTAATAAAAAAAGGGAGACTTTTTGTTCGTGATGTGTATGCAAGCAGTTTTATCAGAATTAAGTTTCCTATCTCAGAGATCACACCAATCAGAAATGACATTCAGAATTTGATTAAGCACAACTTCGTCGTTTTTGAAGTACTTGAAATTTGAAACTCGGCTTAGTAACGACCATTTTAAAGAATGATTGAGAACTGATGGAGTCTATGTTGGTGCAAGTGAGCACGACAGTGCTCTAGAAGTTTAAACTCGTCTGCCATTGTCGCACAAGGCACAGAACTTTGAGGTGTCACCAAGGCGGTTGTGGTCCTGATGGTTATTGATGGGGCAATACAATATACAATCATCGGCGTAGAGGCGAATCTGACATGCGGCGTTGCACGGAAGGTCATTTATTTAAAAAAGAGTAAAAGAAAGAATTGTTTGTGCTGCCGAGAAAAACCATATAGAACTAAAATAAAAGTAGCAAAATGCCCGACCGAGAGTACTCGTTACTAATACACCCAAACATACTGCCTATCTATTAATAGGAATATTTTAAGCTCTTCTGAACTCCTGATGCCTTTCCACTTGTCAACTCCTCTACAAGTGAAACACAGTGCACGGGCTGATATAGTGAGCTGGATTATGGAGCCAGCCATAGAGAGCTTGTTTCTCTACCGCTCCTGTCAACAAGCTCTCATTCGCGACATAGATACAGCGGTCAGAAGGTTTATGGCGGTATATCCACACTGCAAATGCAATCAGCGCCCTGAGCAGTTTGTCAAGGGGAATTATAGCGTCACCGTGTTTACAATGAGATTATTAATATGCAGAGGCCAGGGTGCAGGTGGCGCCTGGCGATAAAACTGTCTCCGATAGAGGCTCTTTGTGCAGCTTAGGCTCAACATGCGCACGTAAAGATGCCATCCGTTAGTGTGGATGTCTCTGCCCGGGTGCAGAAAGAGTTGCGCAGCGATGCTAGCGACGCAGAGAGACAGTTTAATTTGCAACAGCGTCACCTTAGCCGCTTTCTCCTCTAAAGGGCCGATTATTCGACAAAATAGCGACCGAAATTTCTGATGGACTAAGCTTCTATGATGGCACCCAACTTTACTCGCAGGCATTCCAGTACAAAGAGTCAGTTTTAAATGAACGGGCTTCTGAATGCATAAACCTTTCGTAAACTGGATCTTTTGTTTCTGATGCTGCATCATAAACTAAGCGGCAAATCTATAAGCTTTTACTTCAGTAAAAAGAGATGGTGAAAACGGCGGATTGAAGAAGAACGATTATAGCTATTTTCGGGCACCAGATGACTTTTTGACTAGGCATTTTATTATAGTCACTGCCGATGTCCAGAGTGGACAATAGTCTGCGAAGTGCGCGAGAAGTCGGCCTATTTTTATTTTATTTAATAATAAGGCATTCATACGGAGTGATTATAGCAAGGCGAAAATACTTCCAAAAGCGGAAATACACACGCGGAGGTAAATGAGGAAGTTTCAATAACAGGAAAACAAGTGAAAATGCAAGAAAAAAGTAAACACAGCACGACAAACACAAAAAGATATCAGAAAAAATGGCGTGAAAAAAATTAAATATTCACAGTGAACACAAAAAAAAACTTTAACCATGAAACCAAGCTACATATGAGATTCAAGGACCTCAACGAACAGCTCAAATGTTTTATTATTTGTGTTCCAGCTAGTATCCATTCTAAGTTAAAATGAGCACTTCAACGTATTGTTCTGCGAAAGTGGGTCATTGTCAGATTATGGCAGTGCCTTGTGACGTACCCAAAGGAAAACACTAAGGTGTTAGCAAAATTCAGCTTTTAATGCTCGTTAACAGCTTGGTACGAAGACGCGGCACATGATTTCTATGAACGAATGATACTAATTCTTCTCTGGTTAGTCATGCGATTAAAAATGTTTTCCAAAAGGCAATTACGTATTTTTCCTGAACGAATGGCCTTTCTTTAGTCTTAAGCTTGCATTGATAGTACGAATATATATATATATATATATATATATATATATATATATATATATATATATATATATATATATATATATGTGTGTGTGTGTGTGTGTGTGTGTGTGTGTGTGTGTGTGTGTGTGTGTGTGTGTGTGTGTGTGTGTGTGTGTGTGTGTGTGTTACGAACGTAGGTTGCGTTGGCTCCACAGAATAAAGATTTAAGAGAAGTGGGCACTTCTACAAAGACACTTTTATTTATCAACGTTTTGACCGCGGTGCGGTCTTCTTCAGGACTGTAGTGGTCTCGCGTCAGATGGACGTTTTAAGTTTGTCCATCTGACGCGAGACCACTACAGTCCTGAAGAAGACCGCACCGCGGTCGAAACGTTGATAAATAAAAGTGTCTTTGTAGAAGTGCCCACTTCTCTTAAATCGATATTCTGCGGAGCCAACGCAACCTACGTTCGTAACACACATACACACACACGCACACACACACACGCACACACACACACACACACACACACACACACACACACACACACACACACACACACACACACACACACACACACACACACACACACACACACACACACATATATATATATATATATATATATATATGAGGCAAAGGAAATGAGGGGTCCGCTTGCAAAACTTTTTTTTAAAGGAGCCAACAGTTCAAGTTCAAGTTCAAGTTTATTGTTATTGCATGTACAAGAAACGGGCTTTCATATTATATACAGCATCAGGAGGTCCCAGAGTAAGAAACTGCCAGGGGGACCTCCTATCATTGGTGGGTGCATAAGAGTATTAGAGCAGCAAGTAGAGGGCGAACAAACAAACAAAACAAAAGAAGAAGTAAAAACAAACGCGCCAATAAATACAATTCATAAGGAACAAGTGCAAATAAATAGAAGACAATTAGATATATACTAAAAACAGCGTTATACAGTAATATCGCAATAAATAATCATAAGCAGGAATATCTAGTAATCTGTAATAAAAATATGGCTCTTCTGCATATTACGAACAAAGAAAAATACAAAGTGTTTTACAGAAACATGAAGCCTAACGATACAATAACAGAAATAATGTCAAGAAAATTTAATAAATGTATTTATGACAAATGAAAAGATGGTTCTGCTAACAGCATTCTTTTCGTATTGTGTTTAAAAAACTGCAATGAAAGAGATGACTTAATATTAACAGGCATGCGATTCAAAAGTGAAATACCATAAAAACGAAGTGTAAATTTACCATAGTTAGATCTGATTTTAGGTAATAGAAGGTTATAGCGTTCTGAAAACCTAGTATTATTTTTGTTCATGAGGAAAATCGCTGAGATAACTGAAAAAGCAGAGCAATATGCAATACAACTGGCAAGGCAGGGCTGGCAGCAGTTCAGTAATTCGCTGAATGGCACGCTAGGCACGGCTAGGACGTGACAGATTCTCCGAGCCCTCATGGACCTAACCCAAAGCAAAACCGAAGGCAGCAAGTCGCTACAGAGACTGGTACATCAATATGATGGAACCGAGGAACAGCTGCTAGAGGAAGTTAGGATAAAATGCTACGGGAAGGATCAGATAGAAAGCTACAAGGAAGAGTATAAAGGCGAAGAGAATCTAAACATGGACAGGCCTATCACCAAGGAAGAGGTAATCGAGGCGGTAAGAGCGGCCACAAAGAACACGGCAACGGGAGCAGACAAAATCAGCAACTCACTAATCAGGAATCTCAGCGACAATGCCATAGACCAGCTAGTGGTGTACCTTAATAAGCTTTGGCAATCCGGCACGGTTCCGGCAGAGTGAAAGCACGCAATGGTGGTTATGATACCAAAGTCAGGCAAAAAGCTATCGATCGAAAACCTCAAACCCATTTCCTTAACATCATGTCTAGGTAAGCTCTACGAGAGGATAATCACCGAAAGGATTCAACCACATCTGGAAGGAGGAAGGTTATACCCGGATAGCATGTACGGTTTTAGAGCGAACCTGTCCACCCAAGACATCCTAATACAGCTTAAGGAGGAGGTTCTAGCCACGATGCCAAAAGCAGGGGAAAACGTGGTCATGGCCCTCGATATAAAGGGGGCCTTCGACAACGTCAGCCACAATGCCATCATGGAGGGAATCAATAACATCAACTGCGGAAGAAGAGTCCATAATTATGTCACGGCCTTCTTAAGCGATATAACTGCGACAGTCGGGCTTGGAGACCTTAGAAGCGACCCTTTCGGCACACCATGCAAAGGCCCTCCCCAGGGATCGGTCACCTCACCGATATTATTCAACGTTGCGATGATCGGGCTTGCGCGGCAACTCCAGAGGATACCAGGGATAAAACACGCGATGTATGCCGACGATGTCACGGGATGGGTCACCCAGGGCTCTCTGGGGGAGAAAGAGGACAGACTACAGGAAGCAGCCGCGTGCGTGGAGAAGTACACCAGAGAAAGAGGCCTCAGATGCTCAACCGAGAAATCGGAGCTGCTGAGAGTCGGAAGACATCCCACTAAAGCGGAGCTGGAAGTCTACCTGGAAGGGCAGAGGGTCCCAGAGAAAGACATGATAAGGGTGCTAGGTATGTGGCTGCAAAGAAGCAGAAAATGCAGCCACACCATCAGCCTAATAAGTAAAGCAGCAGAGCAGGTAGGAAGAATGATCAGCAGAGTCTCGCATAGGCGGTACGGCATGAAAGAGGAAGACACGCTCAGACTCGTGAGCAGCCTGATAGTCAGCCGAGTCACCTATTCACTGCCCTACCAGATACCAACCAAAGTCGATATGGAACAGATAGATATAATATTAAGGAAGGCATATAAGACCGCCCTGCGTCTACCTAGGAACACACCGAACGAGAAACTACTCCAGCTAGGGATTAGTAACACCTTCCAAGAGCTGAGGGAGGCCCAAATCAGGGCACAGTATACGAGACTCCGAGGCACGCCAACAGGCCGGGAACTGCAGAAAAGAATAGGGGTGGAAACACAAGAGCGCCTTGACAGGTACAGGGACGTCCCGGATGGGATTAGAAAAACCATTCGGATCGCACCCCTGCCCAGGAACATGGATCCGAACTTGCACGAAGGAAGACGGAAAGCAAGAGCCGAGTATATCGAGCGAGGCTTAGCCAATCTGGAAAACACAGTCTTCATGGACGCGGCGCTGTACCTGATGGATAGGAAGCGCACGGCCGCGTCTGTATAGTCGACCACCAGGGAGAACTGATCACCTGTGCAGCGGCAGAGGCTGCGGACGCAACAGAAGCCGAGGAGATTGCCATAGCTCTAGCGTTCGCTTGCGGCTCCCAGGGAAACAAATCTCTAAACATACTTACAGACTCGAAAGAGGCATGTAGGAACTACACTAGGGGAAGAATAGGTGCCGCAGCCATGAACATACTCAGAAAAGCGCGTGTCTCAGACACAAAACACATACACAGCCTGGTTTGGATACCCGGACATACAGGTATTAAGGGAAATGAAAGAGCGGACGGCCATGCTCGAGCGATGAGTTTCCGAGCGGGATTACCGGACGACTTTTGCACCCGAGCCTGCCACGGGGGTATGCAGAGCACCTGGCCCTATACAGGGGCTTAAGGTATAAATATCCTCCGCCACACAAGGCACTAACAAAGGAAGCGGCTACCGGGTGGCGCAGACTGCAGACGAGTATTTTTCCAAATTTACACATACTAAACAAGATGTTTCCGACACAATACAAAGCCACATGCCCGTGGTGCGGGCGGTACCAACGCTGTACCACATCACATGGGAGTGTGAGCGAAACATAAAATTCCACCAACACAAACACACAATTGCGGAGCAATGGGAGAACCGGCTCGTCAGCAGCGAGCTCACGGTCCAAAGGACCCTGGTGCAGCACGCTTACGAGGCAGCGCGGCTCAGCGGAGCCCTGGAATGAGGGCCCGACCTTGCGAAGACGGGATCCGGGATCGCCTGATATGAAGACGACGCGGATCCTGCTGCCGCCGAACTACGCAAATGTTCAATAAAAGTTTTTCACTCAGTCACTCATGAGGTTATTAAAAGGATGACTGTCTATGGTTATTTCACGATGAAAGAGACGAAATGTAATGAGTGATAACTTATGATAGAACAGCTGTTGAATTTGTAAAACGTTAAGACGTTGATAGATAGGTAATGAATGGCAGCGGAATGAGCTAAAGGTCATTAATTTTATTGCATGATTTTGAAGACGTTGAAGTGGTTTGAGATGAATGGCATATGTATTACCCTATGCAGATAAACAGTAGGATAAATGACTGTTAATATAAGCATGATACAACAATCTAATAATATGAGGGTGGAAGAATGCGCGTTTTAATGATAATGCGGATGCCAAATGAAACCTTTTTTATTAGCGAGTTGGCATGGCTATTGAACTTAAGGTGTTTGTCGAGAGTAATACCCAGAAATTTAACAGTATCAGATGTCGGTATAACATAAGTATTTGACGAGACAGTTATTGGAGAAGAAATCGACGTTTGTAGATTATGAAGTAGTACAAATGTTGTTTTTAAGGGATTGATTTGAAGTTTATTATCAGTGCACCAGGAATACACATTGTTAAGATCAGTGTTAAGTGTGTCTTGAAGTGCGGTAAGCGATTTCGGTGATGAGTAGATGGTCGTGTCATCAGCATATAACAAACAGTTACAATTGGTAAGTACATTAGGTAGATCATTTATAAATAATAAGAACAACAATGGGCCTAGTATAGAGCCTTGGGGAACGCCCAGTTAATTACTTCAGTAGAAGAGAATTGGTCATTAAGATAAACTATTTGAGGCCTGTTAGACAAGTAGCTGCGAATAAGATTTAAAGGTGGGCCAGTAATACCGAAAGATTCGAGCTTATACAGAAGAATAGAATGATCTAGAGTGTCAAAGGCTTTTGTTAGATCGATGAATATGGCTCCCGCAACAAACCCTTCGGCAATAAAGCGTTTAATTTTATCCTTGAAATTAATTAATGCCAATTCCGTCGAATAATTCTGCCTAAAACCAAATTGTACAGAAGAAAGAAGATTAAATTTATTGAGATAATGCATTAGACGAGTGTAAATCAGTTTTTCAATGATCTTACTAAAAAACGAAAAAATGCAAATTGGGCGGTAGTTATTAATGTTTTCACGAGAACCCTTTTTGAACACAGGGGTTAATTTACCATGTTTCATCAAATCAGGAAATATGCCTGTGCTAAAAGTTTTGTTAACGATATCTGCAAGAACAAATGATGTCTGCCGCAACCAGTTTTATTCTAGAAGGCGGAATAGAATCTAGGCCAGGTCCAGTGACATTAAGAGAAGAAATTACCTTTAAAACTTCTTCGGAAGAAAGCGGTCGAAGAAAAAATGACTGAGGGCAACGTGGGAGATGGTGTAAAACACTAGGCGATAGCGTGTTCTGGCAAGTGGCACAATGATCACTAAAAGCTTTTGATATGTCAGCCTCGGTTATGCATTCCTCGTTGTCCTAACTTATTTTTTTAATGCCCGTGCTAGACTGTAATATTAAGAAATTCTTTAATAAGCTCCCAATTACGTCTGGTATTAATTCCGTTCTGAATTATGCGTCTTTCATAATGGTCCCGTTTTGTGCGTTTAAGGATACCAGAAAGGATATTGCTATAATTCTTAAATTTAGTTCGCAAAGCTGTGTTGAACGGCTGCAGTCTCACCTTTTTGTGAAGATTATTCTTTTTTGTTATAGAGCGCAGCAACGCATTTGTAATCCAATGATTTCTGGGAGACGAGAATCTTTGCTGAAAGGACACATAAGTTGTGCACTCTTTGATATAATTTGTTATTGTTGATAAAAATATCGAGTACGCCCTGTCAGGACTGTCTCCTGAAAAACGCTCTCCCAACAAGTGCCTTGTACCTTCAGGATAAATAACGTTTCATTGAAAGAATTTTTGGAATATTGGTGACACTGCGTATGTTTTGCGACACCCAGAAGGAAGAACAGAGGATAGTGATCAGTAATGGAATAATCTAATGCTCCAGTGGTATAATCAGAAGATGATGAGGAAAATATATTATCTATCAATGTGCAAGAACCAGAAGCGTCGCACCTGGTTGGAACATCGATTAGGGAAGAGAAACCGTAGCTAAATAAACAGTTGGTATAATCAGAGCATGACTGACAGTTGGGATTAAGTATGTTGATGTTAATGTCACCACAAATGATGATGTTCTTGTTTTCGTTGGTTAAGACGATGAGTATTTCTTCTAGCTGCGAACAAAAGTCCGAGTACGACGATTACGGGGAACGATAAACGTACGCCAGGATTGTATTCCGGTTATTGAGGGACAGAAAATTCCGGTCGAACTTCAGCCAGATTGACTTGCACAGCAAATTGCAGAACAAAAGGTCATGACGACGAGTGTAAGAAATCGACGAATTCACAAAAATAGCAGATCCGCCACTTCGCTGAACCCCACGGTAACTATATTCACTGGTATATCCTGGCAGACCAAATAGATTGCCATCTACCGGTGTTAGCCATGTTTCAGACAGGCATATTAACGAAACATTATGGTTGAGTAAAGTAAGGAAGTTCAAAAGGTCATCATGATGTTTGCGCAGACTTCGAATATTGCAGTGAATGAACGAAAATTTGGGCAACTTGTCGTGTAACAACGTTTTCACCTGATCACATGAAAACATGCCTCTATTCATGGTGAGGATTTACTTCGGAAAAACGGGAGTGCAGGCGCACTGATTATGTAAAGATAGCCAGATCACTTACGCCTGAGATGCGATAAACGCGGCTATTCTAAGCCTTTCTAGCTTTGATTGCGCAGTTTTCAGTCCAGAGGAATCGCCATCCATTATTCTTCTTCAGTTCGAGAGCTTGTGCGAAAAGTCGCTTGTTCTCTGGCGTGAGGTGATCAATCACGAAAAACGTGGAATCATTGTTTCGCGAAAATCCAATGGCTGATGTGGTGAGCTTAGCCTTTTTAGCTTTACTAATGAATTCAATTCGCTTCGAGCTGGAACAGAATCGTGCGATAATGTTTTTGTCTTTTTTTGCGAGGACACGATGAGCAATGTCAATGTCGGAGGGGAGGATAGGACAGCCAATCTTTTCACCAATGGTTTGTATTACAGCGAGGCAGTTTTCACCTTCCGTGACGGGAATGCCTTTTACTTCAACGTTGTTCAGTCGGGAATACTGCTCTAGAAACATGAGACGTTGAGACAGCTTTGCGTTTTCATCCTTTAACAGCTTATTTTCCTTCAAAATGGTGTCATTCTGTACTTTCATGGATCCATACAGTCCATTAAACATGCAAAGACTTTCTTGCATTGATTTCATTTCGGCATGTAGTGTTGCTATTTCTTTCGCTAGCTCGGCACACGACGGCATCTTCAAACAAACACAACAGGCACTTGTGGCAACAGGGCAGCGGCAAAGATGAATTAGGAAATGCACAAGTTTGTAGGAGACAAACCTGTACGAAGTATGGGGACGGAATTAGTTGCGTGCTCGCTGCCGCAACCCTTGCTGCCAAGTGACGGGCTGGCTCATGGACACCCCCTTTTGTAGGCGCTCTGGTAGATACGGTCACTCCGGTAGATGTCGCTTGACTTCACGAGTATGGCTTTGTATACCTGTGGACAGGGGTTAATGCCAAAGAGGAAAACAGGAAAATGTTAGAATGTATTGCAAGCGACATTGATGAGCTAGGAGGACAGGGCGAGATAATTATATTAGGCGACATGAATGCACACATAGAAGACCTGGATGGGTACACGGATTCGACAGGAAGCATGCTGCAGGACATGTGTGACAGGCATGATTTAGTTGTATGCAACAGCACCGAGAAGTGTGAAGGGCTCATAACATGGGAGGCGGGGAGTCTGCACTCGACGATAGATTATGCACTAATGTCACAGAGGATGTATAACAGATTAGGGGTAATGAGCATAGATGAAGATGGTTCCAGAAGTCTAGGTAGTGACCACAAGCGTATCAAGCTGAGCTTCAGAAGAAAAAGCAATGTAGGACTGAATCACGATAAACAATCAGGGGGAAATTTTTACTCAGAAAAGCAATTGGAAGTAGCAGCCAAACAAATCGAGAAAGTAATTTTTGAGGATAGTGAAACAGAATGGACTTATACCAAATTAACTCGATTACTGGAGCTAGAGCTAGCTAAGGTGGGAGTAAAGCTAAAAGGGAAAAGATGCAAACCCAAGAGTTGGTGGGATGAGGAGGTCAAGAGGGCAATAGAAAAGCGCAAGGAAGCATCCAGGGAACACAGATATTCCAAGAAGAGGGGGGAACCAAAACCCGAAGTAGACAGAAAATGGGCTACCTTCATAAAGTGTAGAAGGGACGCATCCTATTTGATTAATGAGAAAATTAGAAGAAAGGGTGCCCAATGGATGTCAAAAGTAAATAAAAAGGATAGAAAAGCAGCCCAAAAATTCTGGAAACATCTAAATGCAATGAGTAATAAAACTAGGCTAGAACAAAGGTTTATTGTTACAGATGAGGGTATTCGACTAGAAGGGGATGAAGCAATAAAACACATAGGAACAAGGATGACGGAAAAATTTTCAGCAAAGCACGTGGTACATAATTTATCGAAGGAGGATAGACCGGTTACAGCAATAGCTTCACTTGAGCAAGGAGAGTGGGAAAGGGCAGAGAAGAAGGTTCCTAGTGGCACATCAACAGGACCAGATGGTATCCCGATTATGTTGATAAAGAAGTTAGGACCAAAATCCAAGCAAACATTAATACAGGTAGTGAACAAAATGATAGTGGATGAGAAAGTCCCCGATGAATGGCGATTAAGTAGAATGAACATGATATATAAGGGAAAGGGGGACAAAGCAGACGTAAGTAACTATCGCCCCATAACAGTGACGTCTGTGGTTTACAGTGTGGTGATGCAAATTATAAAGGATAGACTGCAGGCTTGGGTGGAGAACGAGGGGGTGCTAGGGGAACTACAGAATGGGTTCCGGAAACAAAGGAGGTTGGAGGACAATCTATTTTCATTGACACAGTGTATAGAAATTGCGGAAAAGGAACATAGGCCCTTATTGCTAGCATTTCTGGATATTAGGGGAGCCTATGACAACGTTACTCAGGAGCATTTGTGGGATATATTGGGCACATTGGGTGTGGAAAATGGAGTAATTAATCTTTTAAAAGATATATATAGAGGTAACAGAGTGCTCATAAAATGGGAAAAAAATGTATCAGGGCCTGTAGAGATACAGCGGGGGCTTAGACAAGGATGTCCTCTGTCCCCTTTGTTGTTCATGTTGTACCTGCAAGGTTTGGAGGCCAAGCTAGAGGGGAGCGGACTAGGTTTCATCCTATCTTTTTCCAAGCAAGGGGAATTGATTAAACAGACATTACCGGGACTCATATATGCGGACGATATAGTGATAATGGCTGACAACAAGGAAGACCTGCAGAAGTTGTTAGACATATGCAGTACAGAGGGAGATAGATTAGGCTTCAAGTATAGTAAGGAAAAATCTGCAGTCATGACAATTAATGAAGAGGGCGGCGAGCATAAAATACAGGAGTTCGTGCTAAAGGTAGTGAATGAGTACAAGTATCTTGGGGTGTGGATAAATAACAGTGATGAGTATCTGACAGAGCATGAAAAATATGTAATGAATAAAGCTAGTAGGAATGCAGCTGTCAGGAAAAATAGGGCACTGTGGAATTACAATAGGTATGAGGTGGTAAGAGGGATCTGGAAAGGGGTGATGGTCCCTAGCCTGACCTTCGAGAATGCGCTCCTGTGTATGAGGCCAGATGTTCAAGCAAGGCTGGAAATTAGGCAACGGGGAGTAGGGAGGTTAGCTTTGGGAGCACATGGCAATACACCAAATCAGGGGGTACAGGGTGATATGGGATGGGCGTCTTTCGAGAGCAGAGAGGCTAGCAGTAAGATAGCATTTGAGGAACGATTGAGAAGGATGGAGGAAAAGCGGGGGGCTAGGAAAGTTTTCAGATACCTGTATATAAAGAATGTTGACACGAAATGGAGAAAGCGAACTAGAAAATTGACAAGCAAATATCTGGACAGCAGTAAGGGGGCAAATCAGCAATTATCGGTTAAGAAAAAGGTTAAAGGAACAGAGAGAGCTTTGTGGAAAACAGGGATGCTGACGAAATCGGCACTAGAAACATACCGGACCTTTAAACAGGAAATTGTCAAAGAAAATATCTATGATAATTGTAGGGGAAGTTCTTTGTTGTTTGAGGCCAGGACTGGAGTTTTGCTGACTAAGAAGTATAGAGTCAGGTACCAGGAGATAGACACTTTGTGCATTGCGTGCGGAGAGGAGGAGGAAACGGCTGAACACTTGATACTTTTCTGTAAAGGGCTTCACCCTACCGTGGAAGGCAACGGGGCTGACTTACCCAAGGCATTGGGGTTTAGGGATAGGGAAGGGAAAGTGGATTTTAAGAGGTTAGAAGTAACCAAGCGAAGGTTATCTGATTGGTGGCTAAAAGCAAGACAGGAGTAAAATTTCACAAGACATGGCTAGGTGGCTTGATCCACCGCCCGATGTAAAGGGTTCAGCCGTATCCATCCATCCATCCATCCATGCAGATAACAGCGGGCGTGAGTTGTTACGTGAATAAGCAGATGACGTCACTCCCGCAGATGCCGCTGGATTCCACCAGGCCGTCGATAACTGCAGGCGTGAATTGCAATCTGTACGAAGTATGGGGAAGGAATTAGTTGCGTGCTCGCTACCGCAACCCTTGCTGCCAAGTGACGGGCTGGCTCATGGACACCCCCTTTTGTAGGCGCTCTGGTAGGTACGGTCACTCCGGTAGATGTCGCTTGACTTCACGAGTATGCAGATAACAGCGGGCGTGAGTTGTTACGTGAATCAGCAGATGACGTCACTCCCGCAGATGCCGCTGGATTCCACCAGGCCGTCGATAACTGCAGGCGTGAATTGCAATCTGTACGAAGTATGGGGACGGAATTAGTTGCGTGCTCGCTACCGCAACCCTTGCTGCCAAGTGACGGGCTGGCTCATGGACACCCCCTTTTGTAGGCGCTCTGGTAGGTACGGTCACTCCGGTAGATGTCGCTTGACTTCACGAGTATGCAGATAACAGCGGGCGTGAGTTGTTACGTGAATCAGCAGATGACGTCACTCCCGCAGATGCCGCTGGATTCCACCAGGCTGTCGATAACTGCAGGCGTGAATTGCAATCTGTACGAAGTATGGGGAAGGAATTAGTTGCGTGCTCGCTACCGCAACCCTTGCTGCCAAGTGACGGGCTGGCTCATGGACACCCCCTTTTGTAGGCGCTCTGGTAGGTACGGTCACTCCGGTAGATGTCGCTTGACTTCACGAGTATGCAGATAACAGCGGGCGTGAGTTGTTACGTGAATCAGCAGATGACGTCACTCCCGCAGATGCCGCTGGATTCCACCAGGCCGTCGATAACTGCAGGCGTGAATTGCAATCTGTACGAAGTATGGGGAAGGAATTAGTTGCGTGCTCGCTACCGCAACCCTTGCTGCCAAGTGACGGGCTGGCTCATGGACACCCCCTTTTGTAGGCGCTCTGGTAGGTACGGTCACTCCGGTAGATGTCGCTTGACTTCACGAGTATGCAGATAACAGCGGGCGTGAGTTGTTACGTGAATCAGCAGATGACGTCACTCCCGCAGATGCCGCTGGATTCCACCAGGCTGTCGATAACTGCAGGCGTGAATTGCAACCAGTACGAAGTATGGGGACGGAATTAGTTGCGTGCTCACTGCCGCAACCCTTGCTGCCGAAACCAAAGTGCATAGGGGTATGTTTTTTATTAAATTTTTTTGCTATGTGTTGCGCTTATCAGTGGGATAGTAATATTTACATTAATCTATCGCTTAAAGAAAATTACTTGAAAAGCAGCTGAAAAAACAACCATGCTGCCGGTGGGATCCGAACCCACGACCTACGAATATCGCGTCCGGTGCTCTACCAACTGGGCTACAGTGACGGCTGTCCAATCTGCTGCTCTCGTGGGTATTTATGTTTATTTGGTGTAAGCAAACCATGAGAGTGTTCACAAGCACCACCCTCATCCATAACGGCGGACGTAGCACGTCCTGTAATACCGTGAGTGTGACGTGTAACGTCATCTAAGAGCGAGGGCCAAAACTGTGCCAGAGCCCTCTTATGCTACCTATGGCATCAAGACTGCCAGAACTGAGACCCTCGCTAAGCTGTTAGCACACAAGACAAAGTAAAGGAGGGGCCCGCTTGACAAACTTTTTTAAGGGAGCCAACAGTCACCGAAACCAAGGTGCATAGGAGAATGTTTTTTTTTTATTTTTTTGCTATGCGTTGCGCTTATCAGTGGGATAAAAATACTTACATTAATCTG
Source organism: Amblyomma americanum (assembly GCF_052857255.1). Lineage (NCBI taxonomy): Eukaryota > Metazoa > Arthropoda > Arachnida > Ixodida > Ixodidae > Amblyomma > Amblyomma americanum. Next base: position 119,446,874 of record NC_135507.1, on the reverse strand, counting down.
TCGCCTAAGTAACATTGCTTAAAAATCAGCACAAAAAAACAACCATGCCGCCGGTGGGATCCGAACAGACAACCTCCGAATATCGCGTCCGGTGCTTTACCAACTGAGCTACGGCGACGGCTGTCCAATCTGCTGCTCTCGTGGGTATTTATGTTTATTTGGTGTAAGCAAACCATGAGAGTGTTCACAAGCACCACCCTCATCCATTCGGGCGGACGTAGCACGTCCTGTAATTCCGCGAGTGTGACGTGTAACGTCATCTAACAGCGAGGGTGGAAACTGTGCCAGAGCCCTCTTATGCTACCTATGGCATCAAGACTACCAGAACCGAGATCCACATTAAGCTATTAGCACACAAGTCAAAGGAAATGAGGGCCCGCTTAACAAACGTTTTTTAAGTGAGCCAACAGTCACCGAAACAAAGGTGGATAGGGGAATGTATTTTTCTTAATTTTTTTGCTATGCGTTGCGCTTTTCAGTGGGATAATAATGCTTAAATTAATCTATCGCTTAAAGAATATTACTTAAAAAGCAGTAGAAAAAACAACCATGCCGCCGGAGGGATCCGAACCCACGACCTCCGAATATAGCGCCCGTTGCTCTAACAACTGAGCTACGGCGACGGCTGTCCAATCTGCTGCTCTTGTCAGTATTTTATGTTTATTTGGTGTAAGCGATCCTTGAGAGTGTTCACCAGCACCACCCTCATTCATAGCGTCGGGCGTAGCACGTCCTGTAATACCGCGAGTGTGACGTGTAACGTCATCTAACAGCTAGGGCGGAAACTGTGCGAGAGCCCTCTTATGATACCTATGGCATCAAGACTACCAGAACCGAGACCCTTGCTAAGCTATAAGCACACAAGGCAGAAGAAATGAGGGGCCCGCTGGACAAACTTTTTTAAGGGAGCTACAGTCACCGAAACCAAGGTGCAAAGGGAATGTTTTATTTATTTTGTTTGCTTTGTGTTGCGCTTATCATTGGGATAATAATACTTACATTAATCTAGCGCTTAAAGAAAAAACTTATATAGCAGCTGAAAAAAACAACCATGCTGGCGGTGGGATGTGAACCCACGTCCTCCGAATATCGCGTCCGGTGCTCTACCAACGGAGCTACGGCGACGGCTGTCCAATGTGCTGCTCTCGTGGGTATTTATGTTTATTTGGTGTAAGCGAACCTTGAGAGTGTTCACCAGCGCTACCCTCATCCATAGCGGCGGATGTAGCACGTCGTGTAATACCGCGTCTGTGACGTGTAACGTCATCTAACAGCGAGCGCGGAAACTGTGCGAGAGCCCTCTTATGCTACCTATGGCATCAAGATTGCCAGAGCTGAGACCCTCGCTAAACTACTAGACCACAAGGCAAATGAAATGAGGTGCCCTCTTGACAAACTTTTTTTTAAGGGAGCCAACAGTCACCGAAACCAAGGTGCAAAGGGGAATGTTTTTTTCTTTTTTTGCTATGCGTTGCGCTTCTCAGTGGGATAATAATACTTAAAATAATCTCTCGCATAAAGAAAATAATTAAACAGCAGTAGAAAAAAGAACCATGTCGTCGGTGCGATCCGAACCCACGACCTCCGAATATCGCGTCCGGTGCTCTACCAACTGAGCTATTTCGACGGCTGTCCAATCTGCTGCTCTTGTCAGTATTTACGTTTATTTTGTGTAAGCGATCCTTGAGAGTGTTCACCAGCACCAACCTCATTCATAGCGGTGGATGTAGCACGTCCTGTAATACCGCGAGACTGACGCATAACGTCATCTAACAGCGAGGGCGGAAACTGTGCTCTAGCCCTCTTGTGCTACTTATGGCATAAAGACTATCTGAACCGAGACCCTCGCTAAGCTATTAGCACACAAGTCAAAGGAAATGAGGGGCCCGCGTGACAAACGTTTTTTTAAGCGAGCCAACCGTCAACGAAACCAAGGTGCAAAGGGGAATGTTTTTTTTTCTTTTTTTGCTATGCGTTGCGCTTATCAGTGGGATAATAACACTTACATATAATCTATCGCTTAAATAAGATAATTAGAAAGCAATAGAAAAAAGAACCATGCCGCCGGTGCGATCCGAACCCACCACCTCCGAATATCGCGTCCGGTGCTCTACCAACTGAGTTATGGCGACGGCTGTCCAATCTGCTGCTCTTGTCAGTATTTACGTTTATTTGGAGTAAGCGATCGTTGAGAGTGTTCACCAGCACCACCCTCATTCATAGCGGTGGATGTAGCACGTCCTGTAATAACACGAGAGTGACGAATAACGTCATCCAACATCGAGGGTGGAAGCTGTGCTAGAGCCCTCTTATGATACCTATGGCATCAAGAGTGCCAGAACCGAGACCCTCGCTAAGCTATTAGCGCAAAAGGCAAAAGAAATGAGGCGCCCGTTTGAGAAACTTTTTTAAGGGAGCAATAGTCACAGAAACCAAGGTGCAAAGGGAATATTTTATTTATTTTCTTTGTTATGTGTTGCTCTTATCAGTGGGTTAATAATTCTTACATTAATATATCTCTTAAAGAAAATTACTTAAAAAGCAGCAGAAATACAACCTGCCGCCGGAGGGATCCGAACCCACGACTTCCGGATATCGCGTCCGGTGTTCTACCAACCGAGCTACGGCGACGGTAGTGAAATCTGCTGCTGTCGTTGGTATATATGTTTATTTGGTGTAAGCGAACTTTGAGAGTGTTCATCAGCCCCACCCTCATCCATAGCGGCGCACGCAGCACGTCCTGTAATATCGCGAGTGTGACGTGTAACGTCATCTAACAGTTAGGGAGGAAACTGTGCGAGAGCCCTCTTATGCAACATACGGCATCAAGACTACCAGAACCGAGACCGTCGCCAAGCTATTAGCACACAAGGCAAAAGAAATGAGGAGCCCGCATGAGAAACTTTTTTAAGGGAGCAACAGTCACAGAAACGAAGGTGCAAAGGGAATATTTTATTTATTTTCTTGGCTATGTGTTGCGCTTATCAGTGGGTTAATAATACTTACATTTATATATCGCTTAATGAAAAAAACTTAAAAAGCAGCAGAAAGACAACCAGGCCACCTGTGGGATCAGAACCCACAACCTCCGGATATGGCGTCCGGTGTTCTATCAACTGAGCTACGGCGACGGCTGTACAATCTGCTGCTCTGGCGGGTATCTATGTTTATTTAGTGTAAGCGAACCTTGATAGTGTTCACCAGCACCACCCTCATCCACAGCGGCGGACGTAGCACGTCCTGTAATACCGTGAGTGTGACGTGTAACGTCATCTAACAGCGAGGGCGGAAACTGTGCCAGAGTCCTCTTATGATACCTATGGCATCAAGACTGCCAGAACCGAGACCCTAGCTAAGCTATAAGCACACAAGGCTAAAGAAATGAGGGGCCCTCTGGACAAACTTTTTTAAGGGAGCAACAGTCACCGAAACCAAGGTGCAAAGGGAATACTTTATTTATTTTCTGTGCTATGTGTTCCGCTTATCATTGGGATAATAATACTTGCATTAATCTAGCGCTTAAAAAAAACTTAAATAGCAGCTGAAAAAAACAACCATGCTGCCGGTGGGATGTGAACCCACGTCCTCCGAATATCGCGTCCGGTGCTCTACCAACAGAGCTACGGCGACGGCTGTCCAATGTGCAGCTCTCGTGGGTATTTATTTTTATTTGGTGTAAGCGAACCTTGAGAGTGTTCACCAGCGCCACCCTCATTCATAGCGGCGGACGTAGCACGTCCTGTAATACTGCGACTGTGACGTGTAACGTCATCTAACAGCGAGGGCGGAAACTGTGCGAGAGCCCTCTTATGCTACCTATGGCATCAAGATTGCCAGAGCTGAGACACTAGCTAAGCTACTAGCCCACAAGGCAAAGGAAATGAGGTGCCCGCTTGACAAACTTTTTTTTAAGGGAGCCAACAGTCACCGAAACCAAGGTGCAAAGGGGAGTGCTTTTTTTCTTTTTTTGCTATGCGTTGCGCTTATCAGTGGGATAATAATACTTACATATAATCTATCGCTTAAAGAAAATAATTAAAAAGCAGTAGAAAAAAGAACCATGCCGCCGGTGCGATCCGAACCCACGAACTCCGAATATCGCCTCCGGTGCTCTACCAACAGAGCTACGGCGACGGCTGTCCAATCTGCTGCTCTTGTCAGTATTTATGTTTATTTGGTGTAAGCCATCCTTGAGAGTGTTCACCAGCACCATCCTCATTCATAGCGGTGGATATAGCACGTCCTGTAATACCGCGAGAGTGGCGTATAACGTCACCTAACAGCGAGGGCGGAAACTGTGCTCTAGCCCTCTTATGCTACATATGGCATCAAGACTATCAGAACCGAGACCCTCGCTAAGCTATTAGCACTCAAGTCAAAGGAAATGAGGGGCCCGCTTGGCAAACGTTTTTTTAAGCGAGCCAACAGTCATCGAAACCAAACTGGATAGGGGAATGTATTTTTCTTAATTTTTGCTATGCGTTGCGCCTCTCAGTGGGATAATAATACTTAAATTAATCTATCGCATAAAGAAAATAATTAAAAAGCAGTAGAAAAAAGAACCATGCAGCCGGTGCGATCCGAACCCACGAACTCCGAATATCGCGTCCGGTGCTCTACCAACTGAGCTGAGGCGATGGCTGTCCAATCTGCTGCTCTTGTCAGTATTTACGTTTATTTGGTGTAAGCGATCCTTGAGAGTGTTCACCAGCACCACCCTCATTCATAGCGGTGGATGTAGCACGTCCTGTAATAACGCGAGAGTGACGCATAAAGTCATCTAACAGCGAGGGCGGAAACAGTGATAGAGCCCTCTTATGTTACCAAGGCATCAAGAGTGCCAGAACCGAGACCCTGGCTAAGCTATTAGCACAAAAGGCAAAAGAAATGAGGCGCCCGCTTGAGAAACTTTTTTAAGGGAGCAATAGTCACAGAAACCAAGGTGCAAAGGGAATATTTTATTTATTTTCTTTGCTATGCGTTGCTCTTATCAGTGGGTTAATAATTCTTACATTAATATATCCCTTAAAGAAAATTACTCAAAAAGCAGCAGAAAGACAACCTGCCGCCGGAGGGATCCGAACCCACGACCTCCGGATATCGCGTCCGGTGTTCTACCAACCGAGCTACGGCGACGAAAGTCAAATCTGCTGCTCTCGTTGGTATTTATGTTTATTTGCTGTAAGCGAACCTTGAGAGTGTTCACCAGCACCACCCTCATCCATAGCGGCGGACGTAGCACGTCCTGTAATACTGCGACTGTGACGTGTAACGTCATCTAACAGCGAGGGCGGAAAGTGTGCGAGAGCCCTCTTATGCTACCTATGGCATCAAGATTGCCAGAGCTGAGACCATAGCTAAGCTACTAGCCCACAAGGCAAAGGAAATGAGGTGCCCGCTTGACAAACTTTTTTTAAGGGAGCCAACAGTCACCGAAACCAAGGTGCAAAGCGGAATGCTTCTTTTCTTTTTTTTGCTATGCGTTGCGCTTATCAGTGGGATAATAATACTTACATATAATCTGTCGCTTAAAGAAAATAATTAAAAAGCAGTAGAAAAAAAGAACCATGCCGCCAGTGCGATCCGAACCCACGACCTCCGAATATTGCCTCCGGTGCTCTACCAACAGAGCTACGGCGACGGCTGTCCAATCTTCTGCTCTTGTCAGTATTTACGTTTATTTGGTGTAAGCGATCCTTGAGAGTGTTCACCAGCACCATCCTCATTCTTAGCGGTGGATGTAGCACGTCCTGTAATACCGTGAGTGACGCATAAAGTCATCTAAGAGCGAGGGCGGAAACTGTGCTGTAGCCCTCTTGTGCTACTTATGGCATAAAGACTGCCACAACCGAGACCCTTGCTAAGCTATTAGCACACAAGTCAAAGGAAATAAGGGGCCCGCTTGACAAACTTTTTTAAGGGAGCCAACAGTCACCGAAACCAAGGTGCATAGGAGAATGCTTTTTCTTAATTTATTTTGTTATGCGTTGCGCCTAGCAGTGGGATAATAATACTTACATTAATCTATCACCTTTACAAAATTGCTTAAAAAGCACCAGAAAAAACAACCATGCCGCCGATGGGATCCGAACCCACGACCTCCGAATATCGCGTCCGGTGCTCTACCAACTGAAGTAGGGCGACGGCTGTCCAATCTGCTGCTCTCATGGGTATCTATATTTTTTTAGTGTAAGCGAACCTTGAGAGTGTTCACCAGCACCACCCTCATCCATAGCGGCGGAAGTATCACGTCCTGTAATACCGCGAGAGTGACGTGTAACGTCATCTAACAGCGGGGGCGGAAACTGTGCGAGAGCCCTCTTATGAAACCTATGGCATCAAGACTGCCAGAACGAGACCCTTGCTAAGCTATCAGCACACAAGGCAAAGGAAATGAGGGGCCCGCTTGACAAACTTTTTTTAAGGGGGACACAGTCGCCGAAACCAAGGTGCAAAGGGAATGTTTTATTTATTTTGTTTGCTTTGTGTTGCGCTTATCATTGGGATAATAATACTTACATTAATCTAGCGCTTAAAGAAAAAACTTATATAGCAGCTGAAAAAAACAACCATGCTGGCGGTGGGATGTGAACCCACGTCCTCCGAATATCGCGTCCGGTGCTCTACCAACGCAGCTACGGCGACGGCTGTCCAATGTGCTGCTCTCGTGGGTATTTATGTTTATTTGGTGTAAGCGAACCTTGAGAGTGTTCACCAGCGCTACCCTCATCCATAGCGGCGGATGTAGCACGTCGTGTAATACCGCGTCTGTGACGTGTAACGTCATCTAACAGCGAGCGCGGAAACTGTGCGAGAGCCCTCTTATGCTACCTATGGCATCAAGATTGCCAGAGCTGAGACCCTCGCTAAACTACTAGACCACAAGGCAAATGAAATGAGGTGCCCTCTTGACAAACTTTTTTTTAAGGGAGCCAACAGTCACCGAAACCAAGGTGCAAAGGGGAATGTTTTTTTCTTTTTTTGCTATGCGTTGCGCTTCTCAGTGGGATAATAATACTTAAAATAATCTATCGCATAAAGAAAATAATTAAAAAGCAGTAGAAAAAAGAACCATGTCGTCGGTGCGATCCGAACCCACGACCTCCGAATATCGCGTCCGGTGCTCTACCAACTGAGCTATTTCGACGGCTGTCCAATCTGCTGCTCTTGTCAGTATTTACGTTTATTTTGTGTAAGCGATCCTTGAGAGTGTTCACCAGCACCAACCTCATTCATAGCGGTGGATGTAGCACGTCCTGTAATACCGCGAGACTGACGCATAACGTCATCTAACAGCGAGGGCGGAAACTGTGCTCTAGCCCTCTTGTGCTACTTATGGCATAAAGACTATCTGAACCGAGACCCTCGCTAAGCTATTAGCACACAAGTCAAAGGAAATGAGGGGCCCGCGTGACAAACGTTTTTTTAAGCGAGCCAACCGTCAACGAAACCAAGGTGCAAAGGGGAATGTTTTTTTTTCTTTTTTTGCTATGCGTTGCGCTTATCAGTGGGATAATAACACTTACATATAATCTATCGCTTAAAGAAGATAATTAGAAAGCAATAGAAAAAAGAACCATGCCGCCGGTGCGATCCGAACCCACCACCTCCGAATATCGCGTCCGGTGCTCTACCAACTGAGTTATGGCGACGGCTGTCCAATCTGCTGCTCTTGTCAGTATTTACGTTTATTTGGAGTAAGCGATCGTTGAGAGTGTTCACCAGCACCACCCTCATTCATAGCGGTGGATGTAGCACGTCCTGTAATAACACGAGAGTGACGAATAACGTCATCCAACATCGAGGGTGGAAGCTGTGCTAGAGCCCTCTTATGATACCTATGGCATCAAGAGTGCCAGAACCGAGACCCTCGCTAAGCTATTAGCGCAAAAGGCAAAAGAAATGAGGCGCCCGTTTGAGAAACTTTTTTAAGGGAGCAATAGTCACAGAAACCAAGGTGCAAAGGGAATATTTTATTTATTTTCTTTGTTATGTGTTGCTCTTATCAGTGGGTTAATAATTCTTACATTAATATATCTCTTAAAGAAAATTACTTAAAAAGCAGCAGAAATACAACCTGCCGCCGGAGGGATCCGAACCCACGACTTCCGGATATCGCGTCCGGTGTTCTACCAACCGAGCTACGGCGACGGTAGTGAAATCTGCTGCTGTCGTTGGTATATATGTTTATTTGGTGTAAGCGAACTTTGAGAGTGTTCATCAGCCCCACCCTCATCCATAGCGGCGGACGCAGCACGTCCTGTAATATCGCGAGTGTGACGTGTAACGTCATCTAACAGTTAGGGAGGAAACTGTGCGAGAGCCCTCTTATGCAACATACGGCATCAAGACTACCAGAACCGAGACCGTCGCCAAGCTATTAGCACACAAGGCAAAAGAAATGAGGAGCCCGCATGAGAAACTTTTTTAAGGGAGCAACAGTCACAGAAACGAAGGTGCGAAGGGAATATTTTATTTATTTTCTTTGCTATGTGTTGCGCTTATCAGTGGGTTAATAATACTTACATTTATATATCGCTTAATGAAAAAAACTTAAAAAGCAGCAGAAAGACAACCAGGCCACCTGTGGGATCAGAACCCACAACCTCCGGATATCGCGTCCGGTGTTCTATCAACTGAGCTACGGCGACGGCTGTACAATCTGCTGCTCTGGCGGGTATCTATGTTTATTTAGTGTAAGCGAACCTTGATAGTGTTCACCAGCACCACCCTCATCCACAGCGGCGGACGTAGCACGTCCTGTAATACCGTGAGTGTGACGTGTAACGTCATCTAACAGCGAGGGCGGAAACTGTGCCAGAGTCCTCTTATGATACCTATGGCATCAAGACTGCCAGAACCGAGACCCTAGCTAAGCTATAAGCACACAAGGCTAAAGAAATGAGGGGCCCGCTTGACAAACTTTTTTTAAGGGGGACACAGTCGCCGAAACCAAGGTGCAAGGGGAATATTTTATTTTTTTTCTTTGCTATGTGTTGCGCTTATCAGTGGGATAATGGTACTTTCATTAATCTAGCGCTTAAAGAAAATTACTTAAATAGCAGCTGAATAAAACAACCATGCTGGCGGTGCGATGCGAATCCACGACCTCCGAATATCGCGTCCTTCGCTCTACCAACGAAGCTACGGCGATGGCTGTCCAATGTGCTGCTCTCGTGGGTATTTATGTTTATTTGGTGGAATCAAACCTTGAGAGCGTTCACCAGCACCACCCTCATCCATAGCGGCGGACGTAGCACGTCCTGTAATACCGTGAGTGTGACGTGTAACGTCATCTAACAGCGAGGGCGGAAACTGTGCGAGAGCCCTCTTATGCTACCTATGTTCATCAAGACTGCCAGACCCCAGACCCTCGCTAAGCTACTAGCCCACAAGGCATAGGAAATGAGGTGCCCGCTTGACAAACTTGTTTTAAGGGAGCCAACAGTCACCGAAACCAAGGTGCAAAGGGGAATGTTTTTTTCTTTTTTTTGCTATGTGTTGCGCTTATCAGTGGGATAATGGTACTTTCATTAATCTAGCGCTTAAAGAAAATTACTTAAAAAGCAGCTGAATAAAACAACCATGCTGGCGGTGGGATGCGAATCCACGACCTCCGAATATCGCGTCCTTCGCTCTACCAACGAAGCTACGGCGATGGCTGTCCAATGTGCTGCTCTCGTGGGTATTTATGTTTATTTGGTGGAATCGAACCTTGAGAGTGTTCACCAGCACCACCCTCATTCATAGCGGTGGATGTAGCACGTCCTGTAATAACGCGAGAGTGACGAATAACGTCATCTAACACCGAGGGCGGAAACTGTGTTAGAGCCCTCTTATGATACCTATGGCATCAAGACTGCCATAACCGAGACCCTCGCTAAGCTATTAGCACAGAAGGCAAAAGAAATGAGGGGCCCGCTTGACAAACTTTTTTTAAGGGAGCCTACAGTCTCCGAAACCAAGGTAAAAATGGGAATGTTTTTGTCTTATTTTTTTTGCTATGCGTTGCGCTTATCAGTGGGATATTAATACTTACATTAATCTATCGCTTAAAGAAAATTACTTAAATAGCAGCTGAAAAAAACAACCATGCCGCCGGTGCGATCCGAACCCACGACCACCGAATATCGCGTCCGGTGCTCTACCAACTGAGCTACTGCGACGGCTGTCCAATCTGCTTCTCACGTCAGTATTTATGTTTATTTAGTGTAAGCGAACCTTGAGAGTGTTCACCAGCACCACCCTCATCCATTGTGGTGGACGTAGCACGTCCCGTAATAACGTGAGTGTGTCGTGTAACGTCATCTTACAGCGAGGGCGGAAACTGTGCGAGAGCCCTCTTATACTACCTAGGCATCAAGACTGCCAGAACCGAGACCCTCGCTAAGCTATTAGCACACAAGTCAAAGGAAATAAGGGGCCCGCTAGACAAACGTTTTTAAGGGAGCCAACAGTCACCGAAACCAAGGTGCATATGAGAATGCTTTTTCTTAATTTATTTTGGTATGCGTTGCGCTTAACAGTGGGATAATAATACTTACATTAATCTATCACCTAAACAAAATTGCTTAAAAAGCACCAGAAAAAACAACCATGCCGCCGATGGGATCCGAACCCACGACCTCCGAATATCGCGTCCGCTGCTCTACCAACTGAAGTACGGCGACGGCTGTACAATCTGCTGCTCTCATGGGTATCTATATTTTTTTGGTGTAAGCGAACCTTGAGAGTATTCACCAGCACCACCCTCATCCATAGCGGCGGAAGTATGACGTCCTGTAATACCGCGAGAGTGACGTGTAACTTCATCTAACAGCGAGGGCGGAAACTGTGCGAGAGCCCTGTTATGAAACCTATGGCAACAAGACTGCCAGAACCGAGACCCTTGCCAAGCTATCAGCACACAAGGCAAAGGAAATGAGGGGCCCGCTTGACAAACTTTTTTTAAGGGGGACACAGTCACCGAATCCAAGGTGCAAGGGGAATATTTTATTTATTTTATTTGCTATGTGTTGCGCTTATCAGTGGGATAATAGTACTTTCATTAATCTAGCGCTTAAAGAAAATTACATAAATAGCAGCTGAATAAAACAACCATGCTGGCGGTGGGATGCGAATCCACGACCTCCGAATATCGCGTCCTTCGCTCTACCAACGAAGGGTATCTTATTTTTTTTGGTGTAAGCGAACCTTGAGAGTGTTCACCAGCACCACCCTCATCCATAGCGGCGGAAGTATCACGTCCTGTAATACCGTGAGTGTGACGTGTAACGTCATCTAACAGCGAGGGCGGAAACTGTGCGAGAGCCCTCTTATGCTACCTATGTTCATCAAGACTGCCAGACCCCAAACCCTCGCTGAGCTACTAGCCCACAAGGCCTAGGAAATGAGGTGCCCGCTTGAAAAACTTTATTTAAGGGAGCCAACAGTCACCGAAACCAAGGTGCATATGGGAATCTTTTTTTCTTAATTTTCTTGCTATGCGATGCGCTTATCAATGGGACAATAATTAATCTATGGCCTAAAGAAAATTACTTAAAAAGTAGCAGAAAAAAAACAACTATGCCGCCGGGGGGATCCGAACCCACGACGTCGAATATAGCGTCCGTTGCTCTACCAACTGAGCTACGGCGACGGCTGTCCAATCTGCAGCTCTCGTGGGTATCTATGTTTATTTGGTGTAATCAAACCTTGAGAGTGTTCACCAGCACCACTCTCATCCATAGCGGCGGACGTAGCACGTCCTGTAATACCGTGAGTGTGACGTGTAACGTCATCTAACAGCGAGGATGGAAACTGTGCGAGAGCCCGCTTATGCTACATAGATGACGTTGATAGCTCAGTTGATAGAGCACCAGACGAGATATTCGGTGGCCATGGGTTCGGATCCCACAGGCGGTATGGTTGTTTTTTCTTCTGCTTTTTAAATAATTTTCTTTACGCGATAGATTAATGTAAGTATTATTATACCACTGATAAGCGCAACACATAGCAAAAAAAATTTAAAAAGTCATCACCCTTTGCACCTTGGTGTCGGTGACTGTTGGCTGCCTTAAAAAAAGTTTGTCAAGCGGGCCCCTCATTTCCTTTGCCTTGTGTGCTAATAGCTTAGCGAGGGTCTCGGTTTTGGCAGTCTTGATGGCATAGGTAGCATAAAGGGCTCTCTCACAGCTTCTGCCCTCGCTGTTAGACGGCGTTACACGTCACACTCGCGGTACTACAGGACATGCTTGTCACATATCCTAAGGAGCCTAAATTAAAATTTAAAGGAAGAAGGTGCGAAGAAGACGACACGAATTTACCGAAGAATAAAGAGGAGGAAGAAGAAACCTTCGTTGAGGTGGAGAGACATGATTGCTGGAGAGGCACTCGGTGAGGTGGAGAGAGATGATTAGTGGAGAAGAGAAGAAGACGACGACAAGGCATGCGTGTACTAACACCGAGGCTATAAAAGGGCGAGTGAGAGCGAGGCCCTGAAGGGAGCAGCAGAGAAGCGGAGGCTCCGGCGGGTAAGGGACACTTTGGCTGGAAGAGAGCGACGCCGGCTACTGCTCCGGTGAGCTCGCGTTCTACGACTCCGCATCGTGGACTTCCTGCGGTGCCTGAGCTCGTTTCGGGGAGTTAACAGAGGACGCTACCACCTGCTACGGCCAGGGGTGTCTCCAGCGCTGTTGCCACCCATCCGGGTGGTGCCCCCACGCCAACGACACCGGCTTCACCTCCACGGGCGCTTGGACCTGGAGCTTGTATGACGCAGCCAGCGACGCCAGCCCGAGCACGTCGAACACCGCCAGCGACGCCAGCCCAAGCACGGCGAACGCCACCTCGACGCCGCCTACTGGATCCATACAACGCCGTAGCCACACCGAACCAACCGTGAGCACGAACGCCGACCGCTAATACTAGAACACTAGTAGTAGACGCTAGTAGCAGTGTGCCCGGGTCGTGTGTATTTATAGTCTTTGTGTTTTGTGTTAGTTTTGTTAGTTTTGTGTTCTAGTGTGTGTGCCACGTAGGGTATATTAAATGTGCGATTGTGTGGGTACACCCGTCGCCTAGTCCATTCTTTCAGTCCGAGTGTTCTCCGGAGAGATCCGTGACAGTGCTACGTCCGCCGCTATGGATGAGGGTGCAGCTGGTGAACACCCTCATGGTTCGCTTACACCAAATAAACATAAATACCCGCCACAGCAGCAAATTGTACAGCCGTCGCCGTAGTTCAGTTGGTAGAACACCGGACGCGATATTCGGAGGTCGTGGGTTCGGATCCCACCTGCGGCATGGTTGTTTTTTCTGCTGCTTTTTAAGTAATCTTCATTAAGCGATGGATTAATGTCAGTATTATTATCCCACTGATAAGCACAACACATAGCAAAAAATTTAAAAAAAAAACATTCCCCTATCCACCTTGGTTTCGGTGACTGTTGGCTCTCTTAAAAAAAGTACATATATATAAGTACACTAACTATTGGATATAGATAGTTTAAGTGTCTTTCGAAGAAAAAGCAATTTGTTTTTCGCATTAGTCATCACATACTTTGCATGTTTCTTCTATATTTGCATGACGGAAGTCAACAGTCACCGAAAGCAAGGAGCATAGAGGCTCTATTTTTTTAATTTGTAGTTTTCATAAATTTTATTTCTTAATTTGTTCATTCAGTTACCTTAAGTGCCTTTTGGGGATTTACACAGGGGGATGACATAAAGCAGAATACGGATCTTTCAATCATACATAAAATACCCTGTAGGTAAATAATGCGGCGCTCATAAACAAGTTCAGAAACGTGATTAGAAAGCAATACCCTTTAAATTGTAGAGATAAACAAATGCCCAAATACAAAGAACAGGGATCAGAAACGTGATTACAAAGAAATATCCTTTAAAATGGGCGATAAGCAATCAAAAGACAAAGAACAGTGATTATGCTGGCAAAGGCATGCCTGTTAGAGGCGGTGAAAAAGTCTTGTCACCACATGGTGGACAATACGTGTGCAAACAGAGTCAGCCGAGAAATCGTTGAGGCTTTCCTCACAGCTAAACGTAGCGAATGTTGCGGCAGCATGCCTTCAATACTGCTATTCGCAAGGAAGATTCCTTTTCTTCAAAAACAGCTCATGCCGCTTACACAGGGTGAGGAACTTACGCTTGCTCCTTGGTGGTTTCCGTTTCCTTTATATGTCGCATTTCGCATAATAAAATTCATGATAGTAGCACTTAGTCAAGTTGTGTGCAATGTTATCATTGTACAACTCAGTGCTTTTGCACTACAGCTATTTGTTTTTGCTCTCTGTTAAAGGCTTCCGATGGAAACGTTGGAAGCTTTTTTCTCACTTTATGGGCGATTTCTTAATTTTTTTCTGCAAATAGTTACGGTCACGTTGGCTGCTGACCTTTATATAGATACGTTGGCAAACACTAAATAACAAAGAAACATTAAAATCCTCATTACCTCAAACGGTTTTGATAACGCGATCATATTACCGACCCGAAATACGGAAGACAATAAAACTCTCCCAGACCTTTTTAAGACAAATTTTGATAACACAAGCATCACAGTGGGAGTCACATCATGTCGACTTAGCGACCATCGTCTGGCATTTGTTAGATAAGGGAGCAGAAGTTAAATGGACTCAAAAGCCGACGGCCCTTTTTTTTTCCAGCGTACAGCTATGTTAAATTTATACAGCTTCAGGACTACTGAAGCCACACTTTACTTGGGTAGTGGAAACAAGAAATGCCGATGAAGGGTACGAAAGGTTTCTTAACCAGTTATTGCAGACTTACTAGCGAAATTTTCCAATAAAAACATTTAAGCTATGAAAAAAATCCGTTAACCTTTGATAACTCCAGAAGTGCACCGAAAAATAACCCATAAAAGTGCGATTTACCATCGGTTTATTAAAACAAAGACCCTCATACCTAATGCAATTTAAGGCATATCGAATAGAATTAAACAAGGAGGTTAAAATAAGATCTCGTTAATTTCACTCTGAAAATAATAGTTCAAGCTGCGATGCTGGAGGAATCAGATTCGTCCATTGAAATGTGTGTCAGATGTGTTATATCCCTCTTTAACTCATAATTTTAGCCTTTGCTCATGAGTGCATGTTTTACAAAACGAATGCAAAGTACAAAAGTAACTATGCTTTTCAAGAAAGGGTGCTCCTGATGATATAAATAAATCCCGACCTATATCCATCTTACCCATATTTTCAAATGTCTTGGAATACTTATCTACTATCAGCTTTGCTCATTATTTGATCTGCACAAAGTAATTTAACATGATCAATACGAATTTAGAAAGAACAAATCGACCGAAATACCTTTGCAAGAACAGAAAGAGCTTATTTGTCCAAACTAAAAAAATGAATTTATATTTGATATTTTTGAGGTCTTGTCTAAAGCATTTGACTGTATTCATCACTTGACTTTGCTGTAGAAACTAGAAATATATGGAATCAGAGGACATTTTCTTGAGCTTATAAAAGCATATCTCATTTTAGGACCGCAGTTCGTTGAAATCAAATCATGCTGTTCCGAGTTGAAATTAATAATTAAAGGTGTTCCACAGGGCAGCATTGTTCGTCCTCTATGTTTTATCATTTACATCGATGACCTCACTAACCTCTTTGCTCAGCCTAGATATGTTTTGCATGCCGACTACGCCAGCATATTGTTATCTGCTCCAGATTGCCATATATTACAAATTACGCGAACTCTGTACTGATCAAGCTTAAAAAGTGGTCAGTAGTAAACCGTTCAAACAAAAAAGAGACTAAACAACAGATTAAATATTCAAACTAAAATCAAGGTAGTTAAATTCTAATGAAAGTTTAAATTGTGGCGGAGCAACAATCGAAATCACTAATATTATTAAATTTATGGGCGTTACATTATCTCAGGACATGCTGTGGGATACTCACATTGATTCTGTTTTAAGTTATCTTGCGTAGTTTGCATTATATCCCGTCACAGGTCTTGTCTGCCGTGTCAAGAAAAAATGCTGCTTTATAATTCCCTCTTTTACTCTTACCTTAATTACCGTTTCCTTGTCTGCGGCACAACCATACACAAAAATTTGCTAAAGGTTTCCATACTTCAAAACGTTTATCAGAGTACTTTACAATATACTCTACAACAGCCACTCGAGAAGTTTTTTCCCCATACTCAATATAACACCGGTATTAAATCTTAACAACTTTAAGCTAACACTTGCATTCCAGCGCGAACTAAAAGATCATCTTGAGTCTCTGCATGAGTTGTCATTACTAGAAAAGAGCAACGTATAATACCCTACCCGTCTGTCACATATAATAAGGAGTATAAAAAATATGAAAGAAAGAGGTGTGAAGAAGACGACGTGGATTAACCGAAAAATAAAATAGAAACATTCGATGAGGTGGAGAGAGATGATTGGTGGAAAAGAAAAGATGACGGCAAGGCTTACGTGGACTAACGCCAAGGCTATAAAAGGACGAGGGAGAGCGAGGCACGGAGGGAAAGAACAGAGAAGCGGAGGCTCCGGCGGATCAAGGACGCATCGGCTGGAAGAGAGCGACGCCGGCTACTGCTCCGGTGAGCTCGCGTTCTACGGCTTCACATCGTGGACTTCCTGCCGTGCCTGAACCCGTTACGGGATACCACCTGCTACGACCAGGGGTGTCTCCAGCGCTGTTGCCACCCATCCGGGTGGCGTCCGCAACGCCAAAAACACCGGCATCACAGCCACGGGCACTTGGTCCGGGAGCTTATACGACGCAGCCAGCGACGACGTCAGCGACGCCAGCCCAAGCACGTAGAACGCCGCATCCACGCCGGCTACTGGATCCATACAACGCCGCAGCCGCGCCGAACCAACCATGAGAACGAATGCCAATCACTAACGGTAGAACGCTAGTAGTAGACGCTGGTAGCAGTGTTTCGGGTCGTGTGTATATATATTCTGTGTTTTGTGTTAGTTTTGTTAGTTTTGTGTTATAGTGTGTGTGTCACGTAGGGTGTATTATATGCGCATCTGTGCCTAGTCCATTCTTTCGGTCCGAGTGTTCTCAGGGGAGATCCGTGACAAAGATAAGTGGCGAGCCTGTGCCAGGATTCATTTCCTTTTTTCTTTTTGTTTTGTCTCGGATATTTCCGATCTCTCGACGGCTGAAAGTATGGATTTGGCAAGAACGTTAGAACTAGTGCTCAAGCTAGGGTTAAGCAAAGAAGAGGCGATGCATATCCATAAGGAGCAGGGAAAGAGCAGAGAGAGGATAAGGTGCAAGCACGCGCAGATGCTCGCGAGGCAAAAGGGCGAGAAGAGAAAAGAGCTCACGAGGGAGAGAGAAGAGCTCGCGAGGCAGAACAGGAGAAAAAAGGATAGAACGAGAGAAGGAATTTATTTTGTATAAACAGGCGCATGTCGCGGCAGGATATGAGGAGGTCACCAACAATGATCAGCGTTCTTTAGCGGGTACACAAACTCCTAGACCGGCCACTGTTTGCCCAATAAAGCTGATGGCTCCCTTCGATCACAAAAGAGATGATCTGGACGCATATCTGCAACGATTCGAGCGGATAGCTTTCGGGCAAGGCTGGGACTGCAGTGAATGGGCCATGGCATTGAGCATGTGTTTAGTCGGAGAGGCGCTGAACGGGATTAGAAGGACGCCTGCTGCTGATTCCATGGACTACGACAAAGTCAAAAAGGCGCTCCTCCAAAGATTCAGGCTTACGGCAGAGGGCTTTCGTGAGATATTTCGCACCGCAAAACCTAAGAATTCGGAAACCGCTAAGCAGTTTTCCTGCAGGCTGAACAACTATTTTGATAGGTGGCTTGATATGTCAAACACAGAAAAGTGTTTTGAATGGGTGCGTGACAAGCGGGTCACAGGGAAATTTTTAGCGTGTTGCACCTCAAAGCTAGCGCTATTCCTAAAAGAAACTTGTGTTCATTGGAAGAGTTCGCCGACACTGTAGGCCAATTCCTCGAGGCTCAAGGGCTAAGAAATTTGAGTAAGGCAAAGGAGGAATCCCAAAAGATCCTGGAGACGGATGCGGGAAAACCAAGAGCATATGGCGGTGCATCTAAGGCGCCAGTAAGGTGTTTTCTCTGCGGCAAGGTGGGACACCGTGCAGTTGACTCTCGGACTAGAACCGCTGCCCAAAAATCACAGGTTGTGCGTCAAGCTTGTGAGAGGAGGAGTCATACTCTGGATGAGTGCCGATACAGAACGCAGGACCGAGCTGCGTGCGTAGTGTAATCTAGGGTAGAACTAAGTACGCCACCTGAAGTTCCATAGCTGAAAGGAGACCAAACGCCGCTGGAAAATGAGGCGGTGAGTGGGACACCCAAGTCGAAAGCAGCAATGCCGGTGGTGGTTGGGCAAATAGGGGACCGTCTAATATTGGTGCTTAGAAACAGCGGAGCAAACACAGTTTTATTTCGGAGAAGCGTGGTGAAAGACGAGGATCTGACAGGGGAAGCGTCGGCCGTCACTCCTGCAGGTAGCACAGTAAGGTAGCTTCCTGAAACCAGGATTCTAGTTTCCCCGCCATATTGAGAAGTATCGAAGACCTCAATCCCGAGTGGAGGATGCTCGACGTTGAAGAACACCCAAAGGAGGAAAGGCCCGCGACAGCTCAGACGGGTGCAGTCAGTTTCTCGTCGGCAGTAGGGACGAGAGCTCAAGCAACAGCCCGGGCAACACAGCGTCCCCTCTCTACTCCTGTTACGATGTGCCTGAGCGTAACACCGTGCGAAACTGCAATTAGGCAAAAAGAAGACCCGAGCTTGAAGGCCTGCTTCGAACGAGTCGGGGAAAAAGAGAAAAGAAAGAAGTGTCGTACGTCATTCGAATATCAATTGGTAAATGGTCTTCTGCACAGGGAATGCATCTTTAGTTCAGGAAGGCGGTTCCAACAGCTGTTGTTACCGAGAGATAAGCGAGAGACCGTGCTACGCTTAGGACATGACGCCATTATGGCCGGACACCACGGTGTTCAAAAAACGGTGTCTAGGACCACCGAGGAGTTCTTTTGGCCGGGTGTTCAGAGTGACGTCAAGCGCTTTCTTCGCTCATGTAACGTGTGCCAGCGCACAGTTCCGAAGGGAAGAGTTGGTCCCGTACGTTTAGGCAGGATGCCAGCCATCGACCTACGGTTTCAAAGAGTGGCGAGTGACATTGTGGGGGTGGGGTAAGGTACTAATAAACCCCAATTTCAATGTAGACAGAAGATAACGTTGCAGCGGATTTCATGAGTAGAGCCAACTGAGCACAACTCTAGGTATCTCTGGGATGTATCTTGTTGTGGTTGCTGTGTTAATGTATCTCTGGGATTTATCTTGCTGTTGTTGCTGTTGTTCGTGTTACGTGATTATACAAGGGACTGTGTTGTGGACACCAACATGTTTATTAAAGACTCTGTACGGACAACGGCTGTGGTGTGTGAGTGTTCTGAAAACGAAGTTTGGTGTGCTAAGTTGGAAGCCAATTCCTTTCACCAAAAACCAATTATTATTATTATTATTATTGTGCAACGTTGGCGGTGTGCTCTTCATGTGTGCTGGACATCTGCGGTGTGTTGTGTGCGCTGTCCAGAGTCGCCACAGAAAATAGTCGGTGGGCTGGATGGCTTGAAGAGGCATATGACGTGAGCAGTTTTTCATGGAAAAACTCTTGAGAGAGGGGGCCCTTGTCCCATATAGTAAGGAGTATAAAATAAAATTATGAAGGAAAGAGATGTGAACAAGACGATATCTATTAGGCGAAGAATAAAGAAGATGAAGAAGAAGCATTCGGTGAGGTGGAGAGAGATGATTGGTGGACAAGCATTCGGTGAGGTGGCTAGAGATGATTGGTTGATTGGTGGAGAAGCATTTGGTGAGGTGGAGAGAGATGATTGGTGGAAAACAGAAGAAGACGACCACAAGGCTTACGTGAACTAACGCCAAGGCTATAAAAGGGCGAGGGAGAGCGAGGCACGGAGAGAAAGAACAGAGAAGCGGAGGCTCCGACTGGTCAGGGACTCATCGGATGGAAGAGAGCGACGCCGGCTACTGCCCCGGTGAGCTCCTTGTTCTACGGATTCGCATCGTGGACTTCCTGCCATGCCTGAGCACGTTCCGGAGTGTCAAAGGAGGACGCTACCGCCTGGTACGGCCAGGGGTGTCTCCAGCGCAGTTTCCACCCATCCGGGTGGTGTCCCCAACGCTAACACCGGCATCACATCCACGGGCGCTTGGACCGAGAGTTTAATTATACGACGCAGCCAGCGACGCCGTCAGCGACGCCAGACCAAGCACGTCGAACGCCGCATCGACGCCGGCTACAGGATCCATACAACGCCGCAGCTGCGCCGAACCAACCGTGAGCACGAACGCCGATCACTAACTGTATAACGCTAGTAGTAGACGCTGGTAGCAGTCTTTCCGGGTCGTGTGTATTTATAGTCTTTGTGGTTTGGGTTAGCTTTGTTAGTTTTGTGTTCTAGTGTGTGTGTCACGTAGTGTGTAATAAATGTGCATCTGTGTGGGTACACCTATCGCCTAGTCCATTCTTTCGGTCCGAGGGTACTCCGGGGAGATCCGTGACACCGTCATAAAGAGGAATAGATTGTACCAACCCTAGAACAAGCTACTCAACGAATAAAGTATCCCTTTCCCTACCAGCAATATTAAACAGCTATCAGAAATACGGGACTGACCTGCTTAAAATATCGAAATAATAATTACAACATTTTCTCTACCTACACTCTTAAAAATGCCAGCTCTATTCTACATTTAATGCACTGCTTTGTGCCCACTGTATTTATTGTGGTGATTTTTTTTTCTGTTTTCATTGTTGCTGTTTCAATATATTTAAACAGAGATTGTGCTAATTGTTGCTTTGTTAACTTGCGGAGAAATGATATGCATGTTTGCATGTGTTTTCCCTGTTTGCTGTAGCCGCCCTGTAGAGAGGCTTTGCGCCGTTGTCAATGTGCCGTTTCCGAGGAGTGCTCGAGGTGTCAGTTCTTTCTTGTCTTGTGTTTGGGGCTGTGTGAAACCGCTTCTCAGCTTTTACCCACAGCCTCCTCCATCATGTCGTTGGAAATAAAGAATATCATTATTATTATTACTGAACGTGGCCATTTTCTGTATCCCCAGCGTCTCCTTGGAGGCCGGCCTCGCAGCCCGTCTGCGAAAGCCTGGGCGCGGCAGATGGTCGTCCAGTAGGGGAAGTGGCAGCGAGTATTCCTGCATTTCACGGAGACCGAAAAGGGGACAGGGAGCGTCACGTGGAAAGGCCCGGAGCCCGATTTCGCGGTAGTGGCAGCGGCGCTAAAAGTGGCCTGCTTCCCCGCAATGATGGCAGAGCGGCTGCTGGTCACAAGTGCGCCAAACAGCCGCCTTCTGAGCTGGTGGACGTAATGCGTCGTTGCTGTCTTCGGCTGTTCCTCTCTTCAAAAAGGGTATTCGATCATGTCCAAATAACTATCGTCACATATTTATTGTAAGTGTTGGTTCAGAAGTTATGAAGCATCTTATTTATTTCCCGGTGGCCAATTCCGTGTCATCTGTCAACTGTTTTCGCCCTAATCAGCATTTATTCCCTCAAGGTTACTCCTGTGAAACGCAACTCGCTCTTTCGCTTCATGACATTCACTTAAATCTAGATCTTAACTCACCTACCGACGCTGTATTTCAGAATTTCTAAAAAGCTTTCGATAAAGTTCCCCATTGTCGCTTACTGCTAAAACTATCGTCCCTCAACATAGAGCCTTGTGTATCCGCCTTTTCCAGCGTCTTGTCAGGTGTCCCTCACGGCACTGTACTAGGGCCCTTCACTTCCTAATCTATATTAACGACCTGCCCTTTAATGTTACATCTAACATTCGTCTTTTCGCTGATGACTGCGTTGTGTACCGCCCCATAAATAATGTATCTGACGTCTCGCGCTCTCCAAAACGACGTCCTTAAAATACAAGCTTGGTGCAATACCTGGCTTATGAAATTAAATGTCAACATAACCTCTTTGCTCTCTTTTCACCGCCGTCATAATTACCAAGCTGCCACTTATCGCTTTTACGACGGTCCTCTAAACGTAACCGACACAATTAAGTACCTAGGTATTAACTTTTCGCGAGACATATCTTGGTGCAGTCAAATTAATCAAATTGCTAACTCCGCTAACCGCACTCTGGGCTACCTACACCGTAACCTACCCTTAGCGCCCCCTAGCGTAAACATTATCGCCTATGTTGCACTTGTCAGACCCGAACTAGAGTATGCTAATTCCATATTCGATCCTCATCGAGCTAACTTAGCCAATTTGCTCAAATGTGCTCAGAATCGTGGGGCGATATTCGTACTTTCCAATTACTGATATCACGCTAGCGTCGCCAAAATGAAGTCCCACGTTTTTACTCCACCCCTTAGCTACCTGTCATTAACTAGCACGCCTTTGCCTATGCCACATATTTTTTCATACCTTGCCTCTGAAAAACATCTTCACCCTTCCAGCCCACCGCTTATCCCGCCATGACCATCCAAAAGCCGTTTATCCCGAGCGCACTCCTACTAAAACATTCCAGGACTGGAATGACCTTCCCGCCCACAGCTCCTTGTTAACAGACCATCATAAATTCAAGGCTTCCATCGAAAATCTCCTGTAAACTCGCTTGTAATTCTTATTGCCATACTCCAAGCCCACCCCTCATTTAATTACATAGTAATGGGGCGTTCGAGGTATCAATAAGTAAATAAATAGTAAATAAGTTTATTTTCCAGGTTCAACTGGAGGGTTTCCTGGCTAAAAGCTGACTGGGCAGCTAAACTGGGTTAAGGAAACCCCTAAAAGCAGTAGCACACGAGCGGTACAGGACATTTTTCAATACCACTCACACAAACAGTAGTAGATTAAATAAAGAAAACACTTGACACATATACACACTGACTCGAATAATGTTTACAAATGAGAACACTGAAATGGTCATATACATGTTGAAAGAAAAATACATTAACACTCAAGCAAACGTTCAAAAATCTACAAGTGGAGACATAGAATGGCATTTGAACAAAATATTTCCGCAGCTCAGCTTTTCTATATCTCGGTTTATGTTGATAAGTGTTTAAAACATGAGGCAGATTATAAGACAACATTTGTAATTTATAATCGGTGCGAAAATGGGGTACATTCCATGAGTTAGTACTTCTTGTATGTATGTTAGCACGACGCGTGTCCAAAGATGCTAGGGTAGAGTAAAAATGGACAACTGATGCCGTGGAAAATTACATTTTTTACAATAATTTAAAATTATATAGAAGATCAACGTTGACGGTGTTATGTGCTTAGATAGCGAATTTGGGGTACTCACGTTATCAATATTGGCGATTATTCGAATAATTTTATTTTGCAAAAGTGGAAGCTTATTTATGTTATTTTTAGTAATTGTGGCCCATACTAAGCTACAGTAGTTAAGGTGAGAAAAATGTAATGCATAATAAATTCGTAATTTAGATTGCAATGGAAAGGTTTCAAGGCCGACAGGTTTCCGCCGACAGGAGAGAGTTTTTGCAGAGGTGTTCGAAGTAGGCATCCCAGTTTGAATGACCCGAAAAAAAATATACTCCAAGGATCTCGTGCTCTTCAACAATTTCTATTTGTTGATTTTCAAACTTGAGCATGCAATTGGGTGTCGTCGGTTTGTTTCTTGAGCTACATATTATAGACTTGGACTTTGTAGGATTTAGCTTTAATTTATGCATCATTGACTACCTAGATAATTTATTGAATAAATGATTTAATTTCACAATTAAATCGGTAAGGTTAGGACCTGAAATAAGTACTGTGCTATCATCGGCGTATATTATAAAATCAATGGAAGGATCTATGCTAACAATATCATTTATGTATGCATTAAACAAAAGGGGTCCCCGTATGCTCCCTTGTGGGACACCATAACTGATAGGCAAACGGGAGCAAAGTTCATTATCTACAGACACCGACTGACTTCTGTTTTGGAGGTAGCTTTTAAGCAAACTGAGTGGTTTACCAAAGATACCGTACATTTGAAGTTTGTTAGCAAGAATCGTATGATTTAAGGAATCAAACGCCTACTGAAATCAAGAAAAAGGCACATCATACACACCTTCTCATTAATATTGTTCAAAATAGTTTCTTTCATTGTTACTAAGGCTGTTTCTGTGGATTTACCACTTCTGAAACCAAATTGTGATTCAGTTATTACCCTATGTTGGTCAAAAAACCTTGTTATTCTTGACGAAATAATCTTTTCCAGTCTCTTTGAAAACACATTAAGTACTGAAATTGGCCTGTAATTTACTGGTACATTTCGGTCGCCCCCTTTATAAATTACAGACACTCTTGCCGTTTTCATTCCATTGTGGAAAACCACGCATTCCAGTGCAAGATTATAGATATGAGAAAGCAAGGGACAAATTGCGATTAAGACATATTTCAGTGGTTTCATCTTCATGGTATTGATATATAAGGCTTTGCTGTTAATCATGCCCATGTACACATTATAAACCTCATTTTCATCAGTATGCTCGAAAAATATTGTCTCGCTAACATTACTAGGCTCACCGGCGATATTATTGTCCATAGGATCTTGAGATGAAGAAATGTTATTGAGAAAATGTTTGTTACAATATTCTGCGAGTGCTATTCCTTTTATTTCCTTGCCACTTAATAGCATAGTTTTCGCAACTTAGTTATTCGCACGGCGACCTAGGATATCGTGTAAAGCTTTCCAATCAATATCACGTCTCTTTGAACTGACGATAGAAAATACCTGCTGATAATATGAATTTTTTGCTTTCCGTAGTTCCGAATTTAATCGGTCTCTTAACTTTTTAAAGGAAGGAAGTGCATCTTCAACACGTGTTCGAAGGAACATTTGATACAAGATTTTTGTCCTTTATCATTTGGAACAGTTCTCGTGTGATCCATGGCTTCCTTATCTTTTGGAAGTCTTCAACTTCAACTTCAACTTTTCGAGCGGAAAGTGCTTCAAATAAAGACGTAGGAAATGGTGAAAAATAAGTCGTACACATCATGGGCGTGCGTTTTTTGCCGCACACAAGACCAATCAAAGTATGTAATATCGTGCTTAAATGCGTCCAATGAGGCATCTGTGATTTGCTGTGCAGTAATAGTCTCGTTCACAATGTTTCGCTTAGCATGCTTATTTTGAAAGACGACAAACACCGAACAGTGATCACTCACATAAGAAGCAATTGTATCGCAAGAGGCTACATTGGTTTGAATATTCGTTACTAATAAATCAAGTGCCGACACAGTCATGCATGTGACACGTGTTGCTGTTTCTATTAAGTTGACAAACCCATTGGAAAGAAATTTTATTTGAAATCACGTACAGTTGCGTTGTGGTCGAGAATAGTAATATTAAATTGACCACTGCACAAAATCGAACATTTATTCAACTATGCATGTTCTAGAATATGGTCAAAATATTCTATAAAGTTTTTCATGTTGCCATTTGTGGGCGGTATACTACAGAAATCAGCTGGTTTCGATTTTCCAATGTTAACACTTCATAATTTTCTGTACCTTCACTAAGATTAGGCAGGATATGGCACCTTTTGTACGCGAGAGTATAGATAGCAACACCACCGCCGCGTTAGTTAGGTCTGTTAAGGAAAAACACTTCGTAACCGGGCAGCCCTAGCATCCCGCAGCCAGGTTGATACCATGTTTCAGTGAGCATCAAAACCGTAAATTCGAAAGAGAACTGTTTCAACAACAGCAAGAATTCATCTGTTTTATTGCCCACTGAGCGCGCATTGCTGTGCAAAGCAGTTTCACAGTTACGGTGCCCTAGCTTTCCCTTTTGTGGTAGGACAAATTCGCGATAGGTCATTTTTGTTTAGTCCTTTTTGTATTACAGAGCAGAAGGACAACCGATTTTAGTGGCCAGGTGAGCTATGATTATCGCCTGCTGCTGATTCAACACGACTGTTTTCCTGCGAGAAGAGCTTCATGAGGTCCTTCTCGCTGGTTATCGGTGCAGCAACCGAGCCGTCACTTTGCTTCATGAATATCTTTCCATTCTGTGACCAAATGGACTTCCACTGATACTCATACTTTTTTTCACAGTAAACGCAAGCAGTTTCTTTTGTGCCTGGCAAAGGTGTTCATTGATGTACACAGGATCAGAATTTTCCAGCTCAACGTCAGTGTTTGTCAGCCTGAGTTTTTGCTGACACCGCTGGTAGAATGACAGTGGGTGAACAGTCAGCGACAGAGCAGGTGGTATGGCTGACGTTGAACAGGAGGGAACTTGTCACGACGGAGAGCTGCCGCGTTGCTCATGGGGCATGGCTTCGGCCGGAACTGAGGCGGTGAATTTCCTGCCGGATGTCTTCGCGCACGACTTCGGTAGCGGCCGCGGCTGTCGGATCAGGCGAGCCGAGGTTGTTTCTGTAGTTCCTTCCGGGCCACCACGCCTATCAGCTCACGCAAAGAATGGTTGCTAGGCGCACACAAGGTGGCCGCACTGCTGCATTGCTCACCGCAGAAGGAGTCGTTTCGGCGGCAGCGTTACTGCAGGGCTCAATCAATGGCGGTAGCTTCTTTGAAGTCTGCGGCAGTCTGCTGAAGATTTCAGACCAAACCAGCGAAGAGTTGGTTCTTCACACAATGCATCGGGTGACGGAGTTTCGTGGTTTCCCCCAGATCGGGGCAGCTCGCCGACAAGGACAGGTCTTGTCCACGGCTAACATGGCGACGCTCTCATTAGGTTTTGTATGCGAGCGTACAGTAGGCTGTGTGCACAATGCAGGTTGTATGTGCTAGCTAAAGTGTCCCGAACCTGGTTGCGAAGGCTATTGTAGCTCTGGATACCGGACTCCAAGTTTTCTAACCAAGTCTTGGCTCCGTCTTCGAGTGCAAATTAACCGTTCTGCAGCTTTTGCCAAGGGCTCCGGTGGTTGGTCTTGGCCACCTGCTTAAACTGGTAAAGCCAGTACTGCTTGGACGACTTCAGAAGCTCCGCCATAGAAATTGGCCGGCACACGGGGCTGCTGTGGCTTCAATGGAGCCTAGCTAGCCTGCGCCATGGAGCTAGGCTGATCAGGTCGATGAGTGGGCGAGTGTTGGCGTAAGGGGCCAAATTCTATGGCCAGTCGCAGAAGGCGTCGGCTGCTGCGGTGAACGGGCGTACAGACAAGCGGTAGCCGGTCGGGATTCGATGTGCAACTTTTATGGCGGTACTGGACATCAGGGTGTCGAGCCCGCTACCTCCACCAGTGTCACGTAGTATTAGTGTTGGTAACTCAGGCCTAAACCGCAGAGGAACAACAACATTGTGAAGGACTGCAAGCGGCAATAGCACGGAGAGGCGGCAGGAGCGGAGCGCCAGTTTCTTCACCAACGCCACTAGCGTGGCGCACGAGTTTCCTGCGTAGCAGCTGCCGAGCGGCTATTGTTGCAGATGCGGAAAATTCCTTATCATCCTGTTTAAAAAGTCACTAAGGGCAACCGTATTAATTATTTTGTTAGCAAAATCTGACAGTTTAGCATTTGGTTTCTTTGCTGTCGGTTTTCTGGCGGCGAAAGATGCATTTGTTGCAAGAAATTTGGATTCGAAGTTGAAAAACTTTTCTCGCCGCTCTGATTCCAACTCGACACTCTCTGAAGACAATATAACCGAAAGGTGACAAAACATGATGTGAACACGGACTCCGTGATCGCTACCTTCGAGCAATGCAGAGTAGCAGCAGCCGAAATGAGAACTACCGCTGGCCGGACGTTGAAGGCTTTTATCGGAACCCGCTAGCATGCCCTCATTTACGTTTGCGCCACTGTTACGATAGATCCAGTTCCCGAAATCGACAGCGAATCTCCCGGAAAAACTGCAGCCTGCACTTCAGCGAAGTCAACCCCACAAGGGGTGCGACTCTTTGAAGGGCTGAGGCGGCGTGTCTGGGACGGTAGTTCGAGCAACAAGGAATCATCAGCGTCGGCAGCAATGCAAGCTACTCGTGCGGCAGCTGTCACCACCCAGCCGCCTTCACGAGTGAGGAGTAGAAACTGGTACGTAAGGACATATTTATGTTTTGTAATAATAAACCTCGTTTTAATAGAAGAAGCTGTCCTCTAACGCACCGCCTCTTATAAACTTCCTTCTATTCGCTAGGGATTAGCTCACTCCCTGTTTACTCCGAAATAGCCGCATTCGACAATAAAGTGTAGGTCTTCGGCTTCCAGCATTTAGGTTGTCTTGTTCCGTCTTCCTCGTCTAAAAAAGTGCACTAGCTGTTTAAAAAAACTTATCCACTTCGCTTTCCGAGCGTGTACCCATCATGCAGATTTGTCAGCCTCAGAGATACGTCATTTTTTCGACTGTTGCTTATGGTTTATGGAGAAGTTAACGTCCCAAAGACACTCAGGCTATGAGGGGCGCCGTAGCGAAGGGCTTCAGAAATCTAGACCAGCTGCGGTTCTTTCACGCGCACTTATATCGCACAAAACACGGGCCTCTAGCATTTGGCTGCCATCGAAATTCGACTGCCGCGGCCGGGATCGAACCCGCGTCTTTTAGGTCGGCAGCCGAGCTTCAAAACCACTGAACCACTGCGGCGGCTTTTTCTGTTATTGCGCCGACGCGTCGCGCTCGTTCTTGTGAGATTTTCCTGTGGCAGCGATACCTGTATTTTAGTTCGTGCATTTCTACCTGGCAAGAGCATTGTTTTAAGTAATAGTGGTGTTATTTTGATCAGGAGCTGCAATTCTATCGATACAATTCATTTCAATTTCTCCGCAGTGTTCCTTTAGAGGAAGTCGTACAAGGCCACACACGGGAAGCCGGGATTTTAGATTCGGCCTTTATCAGCGCTTCCCTGCTTTGAAATGGTGATGAATGTCTGGTTATTGGTGCTTTATCAGATCGTAAAGCTGTCCTGGTTACAATTCCGTGTTCCTTTCGTAAAACACAGTGCATTTACTCTATTTTTCAAGATTTTGGACATTTCGACCGTGTTTTCATTATTGATATATTTGAAGACTCGAATAGCAGATTTCTTCAACTCAGCGTGTGCAGTGACATCATCAGTTCATTTAGTTTATTTGAAAATATAGGCGAGAAATGCAACCAGCGTCACGACGCGAAGACAACCGTGAAGACGAATTACAGAAGCGTTAATTGATGGGCGAGTTGGTACGTGTTCAAGAGAAAAAAAAAACGAGCGAAAAAAGACGCAGGACCAGGAGAAGACACACACAGACTATTGCCGGCGACAGTCAGTGTGTGACTTCTCCTGGTTCTGCGTCTTGTTTCGCCGGTTTTTTTTCTCTTGAAGACAAGTTACAAGATATGTATTGCGTTTGTCTCGATATGCCAACCGACTGCGATGTTTCAAGTCATTGGGCGGCGCTTTGACGACGGCCCAGTTTAATAATTCGACTCAAGAATAACATGCACGAAAAATTCAGCTTTTGCCCAACATTGCAGAACTTGAAGAAAGCAACCCCCGCAAGTTCTTGAGGTTTATTTTAGCTTCTGCCACTGCTTCTGTATTTTCATCGTCGACGATGTTGCTACAAGTGACTTACAAGCCGCAGACAACGCATTCAGCAATTACGAGGTTTTAATCTGTGTTTGCAACCGATAACTTCAAAATTCCTCCTTTTGCTTCTACGTCACACATTGATCAGTGCTATGCAGGTACGCCGAGAATACTAAACGTCGTCTTGCATTTAGATACCAAAAAGAGTCTTGGTCCTGATGACATTAACAACTTGCTTATTGCACGTTATCCGGAATGGACTACCAGATACCTCGTCGTCACACTAAATAAATCATTACCAAGCACAATCGTTCCGACATCATAGAAATATGGCAACGCACAATAAATAACGAGTTATAGACCTATCTTTGTCACATTCGGTTGTTGTAAACATAATGAACACATCATTTAGAGACACATAAACTTCCTTGAAACTAACGAAACTCTTAGTGAATTTCAGCACAGGTTTCTTTCTGGCTTCCGCAACATTTTGCAAATGTTAGAATTCACTCACAATTGAACTCATTCTCTCTACCGCGGTAAACAGACTGACGCTATATACTCTTTAGTTAATAATAGCACAGGATACAGTGCCGCACCATGTGCTCTAACAAAAGCTGAACTCAGTATTAAATAATATGTCCAATGTTAACTTGATTCTCAGTCTTCTTTCCCTTTGATCGCAGCACGTGTGATTCAACTCAAGCATTCCTTCTACATTTGGTGTGTTATCAGGTTTTTCATAGGGGTCACTTCCAGGACCACTTCTTTCTCCGCTTTATATTATTGACCTGCCTTCCAACATCCGATTTTAAGCTCGTGATGCGTCCTCTCTACCATAACATCTCTTTTCTTCAGTACCACAATCTGCTAAATTCCCCTTCTGACAGTATTGAACAAGCGTAGCTTGTTGGGCCAGTTGGTGCATGGTATGGTATGGAAAACCAGCGAAAAGGACGCATTCACAAGGAGGAGAACTACACAGGACAACGCTGTCCTGTGTACTTCTCCTCCTTGTGAATGCGTCCTTTTCGCTGGTTTTCCATACCATACCTTCTGACAGCTTCTGTAAGTGGCGCGACTCATGGCAAACTTAGAAGAACCTCAGTAAACTGGTCCTCCTGTCTTTTAGGAATTCCTCGTCCCCTTCCCTGTTCACATATTCTTTACATGGTGCATTCCTAATTAGAGTAACAGAATGTAACACCGTCCAACTGCTTTCTACATGTAATATGTGGTCGTTCAAAGGAAAAGTCTAACATGTAAAAATACACTTCAAAGACTTGGCTATCAGCACTGCACATTGCTTATTGGTTCTCAGCATACAAATTTTACCCTGCAAAACAGTTATCCACTTAGTACGGCTCCATCGTATGGAATTCCTATATGCCGTCAGACTCGAATAACTTCTTATCAGTTCATAATAAGGATATTCGTTTTCTCTGCCGTCGCTGCCATAGCGTTCCGGGTGGTGTCATACATCGCGCCGTCAGAAAGGGCGCTGACAGTGGCGCGCTGCCTGCGGCGCGCCACCGTAATGCTTTCACATGGCGACATGAACTTTTCTTGCAGTTATGTGGCTTATAAAACCCCAGTTTTCGCTGAGAGTGGCCTCTGTGATTAAACGCACCTTGTTACCGATACAGGCGAACTACCACTTGTCGTGAAGGAACGTATAAAATATTTTAGTCTTTTAATTCCCGTGTTTCTGCCGTGACAATTAGTTGCAGTTTTGACAGTAAGCTTTTACCGCGTTGCGAACATTTTCCACCGCAAGCTATCCGGATCTCCTTAGTTTATAGTAGCACCAATGCAAATTCACAATGTATCTACAGAATAAATTTTGATTGTGCCATTATTCAACCTTCGAACTGATCCATTTAATTCGTTTGGGTGTTTGTTCTTTAGGCACTGATTCATTCTCTCGGTTGTTATTTGAAGAAACAGTTTTCCAAGTACGTTGCTGTGTGAGGAAATGGTGGTTGGTCTGGAGCTATCACTTGAGCCGCAGCTTTATTCTTTTTTAGAGCTTCAGCTTCGTAGCATTTCAGTTCGCTTGTGGTCTTTCGCTTGAGTCACGGGGGTGTTTCTTACAGCTGGATTTTTTTCCTTGTTTTGGTTGTGAGTTTTCTGCAGTCCTTTTACCTTGGTCGTGAGGCCTGCTATGTCCCTCTTGAATACGGGTTCACCTATTTTCGAAATAAAAGTTGTTCGTTCAGCACTCAGTCCTGTCGTTCTCGTTGTCCTTGTGTTCCGTTCATTTTTACCCTGTGTCCCGCAAAAGTTTTTAGCGATCCTTTTCTTCCTCACCCCAACATACTCCAGCCATTTTTGCTGGCAAACGTGCCTAGTAAACTGAGGTCCCTACGTCGAGATCTGCTCACACTGTTCGGTGATTTCAATACTCCATTTCCACGCGTTCGCTTTACCGCGAGCTTCTAACAGGAAGTTTTATATACAGCTGCAACCCTGCTACACACTCTTCAGCTGGTTCGATCCTATCGATGAATGCACGTGGATATCCCTGCCACGTGGGCACAATTAAGAATGGAATTAAGTGTAACATTCTTCTTTCAAAAAAATTATATTTGCATAAAATAGAATAGCGCACCCGCCAAAGCCACATTGTCAGCTAGTGCGGCGACACTTAGCAGCAGCCGCCAAATGCGGGAGACATGAACTGTGATCGAGATCAATGTAAAACAAGCATAAAACACAACGTATATAGCTCGGCAAAAATTCCGAAAAGAGAAATTATAAGACCTAAGAATATATAAATTTCGTCGGAACTAGGCAAAATTCATCATCCGGAAAGCAAAGTAAAAACAAGCGAACATTCGTAAGGCCTTGTAACTTTTCCGGAGTGAGTTATCTCTATTCAAATAGCACAACGAGAAACAAACAACATGGAAAGGCGACATTATTATTGTGACTACTGCTAAGGTGCCCTTCGTCGCAACGAAAAGCGTCGCCGTACCTCTGCGCCTCAGTGATACTACGATTTTTCTCGCATTTGTATGCTCCAGCTGGTGCACCGCCGCTTTATCATGAGAGGTACCGCTCCAAAATTGCAGCGAATGATTACAGGTCGAAGCGCGTGACCTCACCTTGTGAACACGCGGTGAAAATGAGGAGCATCTTGTTTGTGAGGTCAGTAATCGTGCTAATGAAACTTGTGATATAAGTACTCCTCAATCTCTCTCGTAAAGACTGCTTTGAAAGTCGCAGAAATGAGGCGCGAAAACATTGTTCCTGGTCATCTCATTAATAAACAGACCTCCGTCAAACGCGGGAATATCGACAGAGAAAACTGCAGTAGCTTTTCTTTTCTTGATGTAATGAATGCCTCAACAAACCAAGAAACAAATTTGTAGCCAATACAGATTTGCCCAAGAAGAGCGTGAGGTCAGGATCTCTCTCTGTCAGGGTAAGCCTTTCTTTCTCCTGCATTTTTGCGTCGGCAGCAAACAAAGGTGGTCCTCGGGAGATAAGGCCCACATGGGGAGAACACCAACGCCATGAAGTGGAACCACAGAGCAAGAAGCTGAACCGGCCCGAGCAAAGTTGTCTTCCGGGTTGTTTCCTGATAAGCGGATCAACATCCGCCCTCCCCTTCCCTTGGAGGCAGCGGAACAAGGGTCGACACGCTTTCATTCACCTCGCAGGCATCCTTGCTGGCTTAGCGCGCCTGTTTCCATCCAGTCTCGGGGCCGATAAGGTGAGGCACACTCGTGAGCGGCTAGCGCCGCCTTCCCTCTGCTGGGAGCTTTCTTGGATGCGAGCACATATCTCGCAAGGCATTTGATTGATGGTTACACGGCGGCTGCGACGACAGACTGTGTAGTGAGTGAGAAGTTATCTTTTTCATTAATGCAGAAAAACACGGTTCCTTCCCTTTTACACCGCACGCGAAGCATACGGCGAAGTTCTCACTAACCTGAACAACTGATCATATGCATATCCAATAGATCATAATAAGTAAAACACGTTTTTGGGCAAGTTGGTAACATTCTTGATTCATATTGCAGCGAAGAAGCACACACACACAGATCATAATAAAACGCGGTTATATTTATTTGTACATAATGCAAAAAATATTTTCCTCTGTTCCTGAATTTAAAGTTTTTCTTTGCCCAAGTTTTGAACCGAATGATGTCTTGGTCCTCATCCCTATTTATACTAACTTCAATTACCAGCTCGCTACCGTGTTCTAATGCTGACAGCTTTCAACCTTCGTATTATCATTGGCGCATGCCACTATCCAGAAGATCCTGACTGCTCACTCTCACCCCTCTTCATGACGCACTATATTTCGCAAATGCAAGTATACTCCCGCCGTTATCCTTATATTCGGAGACTTACTTCCCAGGCATTACTTCGTTTGACCTCGCCCTTACACACTAGAAGCATTTATTTCGTCATGACCTAAACAATACTGTTGATCTTACCGCAGCTGTGTACGCTCCCTTTATATATTTCGAAGATGCATTTGGCAAAATCCCGCATAAACGCCTCCTTTCAAACTTCACGATGAAACTTTAGCGCATTTGTTATCGATTGGATAAAAAATTTTGTTACTAGCCGTCAGTAGTTCGTAAAAAGTAATTATAAACCTTCCTCCCTTTCTGCCGCCCTCACTTGCAAGCCAGAAGGAACGATGTTCTGTGTTCACCAGTAATAGTCATTCAAACATTCTATTGTTACCCGGTCATACGTTGAGCCCATACTTCCCTTCTGGTATTATTTCGTGGATTCTCATTCCAGACTGAGCTGTATAAGCACGAAATTCGAAAGAGTTCGAAAGTTTTTGGAATTACGTTATAGGCAACGACAGCAGTAAAACGTTCTCGTGTCTCCATCAGTGCTTCCACTCAAGTTTTTTGTGATTTGTTGCTGTTTCTGCGCTGATGCTTTGAGCATGATCTGTGGTGCTGTATTGTCGGTGCCTAAATTTTTTAAGTTTGTGACCATTCCTCACCTGTAATTTCTCTTAATCGCGGGCTGCAGTATTCTTAAATAAATTCTGATTCTATCGCAATCTTGCAGATACTAACGCTCTTCAAACCGACTCAGTGAAGCCAGGTGAGGGGTATGCCGCATTGGCTGATCCTAAATACTAAAAAGACAAAGCTTTTATGTTACCATAGACATTCCCTTTACCCGTTAACACATTGCCTTCTCAAGAGATTCATTGTCTCATCTTTCAGTCCCGTCCAATAATTAGATGTTAAAATTTAGCTTAATCTCACTTGGCGTGATCATGTCAAGCCGACAGCTAACAACGCTAGCCGCCTCCCGGCTATATTCAGCGTAATGAAGATGTACAGGGTCGGTCAAAAATTACCAGACCACAGGATATACTTTTTTTCAATACATCGTGGCACTTCAGATGCCGATAAAGCTAGCGAGGTTGTAATATATTAGAACGATGCTTCTTTTGCATTGTACAGATATTTCAAGTTTCGCGGATGTCTTACTGCCAGACCATACAGCTCAAAAACAGACCCTGTGGCCTGAAAAATTTTGACCAACCCTGTTCCTCAACCATCAGTTGAACAACTAGCTGAAAAAGCCCTCATTCAACAGACGCACTTTGAGAAAATACAAAAATGCAGTGCAGAAGCCAAAAGCAAAAAATTGAAGAAAAAGCACAAATAAATCTGTAAATTATTGGAAAAAAAGGCAATATTTACCTTACGTTTTGAAGACAGCATAAAACACCAAGTATCTGATGAAATGTTAAGGCTGTTCCGCGTAGCTGCGTTTGACAGAGTTGCATCTCCATTACATGCCTTTTTTGCAGGAAGAAGTAACGAAGCAGGAAAACAACCCAAGTCTGGACCAGTCTTCTCAGAAGTGCCACCGTGCGTAAGGTTAATTACACAAAAAAGCCATCGAATATCTATTCTGTTAACACCATGTTACAAGATAGTTGTTCGTGTGAAGCCTTCACCCAAGCGCCCTTCAGATATGTTAACCAGGTAAATGAATACAAATAAAGCAACTATTTTTTAACACAAAAAACGTGCTACAAATGCTCTGACATTTGTTTATACTCATCTAGAAATCCAAGAATACGAACCGGGGATATTCAAATATTAAAAACATGCCCATGCGCACACTCATCCTTTTCTTCCTTGCAATGGGCAAGGGAAAGCCAGTTACATCACTCAGGATAGACCGTTGCACGAATGACGTTCCCGAAGCGCCTTAAGAATTACGGCTTCATGGCGACGCGGAGAAATCTGCATCGGTGCATGAAAGCCGCCCCGGCACACACTACAGCAAAATTTGCTCTCAAATTTCTTGTTTATAAGGAACTTGAGTTGTCTTGTGCAATGTTTGGACGAATGTTCGTGGGTCTGGCAGCGGCATGGAAAACGGTTCTTGGAAACGTGTGTGCGTCATTTTGCAGATAGCCTCAAGCATCGCTGGCCCATACTTCCTGAGCAACATTTCTTCTTCAAGCTTCTTTCACGGAAACTGCACCCTCACTGGCCCTTCATTCAGCTCTTGCTGTCAACCGATAGATGGCAATACATCCACCGCCTCATATCCCGTCGATCTCGCCTGTCTCAACTGCGCATGGCACAATACCGGAACGTCATCGACACGGATCCGACGGGACATAAAAGCGACGCACCGGCCAATCCTCGTCAGTGGGCCTGGCAGCGGCATGGCAAACGGTTCTTGGAAACATGTGTGTTTCATTTTGCAGGTAGGCCACAAATACGCTTTCAAATGTTATAGGAGCGATAATCGTTTCTTATGGCTGCTGCCAGACCCTCAGCACTGCCTGTGTATTTTTATCTTTTCTTGTGTACTGCATTCCTTAAGAATTTTGTTGCAACTGTCTTGCGATGTCGAGACTAATCAATACCCAAAGTGAGAGGAAATGCTATCAGAACTGTTAGCCGGACAAGCACGAATCAGCGCAGAGCTTACCGCGCTCCACTCTAGAATGACTTCATTTGAACAGCGTATTACGCACATAGAGACGCAGGCTTCAACTACAAACGACGCTCTTCAGCGCGTTCATGATCTTGAGAAAACTGTTGAGAACCTTAAAGATGTCATCACCAAACTTGACCGCAAAAGCGATGACATAGAAAACCGATCCCGTAGGAACAATTTAATCATCTACGGCTTTAAGGATCCACCGACTGAAACTTCTGAGGAGCTACTAGCTCCTGTATCGGAGCTGCTGTCTTTCAAATTTGGAATCGAATCAAACGCTGTCACAGACTTGGCACGCAAAGAAATGAAAAGACGGGACCTTTGATTTTTAAACTGCTAGACTATAGAACCAAGCTTTCTATCCTTAAAAACGCCAGAAAACTTAACGGATCTGTTACGTACATTAGTGAAGACTTTTCTGCTCGTGTACGGCTAATTCGAAAGGCTCTATGGGACAATTCGGTTTATATCCGCAAAGAAGCAGATAAGTATAGGCTGCAGTACAATTCCCTGATAGTCGACAGTGTTCGTTACACTTTGGATGATGTTTGCAAACGGCTTGTTAAGGCTCCACGTGCTGCAGTGCCTAGGAACACAGAGTGACTCGTCGATGAGCAGAAACTAACTCCTTTGAACATAAATGCTCGAAGCTTGATCAATAAGGTTGACGATTTCAATTGGTTTGTAGAGTGCTACAGTCCGTCAATTATTTGCTTAACAGAAACATGGATGGACAACTCTATATCAGATGTAGAATTTTCGCCTCCAGATTACTCGGTTATCAGAAACGACAGGCATTTCGCTAATGAAGGGCGTGTAGCTCTGTTTATTAGAAAAGGCATTGAAATTTTTGTATTGCCAGAACTTTCGAATACTGAAACTGTTTGGTGCCGGATAAACATCTCTGGTTTCGTGACAGTTGTGTGTGCTGTATACCGACCGCCCTGTTCTGAAAACATTTACTCGCACATTACAGAGTAGATAGCGGAACACAGGCACCACAATTATAAAATGATCATTACAGGTGATTTTAATACTCCATGTATCGCTTGGAACTCGTTAATTTCAACAGGTCGTCAGAAGGCTGTTTGTGAATCCCTAATTAATATGGCTATATCATTTGATTTACCACAAGTGGTTGAATGTCCAACTCGAGTAAATTCTGTTCTTCACCTTGTTTTTGTTAGTGAACAGTTGCTACAGTGCGGTTTTCAGTGTTACGTAGTCGACGGACTCTCAGATCATAAGGGTGTTTTCGTGCAATTTAACGTGGCTTGTAAGCCCCATAAGCCGACATTTAATATGGTTACAGATTTTACCCGTGCTAATGACCATGTTATTCTTGAACTGCTAGATTCGTCTTTCGGAGATTTCGTGACTGGCAGTGAAACGTGCGGTGCTGAGGCTTTATTAGAGCAGTTTCACAGTTTGGTACAAAGCTGTGTGCTTCAGTTCGTCCCCACAAAATGTGTGAAACATAACCCCAAGCATCCATGGTACACAAGAGACATAATTCATCTCATAAGACGCATCAAGCGTATCCGCAAGCGCAGTCGGTCACAAAACGAAAACCGCGACTCACTACTTCTTTCACTCAAGTCTCAGCTAAAAACAAAATTTACCGAAGCGAAACACTTTTACTTCAACACAATACTGTGAAACTTTATGAAAGAAAACCCATCGAAATTCTGGAAAACAATATTACCCCTTTCCCATGACCCCGTATCCTTCATTTTCAACCATCAGCCTTGCTTTGATCCCGTAACGATTTCTGAAGCCTTTAATAGCTACTTTCACTCGGTCTTCCATCTTGATGATGGTAACAATCTTCCTTTCACTCACAGCTCGGAACACCAGTTACCCAACCTACCTCGAAGTAAGTTACTCTGGGGTTCACAATCTCTTATTAAAAATTAATTGACACAACTAAAAGTGCGGGACCAGACGCCGTGCCTAATATATTCTTGAATATGTACTCGGAATGGAGTGCCTGTTATATTAGTTATTTTCAATAAATCACTTTACACATCCTCCTTTCCCCAGTCTTGGAAAATTGCCAATGTGATCTCTGTGTTTAAATCTGGCGATAAACAACAAATTAGTAATTACAGACAGATCTCTCTAATTTCCATTTGCTGCAAGCTTCTTCAGCACATTATTCACAACAACTTTATTCTGTACTTAACTTTTTATAATCTACTGTCACAATGTCACCACGGTTTTTGATCCGGTTTTTCCACTGTCATTCAGCTCATTGAATTTACTCACGACATAGCTTCCGCATTAAATAACCGCGATCAAATCGATGCAATATTTATATATTATTCCAAAGCATTTGACATGGTCTGCCATAAACAGCTTCTTCGTAAACTACTTACCATATTTAACGGCAATAAGTTACTCGACTGGATAACCGACTACTTACACTTAAGATCCCAGTTCGTCACTTTCAACCATGCGCAGTCATCGTCAGTCACTGTAACTTCAGTTGTGCCCCAAGGATCGATGCTGGGGCCTCTATTATTTATACTTTTAATTAGTGGTGTCACAAATGATATTATTTACACCGCAGTGAAGATACGCCTATATGCCGATGACTGCGTGCTTTAATGTAACGTTGCTAACGCCCATGATCAACAGGAACTAAACAAAGTGTTTTCATTGTTCTGTGAGTGGAGTAACGCATGGAAAATGAAAATTAATTTCACTAAAACAGTTGCAATGACATTCGGTAACAAAAAGAATCCGCTGCATTTCTCTTACAGTCATAACGGTAACTACTTGACCTATGTGAGCGAGTTCAGATACTTGGGTGTTATTTTTTCATATAACTTAAAATGGAATGCTCATATTTATAACATTTTTGGAAAGCACTTCGCAAACTTGGGAATCTCAAACGAACCTTAAAAAATGCGACAGTAGTGAACCAAATTCTTCAAATATTCAGTGAGTGTGCCTTTTGGTTGAGATTCACCTATGAGTTGCCGTCGCAGGGATGCTTGCAGTTTTTGGACATCTGTATTGTTGCGAGTACTAGTGGAACCCAAGTGTCCTGGAGGTACCAGCCTCGCTCAAAAAAAAGGTATTTTAAACCACCAGTCAGCTCATTCAAAGCTTATAAAAAGTGGAATAGCAAAAAACTGCCTGCGCGCCGCTCTTGATAAGCCTTGCCCACATGAAATGCAGAGCAGCGTGCAATTTCAGTTACAACGACTGACTAATGCGGGTTTCCCTTGTGAGCTGGTCACATCGGTGATAGAAGCCCTTGCCATGGAAGCTCGATGCCCACCGAAGCACTGCCCAAGTGAAGAACTGCACCGCCGGATACCCGTGGCTATGGCGTATTTCCACCAGATTTCACATCGCCTCAAAAAAGCGGCCATGAAATATGAGGTCCCGGTCGTCTTCACGGCGCCCAAGAAGCTTTCAGGCATGTGTAATATGGTGCAGGGAAATGGTAAAAAGAACGGGTGCCGCACTAAGCACGTAGACAGGCTCGTTCCCTGGAAAACATGGGTGGTGTACCGAATACCCCTCATATGTGGGAATTGTTACATAGGGCAAACTGGACGTTGCCTGAATGTTAGACTTCAGGAACACCGCGCAGCCGCTGCATCATTGGCGGGGGGCGGTGAATTGGAGAAACATTGTCGCCATTGCCGTAACTGCTCGCCCAGGTTCCCAGACACAATTGTCCTGAAAAACTTACCGACCCAGATTACCAGGGAAATTTTTGAAGCCTACTGCATTAGAAAAGAAAATGGCCGTTGCGTAAGCACCACTTCCGTGACCCTATCCAAGAAGGAACTCAACTATCTTGATGCGCGCCCGCATGCCAGTGTCACGTGGTGGTGTCTGCTGTCTATCAGGTGTGATTACGAATCTTGTAAAAATGTGGTTTTCCTTGTAGTAAACCTCAGTTGAAGTTCCGCGTTGTGTCTTGTGCGTTCTTCTCTTCGTCCCTCATCTTTGTGCGGGGTTGCAATATGCACTCCCCTGTTAACCACCAACTAGCCCGCCTTTTCCTTGTTAAGGATCTCTTTGAGCTGAACAAACCTTCCCATCAGATTGCTTCTTGGTTTTTCCTCTACTCAATTTAGTGGGAAATTTATATTGCGTGAGCAATATCTCACATGAAAAATGGAAAGGTTAATGACCATAATGATTGCCAAGCTGAATATCTTCTCCAAGATAAAGCTGCTTTTATGTGTTGCCCTATGAGTGCACTTCTAGTGGAGGACTCCGTAAGAAGGCTGTACGACGAAGAAAAATAACGCCACCTGATTACAATACTGATACAAACTGAAATTTACTGTGAAAGATTGCACCAAGGAAGATGTCTATCTTCAGCACAAAATAAAATGTCATAACTGCTGCATTCCGAGCTCTATGAAATGTTCCGTAGCCATGAAGAATTTGTCTGCATAAGACCTTGTTTAGGTCCAGTCGTTTGGTAACGCGGCATTTGGTTGCTTTTTATGCTTTTTGTCTTTGTTATTAACGAGAGATTCTTAACTGACTGCAATATTTGCTTACTTAAATACACGAGCTATGAAACAGCAAAATTCCCTATCTCTCTGAATTCGCTACTATTATGATGTAATTGCTTTGTTTACATGAATTTTGGGCAAGTGTCAACTTGGTTTTCTCCTTCTTCGCTTTTATGAGAAATTCGTTAGTGTATTAGTTTGTGAACTGGTTTCAATCTTTGTAGTGATTTCGTTCAGCGGCGAGTCGTTACGCAGTGCTCAACGGATCTTTTTTAACTTTGCAGGCTCTGAAGGTGGTGGGCGACATCATGTTGCTCAGGGGCCTGTGAAGCTGCCCCTGAGCAGCTTTTTACCCCTGTATCCCCCACAACCATTGTATCTTCGTGTTCGTGGAAATAAACACAACTAAACTCTTAGTTGTCCGGTGGATCATCGGCACGTGCTCACCACCCCAATAATCAGGGAATCGGTGCAGAACATGCGACCTCCGACTTGGAGTCTGGAATGAGACAGATTGCCAACTTCGACATTGTGAAGTTCTTGATCCGCCATCGATGGAACGTGGTGCCGGCTGCCTGTACTTAAAGCGCGTGTCTACCAAGCTTCTTCGCAGTCAGCGCCGAGTTGCTGCGCTGTGCTGATCGCCTCTTTTTTAACTTGGCGGGTGAGTGTCTCATATCACCACATCGTATAAATAAGCCAGTTTGGCCGCTGACTGCGCCACAATGTCTGATACTTGTGCCGTTTGCTCAGAGCTGCTGCCCCAAGATGGAAGATTTCTAACGTGTTCATGCTGCAGTGAATATTTTCACGCTTGGAAGAACTACGATAAATGTCTGTTGCGAAACGAGAGAACTGGATTTGCAACTTGTGTAAAACTTACTGGAAAAAGCAACCTACGACTCTTCTTGCTTCGACCGATGGCTCTTTTGCGCAACAACTCTTTGATGTTAGAAAAAAAATGGACATATTGACAGGAAGTGTGGGAGTTCTGATCACAAAAATAGAGGAGATACTTACTTAGAAAGGAACAACGAAAAAGCAAGCCCATTCAGTTCAGTTCTTTTCAGGCAAATATGACACAGTGTACGCTTCTGCAGCTTCAAATAAGGAAGAGCTTAAGTCACTGAATGAAGTTGTCTCCCTCTCATCGCAGTTGGTTGCCGAGAATCCGCTTGTTGTGAAGCTAAGTGATGATTTTAATGCCATGCAGCAATACAACCGAAAATACAGTATTGAAATCTACGGATATCCTGGAAAGCTTGACGAAAATTTGATGACATTTCTGCAAGAGTTACCTCTCAAATTCGAGCTTTCAGATTCTCATGCCATTGACATTGCTGCTGTTCACCGCCTGACAGCCAAGCTTAACACTAATCCGCTCATCCTGGTGCAGATGACTAGCCTCGTATCAAAACAGAAATGGTTTGGAGCTAGGAAGGGTCTTGAGACTCTGGCCCATAATAGCACTTTCCAGAGATTGTTTTTCACTGACAACCTGATCCGAGAAAATCGGGAACTGTTCTGCCTTGCCCCTGGCGGAGGGAAAGCA
The DNA here is from genome assembly GCF_052857255.1 of Amblyomma americanum. Lineage (NCBI taxonomy): Eukaryota > Metazoa > Arthropoda > Arachnida > Ixodida > Ixodidae > Amblyomma > Amblyomma americanum. The sequence continues at coordinate 119,404,357 of NC_135507.1, read as the reverse complement.
GCAGGGTTTCAAATAGGTTTGGACCCCAGATAGAGAGGTTTTTGCTAGACCTAAAACACGTTGCGGGGCAAGTTTGTGCATGCATGGTGTGTAGAAAAATAAAGCTCCAAACAGGGCAGCACAGAGGAAGAGACGACGAGACAAGCGCTACTTGCAACTGTTTCTTGAAACCAGAAGTAGCTAATTACCTGTATATAACCATGAGGGGAGGGAAGCGGGCTGAAGAAAGAACAATTGTGTGATCACGCGCGGGATCAAGGACAAGACAGGGTAGAAACACATATGCATCAACGATTTCTAAACTTATCTGTGAACACACTTTAACTCTGTGGATTATCGACGATGAAATGCAAACACATACTCTTATGCTTTGGCTGATATGCTGAGCCTCTATCAGTACACGCGCAAGCCTGACGTTACTATGTCTTAACATTTCTACGTCTTTACTTTATATGCACAGTCAGTGAAAGAGGTGCCTAGCAAAATAAAGTAGCCGCTACCTTCTTACGTAGCTAAATACTTTGACTGTAGAACATCCGTTTAGTGTCAGAAACAGCCTTGAAGGCATTCAAAGTTAACGCGAGAACCAGTCAATAGGTCACCTTATTTCAGTGGATGTTGTTGACCTCTTTTCCTACATTCCGCCGAAGGCGTTGTTAGAAACCGTTTTCTGTTGCATTGAAAAGAACGGCTCCCGACATTATTTTGTTTATTTATAAATTCGGAACATACTACAAGCTTCTTTCGAGGCTGTTGCAGGAATGGGGACGGGATGGTTTTCTTTTTAGGTACGTAACAAAGAAAAAAAATAACAAAGAAGGTTCACACAACTGCAATAACATTGTAAGAGGGATAATCATGGAGACAGTTTCAAAAAAGATGACGCAATATTGAACAACTCAATATACAGCGCAGTGTTAGAAAAGATATGTTCAAAGAAAATACGTGCAATGCTCGACTAAAAAGCTCAAATAAGCAATTAGGACAGGTTACAAAGAAAACTGCTCAGAGATTCAGAGTTAAGAACATTTCCAGGTAACATTTTATTTCATTCCCTAATCGCTTGTGGAAAAAATGAATAACGAAAGGTGGCAGTATTAAACTTACACTCGGTTAAGTGCTGTGTGCGTTTAGTTCTGGTATTGCGTTTTGATGAAGGGACTAATTAGAGTTCAAAATCTATATTTAGAGCACCGTTTAAGAGGGGAATGTCGAATTTAAGGCGCGAGGTTCAGGCACGGTTACTAATAGTGGAGAGATTTGCCTTGTTTTAGAGATCACTTGAGGAGTCGCTACTTCGATATTTGTTAAAAATAAACCTTATTGCTTTTTGCTGAACGCTTTCTATCTTATTTATGAATTTCTGTGTATACGGTATGCCAGTAGCTTGATGTCGGGAGAGGCAGACGGTATTGATGGCGCAAGAGAAAAGAGTGCGGAAATTGGTTTTGACGATATATATCCTACATGTTTATCCCATTTCATATCAGAGAAGATGACAACACCGAGATATTTTGATTTTTGGACTGATTTTAAAGGTTTATTTCCGACTTCTTTCCAGACAACGAGCGGGTTCTTTTTCTTGATGCAGTAATGCACACTGATGCAGTCATGCACTCTCTACACCATTTTGCTATTCGACCAATTCCATTGTTTAATGTGGCTTGATCGTCAGGTGCCTTTCTTCTTTATAAATAATGCAATCGACTGCGAACATTCGGACTGTTGCGTTAAGATCGATTCTTAGATCGTTGGTGTAAAGTGAAAACAATATGGGTCCTAATACCATTCCTTGAGGTATGCGAGACATACTCTGAAATAGTGCGATGCCTGGCCGTCATATTCCACATACTGGTAGCGGTCTAAATGATAATTTTGTATCCAGTTTGTAATTTCATTTCAGCGAAGGAAGTGTTGAAGGTTAAACGTCAATTTTGGGTGTGGTACACAATTGAACGCTTTTGAGAAATAAAAAAATAAGACATCAACCTGGCTGCGTTTGCCCGGTGTGGATGCGAGATCATGCATCGTTTCCAGCAGTTGAGTTGTAGTTGATAGCTCTTTCCCAAAGCCGTGTCGGTTAGAACTCATTAGATTATTTCCTTCAAGGAGTTTTACGATGCGCTTAAGAATGATATGTTCAAATATCTTGGATGCAACACACGTTAGTGAAACAAGGTGATAGTGTCTTCAGATTTACGAACAGGAACAACACAGGTAATTGAGCTAGTTGGTACATCTTTGAAAACTTTCGAAAGCGCTGCGACAGGGGACACGAAGATAAAGACACGAAGGACAAGGGCTCCTATCAACTGAAGTTTATTGGGAAAATGAACGTCAAATAGCTCACACAAGGCAGCCAGCAGCGCATGCGCCTACCCCCAAAATGACAAAACGAATCACTGTGTTGAACCAAGATACCGAATTTCACAATCATGGATTACAACACATCGTGTGCTAACGCACATGTCGGAGTATTTGTGAATATGATAAGCCTCACATAATTTCCTTGTTAGCTGACTGGAATGGCTATACAGAATGTTTGTTCGATTGAACAGAGGTGCGCATGCATTTTTTTCCAACGGGATAGAGTTGTTAAGTTCGCAATCTCTGTAATCCAGTGCTAAATTAGAGGAAGGAGCCTCTTTTAAAGACGAATTATTTTGGCGTAGCTGTGTGTTTGAACATTTATCAGTTTTTTCCTATTTTTTTTCTAGGGGCAGAAAATACGACATCCATGTCGCACGGCTTCTAGAAGGATGCAGGCAGGTACGACGTCAATGTCGTATTTTCTGCCCCTGGAAAACTGAATGCCATGTGCAAACAAATCCCGCAGGGACAGCAAACAAAAAAGGTCGGTAGCCGGGTTCGGCATGTGTCACCCTCCGTTGACTGCAAATAAAACGTAGTATACCAGATACCGTTCAGGTGCGGTGCCGCCTATGTTGGGCGAACAGGCAGATGCCTGAATAAGAGGTTAATAGAGCACAAATGCGCAAGAAAAACTGACCCTCTTTGCCATGTTGCCGCTCATTGCGCTAGTTGCAAGTGCAAACACGAAAAAGAAAAAGAACATAAGAGAAAACCAGAAAAAGATGGCCCGGCTCCTGAGACAAAGTTTTGCTGCAAAAAATGCAAATGCGAACCGCTGTACAAGAAGACAGCAGTGCTGTTCCACCTTAAGAACAAGGTGACCCGAGAAATTATGGAAGCATATAAGCATATAACATTGTGACATTAAGTGACAAGGAAATTCAATATCTGGACTTGCACATGGCATAGGTTGCTTACCCCCCTTTTGTCGTTTTTTTTCTGTTTTTATATTTTATTTTTACGTTCACTATATATTGCCACTTTTAATTCTTCAATAAACTCAATTGCTAGTCAGGGCTTGTCTTGCCTTTGTCCCGCCTTTGTTGCGCTGTTCACCCACCATGATTTATTCTCGTCAAGGTTAAGTAAAAGAGTAAAAGAGCGAAAATTCCTGATTTATCACATTAAAAACCAGCGCTAACAAACACTCACAGAGGACGAGGCGAGAAACACGGAAGGTGCCTCTCGCCCTCTGTGTCTGAGTTTTTTGCGGTGGTTTGTAATGCGATGGATCAGTACCAACTCGCCCAATCCTCCGTTTTTCCTGATTCATTTAGTGCTAGTTTCTGGCAGGTCTAGGCTACAGTCACCTTTTTGGGAATCTAGATGAGGCTCAGAATTGTCGTCAAGCGTGAAAACCGATTGAAAATACAAATTGAAGTGATTGACTATCTTTAAAGCCTCATGTGGAGGTAGTACATGGCTTTGTGCTTTCGAGAGTACAAATATCTCAAAAATTATTGGGGAGGGGTTTTGATCAATTTGCTAAAGGTAATTGTATATTTGTGTTTTGAAGTCCTAATTGCATGCTTTAGATCATTTTAGAGTTTGCGAATGCGTTCAGTGCTTGATGTCGATTATTTCCATCGTTTGTTTCCTCAGTCGTGAAAGCATGCGCTTCATATGTATGATGTGTCGAGTTATCCAAGAATTAAACTTGTTTACAGTTTTTACTCGTGTGTGATCATATATTGAGATGCAATGTTCAACTTTATGCTTAAATGTCAACCATAGGTCGTCACATGATCCCGAAGGATAGGCGTACATTGCAGCAAGATCTGAATAAAAGTGATCAAAGACATCAAGAACGCCAGCGTCATCAGCATTTTTCTATTCATATACTTGTGTTCATTTTTTTCGCGCGTGCTGGGGCACTTAAGGACAGCGAACAAATGGTTGCCCGGTGGTCAGATATACCATCAAGTATCTCATATGAAGAGGCACCGCTAGCGAAACAATTGTTTATAAGAGTTAAATGAAGAACACTATGGCTTGCGTCTGTAACATGGGTAGCTAGTTCCTGCACCATTTGTTTGAGGTCGAAAGCATATGCGACCTAAAGAAGCCCGTCGGCACTGGTTTTTCAGTGGATCCTCTTTCAAGAGTTTCCCATGCTATGCCTGGCAGATTAAAATCCCCTGTAAGAATAATTTTCTAGGTTGGCTAAGATGACGCTGCATATATCCTGATAAAGACTGTATGGTATCTGCACTGCTATTTGGTGGACGATACATTGTGCCAATATAAATCGCAGCTTCATTTACAAGGATCTTACGCCAAAGGTGCCTCTGCGGCATCGACGTCCGGTAGGGGCGTAGCATATATGTCCTCCCTAATCAAAATCATGACGCCACCGCCACGAGAAGGCCTGTCTTTGCGTAAAATAAGATAGCCCGGTGTAAATACATCGACATATATGTTCGAGGAGATCCACGTATCAGTGATGGTTACTACCTCTGGACGGTATTGAAGAAGAAATGTTTCTAGCTCTACTAATTTATTTACAATACTCCTAGCGTTTACGTTTGCTAAGACTAGTCGTCTGGATCGATCTTTTCTCGGTCGCTGCTGTGATTGAGCGTGTTTTTTGATATTGCTACTTTTTGTTCTTCCGTAACATCCCACGAGAACAGTTGTCCATCAATCTTAATCTTGTCGTATACGAGAAAAAATTTATCGTGCTTGTATCAATTAGCCTTGCAGCTATGCAGCTGCTGCTGCTGACAAGAATGAAAAGGAAAGAGCATGGGTCTGCCAACTGGCTCAAGCTCAGACACAATCACTACCTCCTGATGAAAGCAGGAGAGTTCAAAGCACAGGAATGCAAAGATAGAAAGAAAAGACACGTGCGCACTATTATAACTCGGGGTGATTCCGAAGGCAGTGCTATACCGGGACAACACGTGCCGGAGTGCTTCAAGCACTCCGACGCATTCCAAAAATAAGTTTAATATCTTGGGTCCCAATAGGACCCCTACCAGTTATTACAGCAGATATCAGATAGCAGCTATCCCACAACTTTTTTCTGATGATGCGTACTCACTGGGAAAAGCCTTCGCTGACGAAAAAAATGAACTCTTTAGTTTGGAACAGTTGCTCAAAATCATTGCTTTATCTCTGGACTCGAGTAGTTTGAAGATGACAGGACACGTTTTGTTTTCCATTTTTGCACCCGAAAGATGTATTCCTTCAATCCCAGAGGTTGTCACGCCAAGTTTTACTTCAAGGATGCTGTCAGTTACTTCTTTTTCTAGGCTTTCGGTTGTCTCACCTTGATGTTCAGTTAAGCCATAAATGATTAAGTTTGACCGCCTGCTTTTGTTTTCAAGATCATAGATACCTTACGCTCAAGATAATTCAATCTGTTTCGAAGGTGTAAAACTTTTTCTTCAGCATTTTTAACCCTCACCTCAAGCAGGGTTAGCGTATCCTATTTATCATGAATGGCCTCCAAAGATTCATGTCTTTCCTTACTTTCGCTCTTGATAGCTTTTATGTCAACAGCCATACATCGAATTTCAATAAGTACCTGCTGCCTGTTAGAGCCAGGGTTGCTTTCTACATCCCTAGCAAGGAATAAAAGACGTTTCAAAAATATTGCATAGCTCTCGAGACTTAAACACTCCCGTCATGGGAACGGTAGCACCAGAAGAAACAAGTCGCTACTTCGGAAGCATTTGCCAAATCGTTTGCTCCCTTGAAGACGAAAGGGTTAATGACGCACATGCTTGCTTCGGTGCCGCAGTGCGCAATGCCAGAGTTGAGCGCGTTCCACGCTCTACTAGCGTATGATCTCGATGCCGTTCTGGATGCGACCAGTATTCGAAAGAATTCTGCAGCAGGGAAATCCAGGTGGGCGGACAGCGCATTGTACTGTACACTGTCCCATAGTAGTGCGCCGCAGCTGACGCAAGTCGCATCATTCCTGGTCAGAGTGCCGATGATAGCCGGACGGCCCGTGCTAGAATTGCAGGGATCAGCCAGCATCAAACCCGAAAGAACCCCGGAGCAGAAAGACGAAAGGGCAGGTGACGCACATGTATGCTTCGGTGCCGCAGTGCCCAGAATATCTTTCCAGAATACCGCCGGCTTTTTTTGTAGATAACTTCATGACACTGTTAGAGCTTTATTTGTGTTCCACTGCTGTTTCTTTTGAAGATATCTAAAAAGAAAATAATATATATTGGTTCGTGCATGGCTCCGGTGTTGTGCGACATTTGCGGTGCATTGCGGGCATTGACAGGGCTTTATCCAAGGAGTTTGGCGAGGGTGAAGTACTCAAGGCTGTTAGGTACGTGGACGACTTTTTAATTATATTGACCGGAGATTTACGCTTGACCTACTCACATACTGTGCAGAACTTTTTATCTAACTTTAGGCAACATGCCAAAGGTTTTGATATTACGAGCTGGCGAAGGAAAATCATTTATAGTTTTTGGATATTGACATAACCCTCACAGACGAAGGTGGTTGCGGGATGTATCGTCACCGTGCCTGTAGGGAATGGATGCCTTACGATTCGATGCACTCAAAAACTGTAAAACACGCGACTTGCACATTGTGCCTTGAATACGCACTAAAACAGTCGTGCAGTCACAAAATGCAGGAAAGCTCTGATGACCAGATACGGCAGTTGAAAGAGGCGGGCTTCGCACCCTTGGTATTAAGTTCAGTAACGGAGGCTTTGCTCAAGAAGTTCAAAAAGAAAGTAAAAGAATTTGCGAGGAAGGTGAAGCCTCTGTAAATAAGCGTGGACCAGTTGTCATCCCTTATTCCCATAAAGTCGCTCATAGCCTAACCCGTGTAGCTGTCAAATACAATGTTCGTTTGGTCTTTCCTGCCTCCAAAATCCTGCACCATTATGCCGCATGATTGATACTGAAAATTTCAAAGAAATAGTGTGTATAACGAAACAAGCCGATCCATTGGTTAAATGTGCCGTTAGGGTTGAGTTCAATTGAATTGAATTTATTTCTCCAGAACAATTGGAAGGATTGCCCGTCAAAAATTTGCTTTTGCATTTTGACTGTACCCGCCGCGGTGGCTCAGTGGTTAGGGCGCTCGACTACTGATCCGGAGTTCCCGGGTTCGAACCCGACCGCGGCGGCTGCGGTTTTATGGAGGAAAAACGCTAAGGCGCCCGTGTGCTGTGCGATGTCAGTGCACGTTAAAGATCCCCAGGTGGTCGAAATTATTCCGGAGCCCTCCACTACGGCATCTCTCTCTTCCTTTCTTCTTTTACTCCCTCCTTTATCCCTCCCCTTACGGCGCGGTTCAGGTGTCCAACGATATATGAGACGGATACTGCGCCATTTCCTTTCGCCAAAAAAAAAACAATTATTATTATTATTATTATTTTGACTGGACAAGGAAAACCGTTAGACAGCACTGGCATCGATATACCAGGTGATAGAAATAAACATTAGAAACATACAAAAAAGAGAGCATCAATGCACACTATAATATACAAACAAAGAACACACTTAATAAATTAAATTGTATGGTTAAAACTATACCTTCTAGGCTCGCCTAGTTCAAAATAATACATAATCAAAAAATCCACATGTAATATAATCGCAAAGATGTACTTAATGTACACTAATACATACTTTGAACATACGTATACATACGTAAAATGCAAAATACGTATACACATCAAGTTGTGCGATATAATCAAAACTTTAAAGAAGTGCACAAAATTGTCTGTGTAGATCACAGTGCACGTAGAGAATCACAAGTAATGAATCTAAATAATACCTCATAATTGAACAAAATACCCTCGCAATTCTCTGAATCTCAAATTTCTCGTATGTTTATATTTGTTGAGTACATGCGAAAGATTGGGTTGCAAAGTTTGCAGTTTTTAATTGGTTCTAAACGAAGTATCCGTGCTGCAAGTATTAACAGAAGTAAGTTTAACCTTTAAAGACGCTGCTTCATTTATAGTGGTCTTGTGAGAACTATAAGCAAAAGAAGACAAACGTAGCATCCGTAAATGTTACATGTGGTCAATGCTGATAATCTGATACAATGGAAACAAAACGTTCGTTGGAGATTAGTAGCGCACGTTTGCGATGTGACGAAGGTAGGCGCAGAATCTTTGCAATATTTGTTATCGCAGTATTCGATATGTGTTTTCGTAGATATTTGGTTTCGTTGTTCATCGTATTCCGCTGACATGCGGGAAAGAGTACATCGGGCAAATGGCCCGCTGAAATGATGATTGCTTACGTCACCACACACTCTCGCTAAGAAATGCTACCGGCTCGCATTTGCCGCATCACTGCAAAGACTGCGGGAAACCACTTCTCGTTTCAATAAACAGTTCGTAGTAGTGCCTGTCTCGCTGTGTCTTTCTTTTTGCTGTCGTGTTTGGCGCTCAATTTTTTATACAAACTTTTGCTAGAAAATTTGAGGGTGCTTCCGTTATTCGAGTGCAAAGAGTGGCACATCATGAAAACATTTAGTAGTCATGGACAATTCCGATCCATCGATTCGTACCGACTTTTCTCAAGTTCATAGTCTTTTTGCGGCCAACTGTGGTATCCGCAGTTTGCACGTCAATATTCGCAGCCCTCGTAAACTTTCGGACTCATTTTGTACATTAACATTACCTTTGTACATATATTTCGGCGCCTTAGGACTTACAGAAGTTTGTGCCACTTCAGATGGTCTACTGTGCTATTTCATACACGGTTTCCAGACATTCCCATACGCGATCACAGCAGGCAGAGAGGGGGAGTGGCTGCATTTGTAAAATATATCTGGTCAATACTGAGTTCACTCAGGCTAAGATGGTTGCCTTTCGCCTGTCAATATAAAGCGTTTTTTGGCAATTTTGGCCCTGAGTCATCCTCTGTGTAATAATGGGCGGGTTTCTCTTGAAGAGCTTTATTTTGTTGTCTCATCTTTGTTATTTGAAGAGCACTTGTTTTAGATCGGCGATATCAACATTAATACCCATCATACCACAGCGCGTTTAACATCTAGGTATGCTGTCGAAATGGGGTATCCGGAATACTATTCATGAAGTTACTCGTGACGAGGTCTTATCAAACCGTCTGGTGGTCTCATGTGCTGGTTGCATCAATGTTCGTGCTCAATTCAATTCTTTATTTTCCATGTACACATGGAGAGGGTCGAAGGAAAATGCCAGTAAAATGTGGCTTGACGAGCCCCTCGGCCCCTACACACAGGGTAGCATGCAACATGGAACGAAACATATGCAATCAAGATAGGGGATGAAAAAGCAATAATAGCAAACAAAAGAACAGAAAGAAAATATCGCAAACAAAGCGCATCTGAGGCTACTTAAAGAACGCCGTTTCATGAAAAGAATTCGAAAGAAGCAGTGAAATATGCATTTTACAATCTAAAATGTAGCACATACACTCTGTATATCTTTGCGCCATACTCGGGACACGTCAGCATTTGCAGCATGAAACTTATTTAAGAGACGGTGTAACGTGTTTGCTAGGCTATGGGTACCATACAATGTGCGGCATGTTGGAACGTGCCACAATTCGCTATGTCTGTGTGGGTAAGTTCGTACTTATAGCGAAAGGTGCGCCATGTCGCTCATGTGATTTCAATTTTGTTTTATTTCCTTTTTGTACCTTTCAGCCAGCCTAACATGGTACATTTGAAATATTTTTACACCACTGACTTGGTTGAATAGATCACATGTTTCTACTTCATAACCGACGTTAAGTACTGCACGCAGAGCCTTCTTCTGTAGAATATATATTTTATTTTTATTTGGAATTGGGGTTGTTCCCCAAACTAGGTGAGCATAGTTCACGCGGGACATAAATAGGGAGTTATATAGGAGAAGCTTAACTTTGTATGGAAGCTTGTGACGGTGCCTTTTGATAATACCCGTGACACGAGAAATTTGGCTAATGACAGCGTCAACATGATTGTCCCAACTGAGCTGACACTTAAAATTTACCCCTAATATCTTAATATTTTCTGCAACCTATATCTTTTCCAAACCAAGCATAATGTCGCATGGTGTCGTAAAGCATTTATTTTTTTGGTCTGAAGATAACAGCATTTGTCTTAATTGCATTAATTTTTAACTGATTTTCAAGTGACCATTCGTGCAGTGTCCTCAATGTTCTGTTTGTCTGGTCTATGCCTTCTTCACCTGTGACTGACGAGAAAATAAGTGAGACATCATCTCCATACGTAACACATTTCACATTAGGGCATTCATTAACAATATCATTAATGTATAAATTAAAAAGCACAGGCTCGAGAATGCTGCCTTGAGGTACGCCAGCGTTTACTTTTTTTACCGAAATTCAGAATTCTTAATACTGGTTAACTGAAAGCGGTGTTCAAGATAAGTCGCAATACGTGCATGAGCAGAACCCCTGAGACCGTAGTCAAACAGTTTTGCCAAGAGTCGGTTATGACTGATGTAGTCAAAGGCCTGTGAAAAATTTATGAAAACACCTAGAGCAAGTTTCTTGTCTTCGAAACATTGCAAGATATACTCTTTATGGCTCAGTAATGCGGTCTCAGTTGACTTATGTTTAATAAAACCAAACTGTGAATCTGTTATAATTTTGTGTGTGTCACAAAAGCATGCTATTCGAGTGTGAATGACTTTTTCCAATCCCTTAGAAAAGATTGGCAGCACTGAAACTGGTCCATAATTCGAAATACAAAGGTTATCGCCTTTCTAATACAGAGCTGTAATTTTAGCAGTTTGCATGCGCCGTGGAAACGCTCCGGATTATAGACTGAGATTAAAAACATCTGCTAAAACTGGGGCTAAAATATCCAACACATGCTTTACAGGCCGAATCTGCAAATCGTCTATATCATGGCATCTGCTATTCTTCTTATTTAAAAAAGCTGTGAATACTTCAGAACATGTAGTTGGATTTAAGTACATAGAATTTGTACTGGGCCTGATGCGAGTCTCATATGTTATGTTTGAGCAGCTTTGGTATTCTGGAGTCACAAAATCTCAGTTGGACTCCTCTGCTAATTCGCGTCCGCTTACTTTTTGTCCTTGAACAAGTACTTTTTGGGGAGAGCTAATCTGAGGTGTGCGTAAAATAACAGAGTTAATTTGGTGCCATAACATTCGAATATCGCAGTTGCATGATTCAAACTTACCGTAGTAATACGAGTCTCTAACACGTCTTAACTCTTTAGTTAACTTATTTCGAAACATTTTGTACCTTATTAATAATTCCGGACTGCGTGTAGTGATGAAGTGTTTGTACATTTTTCCATGGAGTGTATCCCTTGAAGCAGACATGACGTCATCCACTCCTTGCGCCCTTTCCGAGGTGATACGTGCGCCTTGTATGAAAAATGCTCAGCATAAAAAATTTTAAACTTGTCCAAAAAACAGTCATAAGCAGCTTCTGCATCTGTTACAGTGAGCACATCTGACCAGGTGGTGTCTACAATAGCCTGTCTGAAAGTAGCAAGGCTGTCTTCAGTTATGGATTGATGAAAGTAGGTATGTGGTGGTTTACTTTTAATAGGTGTTTTCACTCCGAGCGATATCGAAAAATGGTCGCTAAGGTTATAATGAAAGACAGAGGACATAAAGCTCTCTTCCTCAAAATTTGTAATAAAAAGGTCAATGAGGGATTCTGTACGAATAGTAACCCTTGTAGGTGTGGTGATTGTATTAACGCAGCCATTTGCTGGGAGTAGTAGAATAAATTTCTTTTCCGTGCTGTTATCAGAAAGCAGATTTATATTAAAATCTCCACCTAAAATAACCCTGAAACCATTCTTGTTCACAAAAGATAAAAAGATATCAATGAAGGAAATGAATTCTGCAGTGCGGCCATCAGGAGTCCGGTAGCAAACCGCAATAATAGTGCGGTCAAACTTTAAGCACATCATTTCGCAGTCGGCAGTTACACAACAGAATTCTGGCATAAGATCACAGCTTATACAATTTTTTACCAAAGCACAAACGCCACCACCACGCCCTGAAGACCTGTTCATGAAGTATGAGTTGTAACCGGGCATACTAATTACTTCTTTATCGCAGGAGTACCAGGTTTCTGTAATCATAAACACTTCAACAATATCTAGTTGATTAAACAAATACTCATGATCAGCCGGTTTGTTCAGTGCAGACCGTGCATTGACATGAAGGCAACGAAAAGATGTATTTGATAATACATCTTCACATTTTACTTCATTGCCATAAAGAGAACTTCGAGTACTTATCGCAGCCGATGACGGTTCATGTTCATGATCAAGCAGAACGTTCTCGAGGGATCTGACTTAATTCGTAATGCTGCTAGCATTTATATTTATAGTCCTCAGGTCCTTGACCGTGTGCTGTATGGAGTAACATGTGGGCTTAGTTCGTTTTTTTCTAAAGGTACTTGGTCATCCTTCGCATCTTTTTATTCAGTGGCACACGCTCCCTTTTTTCATTGTCCAAGAAGTATGCGCGGCCGTTGACAAATAACTTGTCGAACGCTAAGGATACCTTTTCTTTCTTGTCGCGCTCTTCTTTCGCACTCGCCCAAAGGTTTTTTCTGATGTCAGGAATTCTAGGCGAAAAGTCTTCGCCAATACAGAATCCCGTTTCTTTTAGCTTGTGACCGTTTTTCAATATAGCTGTCTTTTGCCTCGAGTCGAACGCGTTGCAGGATTGCAACGCGTTCGGTTGTGCTACAAAAACTTGGTGATCACTACTTTGTCTTCTGCGACTTCACTCAGCCGTGTAGCCGGTCATGTACCTCGAAGAGCAAAAAAGCAGTTTTTTATGTTTTTTTAGGTAATTAAACGTTCTTGCCCTTGAGGCAGGACAAATGGAGGGAACATGTCCTCCTGACTAAGTAAGGCCCTGGCCTCAGAGGACACCGAGGGTGCAGCAACAGTAGCCGTCAGCAGTCGCTCTCTGCAACAACAGATACGCAAGAACAAGTAACATTATCCACAATATTGTACTATTACTAGATATACATAAGAAAACATAATGTAAGAGACCGCTGCGGTGGCTGAGTGGTTATGGCTCTCGGCTGCTGGCCCGAAAGACGCGGGTTCAATACCGGCCGCGGCGGTGGAATTTCAATGAAGGCGAATCTCTAGAGACCCATTTAGTGTGTCATTTCAGCGCACGTTAAAGAATTCCAGTTGGTCAAAATTTCCGGAGCTCTTGACTACGGCGCCTCTCATAGCCTGAGTCGCTTTGGGACTTTAAACACAAATAAATAAAATCAAATCATAATGTAACGGTGCTGTGTGAAAAAATATAGTTGGTCAATAATGCTAAAGGCAAGCAGTGAAGAGAATGCTGTGTTTATACATTTATTTATTTATTTATTTATTTATTTATTTACACCTTTGACCCTCGCTTGAAGGTCGTTACAGGGAGTGTGTGCAATACAATGTATAACAGAAAAATTGATATTTCATAGCGTCAAGTTGGACGCCCTCGACACAAAATATTGGTTGAACGTTCGAACTTGTGTACGTCCGATTGCTCGACAACATCAACAGGCAAAGCATTACAAATTTCGATCTCATCAGGAAATAAGGAGTGAAGAAAAACATCAACACGCACGTCGTAAACCTTGGTTGATCCAGAGTGGTTTGTTCTCCCACTCCGTATTGCAGGGACTGAGCAGATCTGTGCGTTTTTATCTTAAAATGCCTTTGCATTAACTAAAAGAAAAGCTTTAGTCAGGATTTTGGCCTTACATCTTCAAGTGACGCGAGTCCACATGAATTTAGCATTTCCGTTACCGTGCCTATTGTTCTGTATCTTGACGTAATAAAATGAGTGGCCATTCATTGAATTCGTTCCAGTTGATCTTTAAAACTTTTTGGTGCGGATTCCAGACAACACAAGGGTATTTCCTTCTGGAATAGGAGCATGAATGATTTGTAAGCTATTAATTTAATATCTTTGGTTGCATATTCCAATTTTTTCTCAGAAAGGAAAGTTTTTGGGAAACTGTTGAGCACGCATAATAAATATGTTTATGCCAGTGCAGATTATGTGTAATTGTGACTGCTAAATATAGAAGGTGTCAACATTTTTAGACTATTTTTTACAACGTTTTCAGAAAACGACTGCACAATCTTCGTATTAGTTATATGTGTAAAAGTTGATTTTGTGTAATTATTTTCATGCCCCATTTTTCTAACCAAACATGCAAGTAATGAAGGACTCGGTTAATTGTAATCTGGTCGTTAGCTTGTGTTATTCGGGAATAAATTAAGCAGTCGTCTGCAAGCAGCTTCAGTTCTGCGGGAGACACGATAACCTCGTTAATGTCGTCAACAAAAATTAGGAACAATAATGAAGTCAGAACCGACCCTTGTGGAAGGCCAGAAAACACTTCAATTGTAGTATAGAAAAACTCATCCACACGCACAACCTGCCTGCGATTGTGCGAATAGGCTTCAATCCAATTCAGAATAGTTTCGCTAATTCACGCTTTATGCAACATAAAGAGTAATTTACTGTGTCGAACCTTGTCAAATGACTTCGCGAAATCTACCCAAATGACATTTATTTGTTCTAGAGAACAAATATCGCTGAACTGAAATCATGTATTGTTTCTATGAGCTGTGTTAAGGTAGATAGCCAACACCATTTGTTGGGCGAGTTGGTGCTCACGATAATCCATAACAGCGCGACAGACGGGACAGAGAAGAGAGGACACAACACAGAGCGCTACAGACACAGACACAACACAGCGCTCTGTGTTGTGTCCTCTCTTCTCTGTCCCGTCTGTCGCCCTGTAGATAGCCCTTTTCAGAACCCGTGCTGGTGCTAATAAAAGAACACGTTATCTTCGAGAAGAGTTAGTACATGTTTACATATGATAATGACACGGTGCACTCCGCTAGCACGCGCCGCCTCAAAAGAAGAAGAAGAGGAAGCGATCTGGAGCTGTGGCCACGAAGTTGCCATGTTTTGATAGGCTAACAACAACAACAACAACAAGTTCGTCGAAGCCCGCCGTTGTCTCTTCTGATCAGTGATCTCCCGCATTCACGCGTGACATCTTGATGGAGGTGCTGGGTAGCGCAGCGCATACCCAGGACCCGATCAGGAAGCCGGGACAAGAGCCGGCCTGAATCCTTAAATGTCGAAGTTACGCCCACCCACCAAGGTAGCCGGCGGCTGCAAGGACTGCAATCAGAGTTCGGGCCTCTGAAGTCTCGTCCGACCGCGAGAAAAGTAACCTACGAGTCAGCGCGACCATCAGTGTCCACACAAACCTCCGTCAGCATTCCGGATGCCATCCCTTCGCCGTCCGTCGTGCTGCAGCAGCCAGGAGAGCCACCCACCTGTCAAGGTTTTCCAGGCGAGGACCCAGATTACTGGCTCGAGAAGTTCGAGCGTGTAGCCCAATACAAAAGGTGGGCTGACGACTCTAACCTGCAGCACTCGTTTTTTTCGCTGGAGGGTGCAGCGCGTACTTGGTTTGAGAACCGAGAGGCCACCATAACAACGTGGGGTTCCTTCAAGACTCATTTTTTGCAGGCTTTTACCACCGTCCTCCGAAAAGAACGTTCCCAGCTGCTCCTCCAGACATACGTCCAATTACGAACGAGAGCGTCCTCGTTTACTCCCGGGACATAGAGAAGCTCTTCCGGCGGGCTGATCCCAACATGCCCGAAGGGAAGAAGCTGCGTTTTCCTTAGGATGGGCATCAGGGAGCAGATCTTCGCTGGGTTAGTTCGAAACCCTCACAGAACAGTCGCCGAATTTGTTTCCGAACGACTACGATGGAGAAGACGCTCGACATGCTATCCAGAAAGTACGAGCGTCCGCCGTCATTTGGGAGACCATACGGACCATCGTACGCGAAGAGCTTCAAAAGCTCTTTCCTGCCCCGCAGTCGCTACAGGTTTCTTCCATTCTGAACATAATTCTTGAAGAGGTCCAACAGGCGCTCACGCCGTCAGACCCTCTTCAACCGAACACAACACCCCAGATGATGACACAGGCCGCAGCCGTTCGCCGTCCACCGCCGCCTCCAAGTCGCCCCGATACACATGTCTACATTCGCCGCCAACCATTCCTTCCTCACCCTTCTCAGGTCCCCCCTCGGAAGAGCGACGTCTGGCGCACTGCCGATCAGCGCCCTCTGTGCGATCACTGCGGCGCGCCCAGTCACATCTACCGCAACTGTCGTTACTGACTTATGGATATTGTGCCTATGCGCCCCGACCGCAGCGTGGTGAATGGCCTCGAGAAATAAGCGATTACCTGGCCGTGGCACCCGAAGCACCGCGCTACTGTGCTCGGTCGCCGTGTCCACTTCGTTTCTCGTCTCCGCGACGTTCTTCCGCCGACATTGCGCGCGGAAGGTCTCCTAGTCCCTGTCGGGAAAACTAGAAGCGACAACATTTGGGGGGAAGGTTGCTCACCGGCGACAGATACAAGATCCTCCACCACTGCACAGACTTGACCGACCACTTCTACGACGCACCGACGATCACCAGCCCGTTAACACGCCTCGCCGCATCAATTCTCCTCCGCAACGCAACCGCCTGGCGCCACACCGCAGCCGTGAGCGGACTCCGCGACGTTCCCGTACGCCTACGGCTACAACTGCTGATCTGAACATTTAACCTGACGGTATCGAAGTCACCGCACTTGTGGACACCGGCGCCGACTACTCGGTAATCAGTGGACCTTTTGACGCGACTCTGAAAAAGGTGACCACACCTTGGACGGGCCCACAGCTTCGTACTGGGGGGGGGGGGGTCATTTGATCACCCCAGCTGGCAAGTGCACGTCACGAGTGACCATCGAAGAGGACACGTACCTGGCTGCCTTCGTCGTAATCGACCAGTGTCCCCGGGACGTAATCCTCGGAATGGATTTTTTGACAGAAAATGATGCGGGCATTGACCTTAAATCAGTCAGTGACGTTATCCACCGAGAACGCAATCCACAGTGCTTCCGAACGTCCCTCGGCTCTTTACATCCTTGATGACGTCATCATTCCACCCCGTTCGAGTGTTGCGGTATCTGTCGGCGCGAAGATGCTGCGGAAGTTTGAAGGTGTCGTCGAAAGCAAACAAATTATACTTTTCGACCGCTGTCTTGCTGTCGTCAGAGGGGTCGTTTTGCCTCGAACACGAAGAAACCGAAGTACTGCTTACGAATTTTGGAGGTGAGAACCAACGTCTCAGCCTTAGGACCACTGTGGCCCACATTCATGATATCGCCGACATTCTACGAGCGCCCAGCCTTGCCATGGTGTCGTCAACCGAAGTTCACACCGGTGTTCCCGACTTCCAGTACGAGCTTAGTCCCGCGCTTTCGCCGCATCAGCAAGGCCAAGTTGAAAATCTCCAGAGCTACTGCGATACCTTCTCGATTTCTTCCCGCGTCGGAAGAACACACTTGGCTAAGCATCGAATAATTACGGATGACGCCGTGCACCCTCTCCGATGGTCACCTTACCGTGTGTCTTCCACTGAACACGCCGCAATCAGCCGTCAAATTTAGATGTTTCGAGACAAGGTCATTCAGCCCTCCCGTAGTCCCTGGGCGGCACCTGTCGTAGCCGTGAAGAAAAAAGATGGTACACTGCGGTTTTCTGTTGACTACCGTCGCCTAAACAAAGTAACTAAAAAGGATGTGTATCCCCTTCTTCGAATTGACGATGCTCTCGATCGACTTTCCTATGCAAAATATTTCTTATCTATGGACCTCAAATCAGGATATTGGTGAATTGAGGTAGATGAACGCGACCGAGAAAAAACCGCATTTATTACTCCGGACGGGCTCTAAGAGTTTAGGGCAATGCCATTTGGTTTCTGCTCTGCGGCCGCAACGTTCCAACGGCTGATGGACACAGTTCTTGCAGACCTGAAGTGGCAGATATGCCTCGTCTACCTTGATGACGTTGTTGTGTTCGCACCAACGTCTGAAGAGCACCGTCGGCGCCTCGAAGTTGTGCTGCAAGCCATAAAGTCTTCTGGGCTAACGTTAAAAAATGAGAAATGCCGCATTGCTTACTCTGAGCTCACGTTCTTGGCGCACGTGGTCAGTTACGAGGAAGTTCGGCCGCACCCAGACAACACCAAAGCTGTTGCCAATTTCCCTCCACCGCAGGACCAAAAGGCAGTCCGCCGCTTTCTAGGATTATGTACCTACTACTGTCGCTCTGTGAAAGTTGTCGCTCTAATCGCTGAGCCCCTTCGCGTTTGACGAGGACCGACACGCCACCTGCAAGCACCTCCAGTTCTGGCTTAGTTCGACGAAAACGCAGATACGGAGCTTTATACTGACGCAAGTAATGTCGGCCTTGGTGCCGTTCTGGTTCAAATCCACAGCAGTCGAGAACGAGCCATCGCTTACGCAAGCCGCTTTGTTTCACGCTGAAGCTAACTTCTCAGCAACTGAGAAAGTGTGTCTAGCGATAGTGTGGGCGACGTCAAAATTTCGACCCTACCTTTATGGAAAACGTTTAACTGTAGTTACGAACCATCATGCCCTATGTTGGCTCGCGACCCTCAAAAATCCGTCAGCCCGCCTTGCCAGATGAAGTATGCGCCTCCAAGAACACGACGTGACAGTGGTGTACAAGTCCGGCCGGAAGCATTCGGACGCCGATTGCTTCTCGCGTGCCCCTGTCGAATCACCAACGGAGGACGGTAACTAAAACGACATCACCTTGAATGCGCTCAGAGCAACGAGCCTCGCTGAAAAACGATACGCCGACCCCGAACTTCTGCACCTCATGGAGCCCGACTGTCCCGAAGGCTTTCAAGCGCTCGGTAGTGTCACTCTGCGTTCGCCATGATGTCCTCGTGAAGAAAAAGTTCGCCACAAGCAATCAGCAATTCTTTATTGTCATACCGACGAGCCTACGTGACGAAATCCTTCAAGCTTCACACGACGAACCGACTTCTGGACATTTGGGTGTAGCCCGCACGCTTGCAAACATCAAAGAGTATTACTGGCCCCGCCTTCAGTCGGACGTTTCGTATGGGCTGATATGTGTCCCTAGTATCCCTCGTATGGGCTTATATGTGTCCTTCGTATCCCTCGTATGGGCTGATATGTGTCCTTCGTATGCCTCGTATGGGCATATGTGTCCCTCGGTTGCCTCTATGTGCTGATACGTGTCTATCGTATCAGTTGTTTGAGCCGAAATATGAATTTCGTATCACCCGAATGGGCCGATGTGTCTTTCGTATCACTCATTTGAGCCAATATGCAGCTCTCGTATCACTCATATGGGTGAACTGCATCTCTCAGTCAGCTGATATTGTCACGGACTCGAAGACGACAAAGTTGGCAGTGGCGCGGCACGGAGCGCTCGCGCTAGGCCCACCGCCATTAAATCATTCCATCGCCATCTGTTATGTAGTACTGTCTACACCTGCTTGCCGTCACGTAACATTTGGCGTGAGGTGCGGAGTTCATCCCCATCCTGGTCCTGGAGCTTCGGCGTCCTGCGTGTGCCGTGGTCGTCGGTCGTGTGTTCCTGCCCGCACCGCCCGGTTGTGCCCCAGCCCGCCAGACCAGAACCGACCATGTCGTTCACCCCAGCCCCGGCCCCGACCAGAAGACACGACAACTTGACGACGCCGCCGCTACTCGAACCTATGACCCCACTGACCCTAGAAGCCGCCAACATAATCGAACACAGCCCCTGCCCATGCCGTTCGGTGTGATCATGGGCCTCGGCCGTCGGCTCAAGGTGACCTAGCTAGCTACGGCCCGGAAGCTTCCTGGACCAGCGCTCATCTGATCATCATCTGTTCATCTCTTTCATCGTGACGGCAAACCCTGCATCTTCTTCTCTTCTGTGTTCATCCGTCCTGTCACGCTCATCGTCACGCCCTGCGTTTCGTCTTCACTGCCGGTCTTTCAGTTCGCGCGATCGGGACGATCGCTCGGCAGCCCCGGGTAGTGTCACGGACTCGAAGACGACAAAGTGGGCAGTGGCGCGGCACGGAGCTCCCTCGCTAGGCCCACCGCCATTAAATCATTCCATCGCCATCTGTTATCCGTGACGTAACAATATGTGTGTCTTTTATAAGGCTCGTATGAAATTAAATGGATAACTTTTCATCTTGTCTTTCACGCGGTGCACTTGAGCTCATAATTAAAAACACAGGTGATCAAATTAGATCCCTCTAACGTGGTGGGATGTTAAATCCCAAGTATAGTACCATTTTACGCTGTATCAGCTTAGCACATGAATGGGCAAGCATGGCATTCCAATACTGTCCTGTTTCAAAGCTACATCTCAGCTGAAGCGCACACATTCGAAAAAAGTTTAAAACACCCTCAGGAAAAGTAAAATTAAGCCAAGGACACCATCTAAAACATAGATAATAAGGCCACAAAACATTGGTCCATGGGATAAATGACTCAAGTAGCTTCCAATAATAAGGAAGTGACTATACAGATGCAAAAATTCCCCATACATATATCCCAAGCTTGAGAGGTGTGTTGAATAATTTGCCTCCTTGTCTATACCATGCTAATTACTGAAAGTGAAAGATATAATTATAAACAAAGCTTCAGATGTCTTTTTTTCAGAGGTGTAATTCATTTTTTGATATCGTCCCCCACTTACACTGATGCCCTTGCGTCATCAATGCACTATTGTTGTTTACATGCCCTCAGAGAAGAATGAGGCTGATGGCCCCAACTGGACACTAAAGGTCTTCAAATGTTTCTTCAGCTACGGAATAGCCAGTAGCTACAAGGCACTAGGTCAGAGCTATTGGTGGGTGATGCAGAACATCACGAAACTGCAGCTTATTCAACACGGCGGTATTGCCACCAAACTTGTTGTCATGTCAAGCATTGTCACATTAAATGATTGATTTTTTTAGGACAAACTATAAGAAAAAGTGCACGGTCCTTCTGCATCCTCAAGTTCAAGAATGCTCGCAATAACCGTCTGCTTAATGTGACAATCATCACAAATAAATTCATCCACATGTGCCACGAGCTCAGATGCGAGATGCAGACAGTAGGCATCCACTGCACTCCTCGTCTTTCACACTCAACACAGCTGGATCTTGCATGTACGTACAGTTTGTACCCACCTTCAGACTGGAAACATAACATACCCATCACCATAAATTGGACTCATTCGATGGTGGATAATGATAGGAAGAACACCTTCTGCCATCCAAAATTTGGTTTCGAAAAACTGTTATAACTGTACACAGATGTATACTAACATTTTCCTTGTGACTACTTCAATATCAGTGGTGCCATGTGCAAAATGAAAATATCATGAAAAGTGGGAACATCAAACTTTCTTTTCATTGTAACGTCTTTCCCTTTCATGAGGTAATAAATGTGTTACAGACCAGGAGGTAAAAAATATACTGATCACCCCTCGTATAAACAGAATCCACCAATACCATCTGTTTAATGAAACAACCCTACATAATACACAAAAACACTACATATATACTAATATATCATGGAACAAGAGTAAGGTTTGTACACAGACCACACGAACAACACAGCAGCAAGTGACATACAATATTAGTTACATTTCTTCATATTTACTATACTCAAATACAACTTAAAAATGAAGTGGCAGATGCCTCTCAAAGGACCAGGCATTCTAATGAGCATGGAGGAGGAGGACACAACCAGCAGTGCATGCGAGTTTTGATGATGACGATGAGATGTGAGCCCGTTAACAGGCCAATGTGATCCATTAAACGTCTGCGTATACAAGCCGAGCACATCGAGCACTGCCACAATGAGATTAGCAAAAATAAGAATGACAATGTCTCTAATGAGCTATTGTAGACGCCATGGTGGAGGGCTCCAAATTAACTTCAACTGCATATGTCCTAACAAAGCACAGCAAAGAGGCGTATTTTCCACTTCACCTATATCAACATGTGGCTGCTCTCGCCTGGATTTGACTCAGCTTCCTTGGGCATAGACCACAACGGAGTGAATAAATGTCCATCCAAACAACTGTGACGTGACAACTAAAGAACTGAATATGGACAGGTAATGACAAAAAGAAAAGTGGGCCATATATGCCCTCTTCACTGTGTGAACATGTCACCCATCTGAAAAAAAAAAAAACATAAAAATAAAAAGACATCAAGTGTCACCTGCTGAAGAAATAAACAGCCTAAACACTAGTACACCTTCATTCACAGAAATGGAGCTACCTGTCACAAGGCAATGGGTGTGGTAGGCATGCAGCAACCCAATTATATAGTGTGCGCCATCCTGATTGGCTCAGGTTGTCGTACCTTCCATGCAAACAACTTGCAAAGTGAATTATAGAGAAGCATTTGCCACTTCATTCTTGAGTTGTATTCAACTATAGTTTACAGAACACACAGAAGAAAATACTGCTTCTCAAAGGGACACTAAGGACATGTCCACATAATTTCTGTTCTTAGTAAAAATATGTTGCATTGGCCCTTTCTAACCATTCTGTTATTCTGTTAACCATTCTATTACTAGGGCCACCTACCCGTGTGTGTTTTTTTTTCTTGCAGAAATGAAGGGTTGATTTGAGATATGTCAATAAAAGAATTCCAAAAAGTTTCTATAGTTAGACGAAAGCTATATATTCAGAAAAAAACAATCCGGTATACACTGCGAACTGCCTTCAAAGATCTTGCCTGACCGAATGCTTCGTCCGACCGAACATCTCTCAGGACAACTCGGACGTATTAAACTTGTTTACCAATAGACATCGGCTTTGCGACCAATATCAGATATACAATATGCGAGATATACTCACTCCAGTGGGACGATCACGCATCTATAGGGCTGCCTACCCGTGTGTGTTTTTTTCATTGCAGAAATGAAGGGTTTATTCCAGATATGTCAATAAAAGAATTCCAAAAAGTTCATTTAGTTCGACGAAAGCTATACATTCGGAAAAAAAAAACAATCCGATATACACTGCGAACTGCCTTCCAAGATCTTTCCTGACCGAATGCTTCGTCGGATCAAACATCTCTCAGAACACCTCGGTTGTTTCAAACTTGTTTACCAATAGACATCGGCTTTGTGACCAATATCAGATATACAATATGCGAGATATAGCCACTCCAGCGGGCCGATCACGTATCTATAGGGCCGCCTACCCATGTGTGTTTTTTTTCTTGCAGAAATGAAGGGTTTATTTGAGATATGTCAATAAAGGAATTCCAAAAAGTTCCTATAGTTTCACGAAAGCTATATATTCGGAAAAAAACAATCCGATATACACTGCAAGCTGCCTTCAAACATCTTTCCTGACCAAATGCTTCATCGGATCGAACATCTCTCAGAACACTTCGGATGTTTCAAACTGGTTTAACAATAGACATCGGCTTTGCGACCAATGTCAGATATACAATATGCGAGATATACCCACTCCAGCGGGCCGATCACTTATCTATAGGGTTGCTCACCCTTGTTTGTTTTCTTTTTCTTGCAGAAATGAAGGATTTATTTGAGATATGCCAATAAGAGAATTCCAAAAAGTTCCTATAGTTCGACGAAAGCTATATATTCGGAAAAAAACAATCCGGTATACACTGCGAACTGCCTTCAAAGGTCTTTCCTGACCGAATGCTTCATTGGATCGAACATCTCTCAGAACACCTCGGATTTTTTAAACTTGTTTACCAATATACATCGGCTTTGCGACCAATATCAGATATACAATATGCGACATATACCCACTCCAGTGTGCCGATCACGTATCTATAGGGCCGCCTACCCGAGTTCAGGTGGGCTATACTCAAGAACCGCGGAACAGGGGGGTGGCAATGGAGAAGGTCACCTCCCCCCCACATTTTTCAGAGGGGAAGTGCCCCCCAATCTCCATTTGCTTCTACTTGTATCAGATTTCTGAAAATTGAAACACATATTAGTTCTAGGACTCTTAATTCAAAGCACAGTGGGGCTGCATGAGCTGCTTGGCTTAGTAGCCAGTTGTAAAGCATTTGGTATATGAGTAACCTAAACCGGTCATGTCCCTACAGAATTCGGTCGACTATATATCGACCTGACCGTGTACATGATCATGATTAGCAGAATTTAAACAAACTATGCACAGGCTTTTTTAATGGAATTGATCACTCCTCGTGCGTACAGCTTCCCACCTATAAGCTCCTCATTTCAATTAATTTTATATTGCCATAAATCTTTGCACCGTTTGTTCGTTCGCACTCACAACCTCCGGAACGCGGCTTTATCATTTTGTTTTGGAATGCGCGGTGCGACCAGACTTATGCCGTTGATCATGGCCACGTGCAAATGATTCCACATTTTTCCAGATTCTTGCTGCTTTTGGTTCTTTATCTCGAAGGTTCCTTGCCAGCTTTAAATTCAGCACGACCAAGAACTGCATGGCATTCAGGTCGATGACCGCCGAGCACGCATAATTAAGCCTATTGCAGCCGCCGAGTAATTCAGTTCTTAGTGGGCGTGAGTTAGCCCCTTAAACAGTTAATTTTAGAAGCCTTTTTGTTGTCTTCCTGACAGCTGGAGTGTCGTCACCGCAACGTGATACTTTGCATCAAGCTTTGAACATTGAAATATATATATATATACAATTTATTATGTAAATGAGCATTAAATAAATAAATAACAAAATAAGCTCGAAGTCCTGCCCTCCCATTAAAAAAAAAAGAGTTCTGGAGTCCCTGCGCTATACTAATTGTCTCGAGCATAGCCCAAACCTTCACCCGCTGCCATTACGACCCGGACGCGACAGCGGTGTGCCAGAGAACACTGCGAAACTATAATTATAGAGCTCCTCGATCACCTGGATCGAAGCACCTCAATCGAGGGCGCGGTTGTGCTACCCAGTTCCGTGTTCTAGCGCACACTAGCAGTTTATTTTTGATAGCCTCTTCCTCCTCGTACCTTGCACACTTCTGATTTCTTAACATAAATTCTTTCAATGAATCAATTTACCTATTCAGCAATCTATATTTCCCCCTCTGCTGGTCCTAAGTCGCTGATTTCAGGTCAGTGGCAATATAGTACTTAATTATGATATCTACCACGCACCGTGCCAGAAAATACTTTTTTGCAGCAATTTCAGACTCTTCAAGCACTTGCTGCATTTAGGAGAGTTCTAAAAGAAGTGTTTATTTTATCGTAGATAACACAGAAGCTGCTGTTTACAGCGCAGAGAAGAGGGAAGGGCCCAGCGTTATTTATCATCAAGAACCGCGCAACAGGAGCTTTTACATATCGAAACCGAAACTGAAAATGTTCTAGCGTCGTCTGACGGCTAGGCCCAGACTTTATAGTGCTTCCTGTTTGTCGTAAGCCACACAAAACTTCCTGCTTAAAGCACTAAGTAAAAAGCGCAAAGAACAATCAGGCACCACGAGCCACTATAGGTACGAGCTTTGAAACCGAAACCGAAGGCGATTTGTCACATAGCGACTACTTTGTGTAATGCAGTGGCGATAAAAAATCGCAGAACACTTCAGACATTTAGGTTACAGCGGTGCCATAAAGCTCATACATGATAGAGCCTATAGAGTTACACTAAGCCGCCCTATTCACACTCCATGGGCAGTCACAGGTGCAAGACCGATTTGACGGGCTAGTTTGTTCTGCAGTTGGTTCTGCTTATGTTGGACCAACGCTCTGTGGCACGGCTTGACACGGACTTCATAACTATTTCCCCTTCAAAGCAGTATTTGTAACTTTTCAAGTATAAGTATTTCATATTGTGTAGAGCCCCGCATCGTCTGCTACTACATGCGGTCAATCAGCACTCAACTGGATGACCGGATGCGCTGCACGAGGAGGCTGCGACATGGAGCGGTATAGAGATCACGGTCGGAGACGCAAGTTCTGCCGCAGGAAATAAACAGACGAAATTGAACGAATAAAACGTATTTATTATTCTGGTTTGTAACGAAGAGGTCATCATCATCATCGTATGCAGCACCCTGTGCGGTGCGCGTCGCCAAGCCAATCCAAGTCTGCGGTCGTTTGCGTCCAACATTCATCACTCGTGTCGGTGTGTGTGGTTGTTACAGTTATTGGATTGTGTGTTTTGCAGCCACATGTGACACTTCCACGATGGGTTCATCAGCTGCGGCGAGCTATGCGTATGTGAAATACTTCGACCGACGGTGCAAAAGCTATCGTACACGTCTCTATGTCGTCCTTGCTTCCATTGCGATGCACCTCTCCATGGTGCCTCACCGACTGGCGTTTGCGACCTGGCGAAAAAAAGGACGCCTACTGGCGCGGGGGAAAAGATGAGAAGGCATTCTATTCCGCCCAAGTAATGGAGCTTGGAGGTGAGTTTTGCAGTTACTTCGCTACGTGGTCAAATTTCAGAAGTGCCAAACGTGTGATGAGTGTACAGTCAAGCCTAACGCTTTTAGCAAAGCTTGGTGGCGTTTTACATAAAGTCGATGCACATGCTTTTTTACTGTTGTGAGCACTTGCAGAACGCTTACGATACCACTTCCTCTGTGCTTACGATCCGAGCCCACAGCAGCCCAGCGCACGCTTCCCAAAGAAGGGAAAAACTGCGTGGTCGCGTTGTAGCAGGTCTCGACGTGAGCGTCACTCTGAGCGAAATAATATTTCGTGATTTTTTTCATGAATTCAAGTAATTGCATGAGGCAGGGAGAAATCGGCTGTGTTCAGATCAGCTAATTTTTCGCATCATATGATTTTTAGAAAGCAATGAACGCGACACACTAACTGATTCGTTTCCGTAGCTTGCCCTGTGTTTGCTGTCGCTTTCATTATTTTATCTCTCATTTCTTGTGTTCCAGTAACAAAAGCGGAGCTTATCCAGAGGATGTCGAAGAGCAAAAATCACTGCAATGGACCTTGAAAAGTCTGAGCAAGCAACAACAGTTGCGCAGATATATGTATGTACTGAGCGAAGTTTTACTGCGGATGCCTCTGCTACTGCCACTCGCACGCTTACCAGTCGCAATATGTACATTACATAGCAGCATACTTCAGAGCCAGACGCCTATCTGTCTGTGTGTGTCTAAAATATTTATGGTTGCAACAGAGAGCTTTGTAGCGGATCTTTGAATTGTAGTATAGAGATATTGCTTAAATGCTACCATTGTAAAAGATTGCGTAGGACACTAGAGAACCGCATGTGGAATGGAAGCATCGTTATGTTTTTTGTTCTCTCATATATTGTGTGCTTCATGTCAGGTCAAATTTTCATTTTTCGTATTGCCCCCTCGCATTGTTGTCTAAAATATTTATTGTTTTGGGAGCAGCCAGGCTGCCTTCAGCAACAGAGAGCTTTGTAGCGAGCCCACCGATACGGCGTTGAGGGATAGCGCACTTCTCTCATTGCAGCACGTTGTCTTAGCTTCGGCTTGCAACTCGGTGGCCTGTTTTATCAGTGCCATGATGCTGGTTAAATATATGTATTGCTGGAAATTTATAAGCCCTGCTATTCTTCGGTTCTGCGGCTTACCAAAGCGAATCGGCCACGTGAGACACGGATAGGACCTCTGATAATTATTATTCACGAGGGGTGATAATTATTGTTCACGTGTCTATCGAAAACACCGGTGCCGCGCTGTGGGCTACAACTGCGGTGGGCTCTCTCCGGTCGGGGCGGCTCTTGTCAAGACACGATTAATTACTGGAAGGCACCGTTCCCCTCTTCCCGTCATCTGTCCATCGTCGGTCGCTTCTTGCAGGGAACCAGTCCAAAGGGGAAGGTCATTTGCATCGAGCCGAGCGTAGGAAGAACAGGCTCCTTCCCAGCTAGTCATCCTTTTTGTGCAGTCGTCGTCCACCTGATGACGCTGTCGAAATTGCCGCTGCTGTTGCTGCGCCACCGTGGTAATCCCTGTCGATGGGATCTGCACCTTAATCCTCTTCGGCTGGTGTGCATTCCGTTCGTAACAGGCCCAACGCGGACGCCACCGAAAGCTCCCCATTTGACTTTCAAACAAAAGGGGTGCTGTCTACTCTTGTAAACGGAAGGGCAGCCACACAGAACAAGCAGGGATGGAGGACTAAAGCTAGTAGACCAAGCGGAAGGGAGAAAAACCTCTGAGAGGGAATGAAAGGAGAGGAGCATGGAAAAGTAGCTAGTTTGCCATATATGTAACTCCAATATAATGTCTTTTATTAAAGAATTGTTTGCGGTTGTGTGTTCCGGGGACGGTGCCTCACAACAACCTTGGTAGAGGACATTTTCAGCCAGAGGGTGGTCGGGGCCCTTTAAGTAGTGGCTGCCGGCTGGCGTGCATGTGTACTCTGCCAAATATGTTGTTAAAATTTTTTATTCTCTACGGAGGTAATTTTCATTTGACAGCTGAAGATGAAGCATAACCTTGCGTGTGCCGATTCGGTCGTTGCCATAAAGCTTGGTGCTCGGGTCTTCTGCCACAAGTGCTTAAAATACCTGAGAAATACCG
This sequence comes from Amblyomma americanum, assembly GCF_052857255.1. NCBI lineage: Eukaryota > Metazoa > Arthropoda > Arachnida > Ixodida > Ixodidae > Amblyomma > Amblyomma americanum. The sequence continues at coordinate 119,375,623 of NC_135507.1, read as the reverse complement.
TATGCATACTTCACCTTGCATTTGACTCATCAAAAAAAAAATTTCCCAGTGTGGATCATCATGCCTGCACACACAGTGCGGGGCCGACATGCAAGACCAGATTGTAATGCCTTTCATTCGAGTGCTAGCTTTGCAGTAAAAGCGATAGCATACAGACACGACGTGCAGCTAAATTTGTACAGTACACGCACTTCAGAAAAATGTTCAACCAGCTGATATGCACGCTTGTCAAAATTATGCGTGCATTACTTGCTGGCAGCAATATTAACAGCTGGAGGGCGGCAGACTACAGTTGAGCGGAACATATCCTGATTGTTTTCTGCTTACAGCCCACAGGAATTAGTTCACAAACAGAAATTGCAACTACCACAGGAGAGTAAGTATAGGCAGGGTCGATCATTGGCGCCGAAGTAATTAGTGTGTAGTTAACAAATATGCAATAATCTGAGACCACAGCGTGTTGTTTGAGCAGTGCATGCGCAGTTTTTCCCTCCTCTTCATCATCATCAGCCTCACTACAGTAACATCCCGAGAGGCGGCGAGAACCTAATTATGGCACTTGATCGGAAAGGCGTTTTTGACAGCGTTTCTCACGACGCCATCTTGAAAGAGCTCAACGCCCTCGATTGCGGACCCAAGACCTTCAACTACATCAAAAACTTTCTCAGCAACCGCACGGCCACGATTGGCTTGGGAGATGTCCGCTCCGGCACAGAGCAGACACCCAACAAAGGCACTCCCCAAGGCTCTATCATCTCTCCTGTCCTCTTCAATATAGCTATGATCGGCATGGCAAAAGCACTCGAGGCTATTGAAGGCATCGGCTATACATCTACGCTGATGATATTACCATCTGGTCCACCTGGGGTCCCCTTGCCGACAAAGAAAACACCCTACAAGAGGCAGTCAACTGCGTAGAAAGACAAGCAGCAAATTTCGGGCTCCGCTGCGCACCCGACAAATCCGAAATTATCCGCATTCAGGGCTATGTCTACAAATCTCCCGGCGACATAGAGGTTTACCTCGAAGGCACGAGAATAAAGGAAGTCCCTTTTATCCGCATCCTGGGCCTTTGGCTTCCGAGCGACAGGAAAGCCAACCCTACGTTACAGCGTCTCCGGACAACTGCCCTCCAGATCTCCCGCATGATTCGGCGCATCACCCGCAACCGAAAAGGCATGAGAGAGGAGGATACAATTCGACTGATACAGGCTCTAGTTATGAGCCGCCTGTCATACGGTCTCCCATTCCAACCACTTCTGGGTGATGAGCGAGACAAAGCAGATGCCATCATCCGTACCGCCTACAAACATGCGTTAGGCCTCCCGATGTACACGTCCAACTGCCACCTCGTGGACCTGGGACTGACCAACACAATAGAAGAAATTCGAGAAGCCGTCCTAGCATCGCAAAAGGAACGCCTCCTCACCACCAAAGCTGGACGCGCAATCTTAGAAAGAGTGGTTTCCCCGGCTGACATACGCGCCGCCGTCCAGGACAACCGAGACCTACCCTCAACTCTGCGAACTCGCGTGTATGTAGCTCCACTCCCGAAGAACATGCACTCGGACTCACAAAAGGGACGACGAAAGGCGCGAGTGGACTATCTGCGCCGCACACATCGACAGGCACAAAATGCTGTATACGTCGACGAAGCCATGTACCCCGATTCAACAAACGCGGTGGCGGTCGTCTTGGACACCAATTTCAAGGAAATCACCAGCGCCTCCCTACGAAACTGCTCTCCCACAGTAGCAGAAACTGCTGCAACTGCCCTCGCAATCCAGCACGGCGATGCTACGGGAAATGAAATAAAAATTATTACCGATTCACATTCCGCGTGTCGCCACTTCCTCTCTGGCAGACTTCCACACTCCGTCGCTCCCATTCTGACTACCCCACAAGTTCAAAATTCCACATGCAAGCACCAAATCACTTGGACTCCTGGGCACGAGGGGCTCGAGGGAAACGGGGCCGCGGACAATCTATCTCGAGGATATACTAACCGAGCGACTAACCTCCCCGACCTCACCCCTCACCCCTCTACGTACGGCGAGCGCCTCCTCCTTCTCCGAACACAAGAACAAGTCTATCCACCACCACACCGTAAGCTAACGGCGGCAGAGGCGAGGGAATGGCGACAACTACAGACGAACACCTTTCCTAACCTACACAAGTACCACATCATCTTCCCCGACAGATATGACAGCATCTGCCCCTGGTGTGGCGGAATGGGAGCGCGCCGACGATGAAGACGAAGTGTGCGTGTGGTTCGGACAGCCATCTTGTGAGTTCCCTGCTGTGCGCTGGACTTCGCTGAGACTGTGATCTCTGGCGGTCCTGTCTTCGTTACATTTTTGGTGGAGGTGCTGGGAACTTTCCAACATCTACGTGCCCCGAAGGCTCTCTCTGAACACGGATTTGACTCCGATTCATCGCAGTACGAGCCGCCGAATCCAAGGTCAATCACCAGAGTACGGTCTGTTATCCCCTAGGACCAGGGCTCCAGCTGCGACGCGCAGGACTGACGCGGCACCTATGGCTAGCAACGGAGACGCGGCAGCTATGGCTGACAACGGGAACTCAGCTGCTCATTTCCTGGTCCTCCAGCCGCGAATGCCGCCGACCTTCCATGGCGAAGTGTTTGAGGACGCGGAGGACTGGCTTGACCAGTTCGAGCGCGTTGCCAGGTACAACGGCTGGGATGCGGAGCGGAAGCTGCACAATGTTTACTTCGCTCTTGACGACTCGGCGCGGACGTGGTACGAGAACCACGAGACAACGTTTCCTTCTTGGGAACGGTTCCGTAGCCAGTTGCTGGCGACCTACGTCAACACCGACCGTCGGGAACGAGCTGAGTCGGCGCTGCAGTCAAGGAACCAGCGACCCAATGAGAGCGTCGCAATGTATTATGAGGACATGACACGACTGTTCAGAAGGGCGGATCCAAACATGGCCGAGGACAAGAAAGTGCGCCACCTGATGCGCGGGATAAAAGAACTGTTTGCTGGGCTTGTGCGAAACCCACCTAACACCACTTCGGAGTTTCTATCGGAGGCCACTACCGTCGAAAAGACCCTGCAACAACGCGCCCGCTATTACAATCGCGCCGTGAACACCGTATCAGCTGTCGACTTTGCGCCAGCCTCCAGCGACTCCGCTGACACCCTTCAGGAGCTGGTTCGATCTATCGTCAAAGAAGAGCTGCACAAAATGCGCCTCTCTGCCCAGTCGCAGCCGCAGTGTCCATCGTTAGCACAAATTATCCGAGAGGAAGTGCAGCAGGTGGTTCCTGAACCTGTTGCCCCTGCTGCCCTTACACCGACGCCCCCGCGCCAGACGTACGCGTCGGTACTGCGACAGAACTGCGACCTCGCCCCTTGGAGCACCAGCCCATCTGCATCTGCTTTCCAGCCGCGGCCCCCGCCTGTCCCTGTGTTGCCCGAAGCCAGGCTGCGGAAGACGGACGTGTGGCGGGCACCTGACCAGCGGCCCCTTTGCTACCACTGCGGTGAGGCTGGCCATATCTTGCGGTGGTGCCCTTATCGTCGAGCTGGAATTCGCGGATTTCATCCGCGAGTTCCCGGTCCGCCCAATGGCGAACGGTTCCGCGAAATTGAGGAGCACCTGTCAACGCGCCGGGATCACACTCACACTGATTTCCCTCGCCCTGACTACCGCCCACCAACCTCTACCCGCTATCGTTCGCCGAGTCCCCGTCCTTCGACAAGCCGTTTCAGCCGCTCACCGAGTCCTCGCCGGGGAAACTAGACCCAGCGGCCTGCGCAGGTAAGGCCGCTGACGAGCGAACAGCCGAACATCCTCCATCGCGTTCCGGACCAGACGACGGCTATCAAACGAGGACACGTGACGATCACAAAGGATGTGCAGCTTCGAACTTACCGGTCGATATCGACGATTTAGCGGTTACGGCATTGGTTGATACGGGAGCGGACTATTCGGTTATGAGCAGCGAGCTAGCAAAAAAACTGAGGAAAGTTTTAACCGCGTGGACTGGGCCTCAGATTCGCACAGCTGGTGGGCACCTAATTACTCCTGTTGGCCGGTGTACGGGGAGAGTTACAATCGACGGATTTATTTAAGTTTGTGACTTTGTTGTCCTACCTCACTGTTCGCGCGATGTCATTCTCGGCCTGGACTTTTTACAAGCTAACGGCGCTGTTATCAATTTACAAGAGCCGCGCGTGACGTTTTCGCCGACGCAAGCAATTGAAATAGCCGACCCAGACGACTCCCGGATACCCGCCCTGCGTATTGCTGCTGATGACGTGACGGTGCCTCCGCGGTGCAGCATGATGGTCCCCGTGCAAAGTGACTCGCCCGGTGATCGAGACGTTATGGCAGAGAGAAACGTCAGCCTTCTAATCGAGAAAGGAATCTGCGCTGCAAGAGGGCTTGTTCGCTTACCGGATCGCTCTGCGACACTCTTGATCACCAACTTAGGAACAGAGTTCCAGCCTATTGCGAAAGGAACGGCCGTCGCATACGTTACCGACTTCGTTGAGCCCGCAGAAATATGTGCTCTGGAGCTACCGTCGCCGGACGGACGCGATGCAGCAACCGTTCTGTCTACCGTGGACATTAATCCCGGCTTGTCGGTGGGTCAGAAGCAGCGCTTGTTAGAGCTCCTTCACGATTTCGCAGAGTGCTTCGCCACGACATCAAAGGTAGGGCGCACCCCGGTAGCCAAACACCGCATCAACGTCAACGAGGAGACTAGCCCCATATCCCAACACCCGTACAGAGTGTCGCCGGTGGAACGGGAGGCTATACGATCCCAAGTGCAAGAAATGCTTGCAGACGACGTAGTCCAGCCGTCAACGAGCCCCTGGGCTTCGCCTGTGGTATTGGTGAAGAAAAAAGATAACACCTTGCGATTCTGCGTCGATTATCGGAAGTTGAATCGTGTCACGAAACGTGACGTTTACCCCCTTCCACGTATCGACGACGCCTTGGATCGACTGCGTGACGCTAAATATTTTTCTTCACTCCACCTTAAGAATGGCTACTGGCAGATCGAAGTGGACGAAAGGGACAGAGAGAAGACCGCGTTCGTTACACCTGACGACCTTTATGAATTCAAAGTGCTACCCTTTGGACTCTGTTCTGCGCCAGCAACCTTCCAACGCATGTGGACACCGTTCTTTCTGGGCTGAAATGGCAGACATGCCTAGTGTACCTCGATGATGTTGTCATTTTTGCTCCTAGCTTCGAGGAACACCTCAACCGGCTGCGAATGGTGTTAAAGGCGCTCCGTTCGGCACAGTTGACGATAAAGCCACAAAAGTGTCACTTTGGTTTCGAAGAGCTCAGTTTTCTTGGTCACGTGATAAGCGCTGACGGAGTCCGTCCTGACCCGGAGAAGACTGCCGCTGTGGCACAGTTCCCGCGCCCAACCGACAAAAAGTCCGTTCGTAGGTTTCTGGGCCTCTGTGCCTATTACAGACGTTTCGTTGAAAACTTTTCCACAATTGCCGAGCCCCTTACAATGCTTACTAGAGACAATGTATCTTTTCTGTGGCATGATGATCAGGAATCTGCCTTCAACGAGCTACGCAGCCGCCTACAAACTGTCCCAATACTCGCCCATTTTGATGAACGAGCTGCCACTGGAATTCAAACTGACGCCAGCAATGTTGGACTCGGCGCTATTCTCGTTCAGTGGCAGTATGGCAACGAGAAAGACATAGCGTACGCCAGCCGCTCCCTCTCGAAAGCAGAGGCAAACTACTCTACCACAGAGAAGGAATGCCTTGCGGTAGTGTGGGCGATTAGCAAGTTCCGACCATATCTCTATGGTCGCCCGTTTCGAGCTGTCAGTGACCATCATTCGTTATGCTGGCTAGCCAATCTCAAAGACCCTTCGGGACGGCTTGCGAGATGGAGCCTTCGCCTCCAGGAATACGACATCACGGTAGTGTACAAGTCCGGCCGTAAGCACAATGACGCCGATTGCTTGTCACGTGCACCTGCCGACGTTGCTCCGGCCGAAACGGAGGACGACTTCCCGTTTTTTGCTCTCGTCACGTCGTCCGATATGGCCCGGCGTCAACGGGCTGACTCAGAGTTGCGTCCGCTCATCGAGCATCTGGAGGGCCTTAACGTCGCTGTTCCGCGGCTTTTCGTTCGAGGTTTGGGTTCCTACAGTCTCCGAGATGGCGTCCTTTACAAGAGGAACTTCGCCCATAACACGGAAACCTTTCTTCTGGTTGTGCCATTCGAACTCCGTCCAGAAATCTTGCACGCCTGCCACGACGAGCCATCGGCTGGCCATTTGGGTGTTACGCGGACGTATGCCCGCATTCGTGCGAAGTATTACTGGCCAAAGTTGCTCTCATCAGTCCAGCAATATGTGAGGACCTGCCGTGACTGCCAGCGACGAAAGACACCACCAGTTAAACCCGCAGGGCTTCTCCAGCCCATCCCAACGCCTACAACACCTTTCCAACAAGTGGGCATGGACTTGCTGGGCCCATTCCCATTGTCTTCCTCTGGGAACAAATGGATTGTTGTGGTGACGGACTACTTAACGCGGTACGCCGAGACACAGGCGTTCCCCCACGCTAGTGCTGCAGAAGTGGCTCAGTTTTTTATGACATCAATCGTCTTGCGTCACGGTGCGCATCAGTCGTCATCACGGACCGTGGAACCGCCTTTACGGCGGCATTAATGCAATCTCTCTTCGAACTCACCCACACCAGTCACCGGAAGACAACCGCCTATCATCCCCAAACAAACGGCTTGACTGAACGCCTCCACCGGACGCTTGCAGATATGCTTGCTATGTATGTCGACGTTGAGCATCGTACGTGGGACGAAGTTCTTCCTTATGCAACCTTCGCCTACAATACGGCAGAACAGGAGACTACCCGTCTTACACCTTTCCAGCTGGTCTACGGACGGTGTGTCACTACCATGCTGGATGCTATGCTACCCGCTGCTCACAACGACGGAGACATCGGCCCCTACGCTGACGTTGACACATTCGTCCAGCGGGCTGAAGAAGCCCGCCAACTCGCAAGGTGCCGGATTCGACATCAACAACAACTCGACGCTGGTCGCTACAACCTCCGACACCGATGCGTTCGGTACGAGCCCGGCGACTCTGTATGGGTATGGACACCTGTGCGCCGCCGCGGACTCTCCGAAAAGCACCTCCGACGCTACTTCGGTCCGTACGAGGTGGTTCGTCGTATAAGTGATGTCACATACGAAGTTTTTCCGCGGGACACGACCTCCTCACCACGTCGGCGCCATCCGAGTGAGACTGTCCACGTGGTGCGCATGAAGCCCTACCATGACAGGCTGCAACCCGCCGCTTTACCAGCTTAACGGCTCTCTGTATTCTCTGCCGTCCGCCGTCTATACCGAACATTACCTTTGCTGTCCGTGTTCGTTTCCGGCGTCGGGCCGCCGCCTTGATGGAGGGGGGTAATGGCGCGTGCTCATGGGAGCGCGCCGACGATGAAGACGAAGTGTGCGTGTGCCGGTGGACAAAGACGAAGTGTGTGTGTGGTTTGGACAGCCATCTTGTGAGTTCCCTGCTGTGCGCTGGACTTCGCTGAGACTGTGATCTGTGCCGGTCCTGTCTTCGTTACAATATGTAGAATACAGAATCTATTGCCGACGTGCCTAAAAATGAAATTCTACCAGTCTTTATTCTACTCCAAGTTATGTTATGGTATCTTTACATGGGGTACAACGACATATTCTAATTACAACAGGTTATTGGTCCCACAGAAAAGAATGTTAAGAATGTGCGAAAACTTCCACGGAAACATCCCAGAAACTTACCCACACAACCACTTTTCATAAAATCGGCTATGCTCCGAGTCGGCCAGGTATACTATTTCAAATTACTACTATGGATTCAAAACACAAACTTTATCCTACGTCCCCAGGTAATTCATCTCGCTATTCAATCCGAAATCCTACACTTAGACTGCTAGCTAAAAGAACAAACTACGGGCGACAAATGTTAAACTTTCAATCAATTAAGGTTTTGAACAGAACAGATATCATTGTTGATTTAAACAAAGAATTTGCTGTTTACAAAAAAGAATGCTAGAATGTTTTCGTTTCTGGCAGTATTTTCTTTGCTTTGTGAAGACAATGTGTGATTTCGTGTGCGTGTAGTTTCCTATCAAGAAGCAAATGCTCATTTTGTACAGCATTCTCTAATTACTGAAGTGCATTTGCATGTGTTTTTCATGTGATTTCGGTTGTTTACTTTCCTTTTCTGATGAGACAATATTTGTTTGGCTCACAAGTGCAATACCGCTTGCCGAATTATAGTAATTAAATTCCTGTGCTGAATTTGTATTGGGGGGGCCGAGGCCCCGTAAGGCGTTGTTACGCCTTTAGCTTCGCCCCCCCCCCCCCCCCTTAGACTTGTTCTAAGAAAGAAAAAAATGAAAAATATAGGAAGCAGCCTTTAGCGGTGCCACTTTTATTCTATCGTAGCCAGCTGCTGATCTATTGTCAAGTAAGCATAGTACAGCATTTACTTCTTCGGAGGGGTAGGGGCAAGAAAAATTGAATCAGGAATAAGCATGCTCATATACTCTTCTAAACTATTACCGGGACATAAAGGAGGTCCAATGTATCCTGCGCCTGCTTCCGCAAAATGAGTGTTGAATATGTCTGCTAACGGTTTACCGCAATAGCGTGTGCCATCTATTTCTAATTCAGTGGTATGGCAGTAGCGTTATTTCCCGTCAGCTCACGAAACATTTGCCAGGCTACCTGAGGGTCAAACAAAGAGTTATCACATCAGCGTTGGTAATTATGTTTATTGCTTTACGACCCTACTCAATCTATTCGAAGTTTCTTGAATTCTTTTAATAGCTGAATGTATCTTGTTTGTAAAAGGCCAGGAAACCATGGGTTACTCGCCTTTTTGTATTTAGTAAAAGGGATCTGTAGAAACACGACATTATAACTGGCTTGTACCTTGGGAATAAGTTTATCATAAGAATAAGAAGGGTCTGGCTCTGCATAAACAACGGTCCATTGGAGAGAGAGGGAGAGAGAGAATAAACATTTATTCGTAAAAAGGAGACCGGAGCGCATTGTGCGTGGGGTCCTCAGTCCAAGACACCATGTGGCTTCCACCGACACTTTGGCGATGGCGACTAGCGCCTCCTGGTCTTCCAAGACATTTTCAAATAATGAAGGGTACAAACCTATTTCCTTATTGTTTATGGGGCTGTTTGGTATAAGCTGGTGTTTTGACATGTTTTCGGGTTGGAAATACAGCAAGTATTGCCGAATGTTCACTAACATCCAAACCGAGCGCCTCGGGGCATGTATTAAATTTCGGAAAAACTGGCAAACCAAAAGTAGGGTTATTCTTTTTTTATTTTAAGGGTATTCTTGTAGGCTACTCAATAAGATATTTGCAGCCATTTGCAAGCATAGCTTCCAATAATGGAACGCTTGCATTGTTACTGGAGAAACAATCGATGGTAAACCCTCTAAAATTACCATATGGTTTCAGCGGACGTTTACAAACTGTAGAGTATAATCAATGTAATTAAAAAAGATTGTAAGGATGCCCTGGGGTGGTCGATATACAGCAATAATTACAATGTTCTTATCCAAGAGTGCCACAGACTCAATATCATCCCACATGCGTGTTTGATCAGTCTGACATTCAGAGGAACATCCGTGCCGGATGTAGATAGATACGCCTCTACCATGCTTGTGTGCACGATAAACAGAATTATCTGTTTACCCTCTCAAGTAGTGGACATCTCCACTGTTGGTGAACCAGGTTTTCGAAAAGGCTAGAAAATTACAATTCAACTCGGAAACGAGGTTTTCAACCTGTTATAATTCATTTCTTAGACTTCTTGCGTTCATATGAAGTATAGAAACCCCTTTTCCTGCAAACAATTTCTCAGCGTAAGCTAAATTAGCTGAAGACTGTATGGAATCATAAAACATTTTTCTTGACGAACCAACTCGTGCACACACTAGGAAAGTGTACATATTTATACAATCTTGTCCAGATCAATTTCTGTAGCAATGCGAAAAGCGCTCGCGCGCGGCTCCTTACGAGCAAAGATATTGCCGCCAGAGCTCCACATTTTGGCCCTTCTTTCGCAAGGTGCCGCAACCTTCTGTTAATCGGCGTCAAGTTCTCATAAAATCGAACTGTAAGTCATTATCTTCAAGTTTTTTTCACGCCTTTAACCATTTTGCCGATAGGTTCTGTGTGGGAAATCTAACAGTGACAATAGGTGTGTCGCTATCGTTCTCAGGGAAGCAGTGTAATTGTTCAACCGTCAGCAGTTAACTCGGGCAGGTCCATTTGTTTCGAAATGTTTGTTAGGTCATTAAGTTCTCATCTTCACGAAAAGAGAGCCCATGAATTTCAAGATTCTGTGGTCGGCTATACTGTTCTAGTTCATTTATGTCCTGTTTAAGTTTTCGGACATTCGGCTCTTCACGGTATTGTTTGACAGCTTCTACAGAGACCCTAAAAAGCTGAACCTATTATTAGCGAAGTATGACTGGCCGATTTTTTTTTTAAACTGTGCCTTGAAAGGCGCCTTCAGTTGAGACGTATGAGGAATTCGTTAATGCGTTCAGTTAAGGTGCGCAGGCCACCATGCGGGTTTTCCAAATTAAGCAGCGTTATGCTGACAGCAGATGGATGTCAGTAGAAATACTGGCAGCAGTAAGAAGAATTACTCGGGACTCAAGTAAGGCATGCGACTTTTTGCGTAGAGTTGCGACCCAAGTTTAAGGTAAGCAGATACAGAGTTAACGCATTGATGCAATTTGGCGCACATTATGATACGAGACAAAACTGGAAGCGAGAGCACTGCCACAAGCATGGACAGGTCTATTCTTAAACATTTTTTCAGCGATGATGAGACTATTGTGCAAGAGTTTAGCAGTTATTTTTCCTGTGTTGTCGGCGCAGCTGTACCGCATCTGAAGATTTGTTCCTTACAACTTTCTTTGGCCGGTCAGCGTACCGATAATTTATTATAGAACATCACCTTCAATCTCTGGCCGCTAGCTTCATGCCTAATAAATCTCCTGCAATCGATAGCATCTTAATTGCTGAGTTATACCTAAATTTTCATATCTTTTCCTGCGTGTTAGGGACGCTTTTCAATGATATAATCATTACTGCCGAAATATTGGCCTTAATTAAAGCCTCCTATATTTTACCATTGTTAACAGCGAGAACGTAATAGGATAGAAAATTAGAGACTGATTTCAATTTTGCCAGCGGTATCCAAAATACTTGAAAAACGTGTACTTTCGAATTTGCAGCACACCATGAACTGGGGAACGAGTTGGCCATGAATGGTTGTGATAAAACAGCTCAACAGCTCGAAGCCAAACAAGGAGCGACAAAACACAGCGCTGAACTACCAGCACAATGGTTTTACTCAAGTGCACTCTGGTATTGCAGAAAAAACAGAATAGAAAACAAATGCTAGTAATCGTGCTCTTTCTTCAAGATAGCACGAAAAGGGGTGCTTATGCATTGCGCACCTAGCCTCATAATATCTGACACCTCAATTATTTTTCTGGAGAGCTTGTCTTCGTTTTCTGCTAGAATTTGGCTCTTCTCCTACATCGGTCGGCATGAACAATCACGAGAGTGGATCCCGATATGGCGGACGGCATTCCTGATATTGCTGTGTTCCTGAAGTCTCTCATTTATACAGCGAATAGTTTAGCCGATTTATGCGCCACCTCAGGACTTGGCAGCAGCGGCAGCTAGCCGGAACTTCGACTTATCGAGCGCATTTCTGCACTGCAGGTTGGATAGCGAATAGTGGTCATACCCAGCTAGCATCCACGTAACCCACTTGGCTGCGGCAGCTTTCCACTGGCGCTGACTCTACCGGAAGCTATCGGAAGCATCTTCGTCGACTTCCCGGGGACTAGCTTCTTAAAGGACTGCGCGTGACGGACGGACCACTTGGCAGCAGCGGCAGCTAGCCGGAACTTCGACTTATCGAGCGCATTTCTGCACTGCAGGTTGGATAGCGAATAGTGGTCATACCCAGCTAGCATCCACGTGACCCACTTGGCTGCGGCAGCTTTCCACTGGCGCTGACTCTACCGGAAGCTATCGGAAGCATCTTCGTCGACTTCCCGGGGACTAGCTTCTTAAAGGACTGCGCGTGACGGACGGACCACTTGGCAGCAGCGGCAGCTAGCCGGAACTTCGACTTATCGAGCGCATTTCTGCACTGCAGGTTGGTGCGAAGCTATCCTGTGGCTGGTCGCTTTGTTTTTTTGTTTTTGCTGTTGCTGTTGCCAACCTTGTGTTTCTTCTGCAGTGCTATTGAGCTTATTGAGCCTCTTGTTTGTACGGCTTGTGCATCTAACTCATAGCAAGTGGTAATGCCTAACCCATCGCAGTCCTCAGACCGGGACAACCGTTCCGACCTGCGCGAGCTTCGTGCAGAGATTAAAACGCTGAGAGACAGCGTACAATTCATGAGCGACGAGTTTGAGAGCATGAAGAAGCAACTGGCTGAGGCGCGGACAGAAACGGTTGCTCTAAGGAAGGAAAATGAAAGTTTACAATCTAAATGCCAGGAAAGTGACGCCGCACTCAAACGACTTGAAAGCAGAATGGTTCAGTGTGAGCAGTACTCTCGTAGGACCAACGTAGAAATCCGAGGCATCCAAGAGAAACAGGATGAGAATGTTTTTGACATGGTGACTTCGATAGGTGAAATTATAGGCGAGCCTATAAGTCCTGCCGACATCGAGGTGTGTCACCGTGTACCAACTAGAGAAGAGGGCAAAAGCAATGTACTGGTGCAGTTCAAAGGCAAACAAAAAAGAGATGCATTTCTTGAAAGGGCACGTCGAACTGTAATCAAGGATAGCCAGCTCGGAATCCAAAGTGAAACACAAAATGAAATGCGGATCTTCGTAAATGAACACCTGTGTCCTGCACTGAAACGCCTGTTGCACCTAGCTAGCACAAAAAAGACTGAACGCGGATGGCGTTTTGTGTGGGTGCGGAACGGCAAGGTCTATGCGCGAAAAGAAGAGGGGAGCGATGCCATACGGATTGCTTCTGATAGGGACCTATGTAAGATTGACTGAGCGTTTTTTTTTCTTTTTCCCTAAGGCTTTACTCACCTGTTCATGTATAAAGAATACGCCTTACCCTGCGACATTTCACTTCACTGCGGTCAAACGAAGAATAGCATCTCTGCTATTCATATTAATGCACGGTCTCTGGCTTGTAAAGAAGATCAGGTCACTGTGTTCCTAAATAACTTCCATTTCAAATTTGACGTCATCATGTTCTCGGAAACCTGGTATCAAAATAGCAGCCCTGTACTGATCTTAGATGACTACACCCATTACAACCTCAACAGAACAGGCATGCGTGGAGGGGGTGTTGCACTATATGTTAAACGATGCATATCAACAGAGGTGTTAAGGGAATTTACACGTGCCACAGCTGATTACGAAAGCTTGTGTGTGATATGTGGCCTTGAAATGTTTCTTGTCATCTACCGCCCTCCATCTGGCAATCGCAACGAGTTCATAAATTTTCCAGAAGAAATACTTGAATATGCCTCGGTTCACCATTATCGGTTGCTACTTGGCGGTGACATGAATATTGACATGCTGACTGATAGTCAACATTCTTGTGAATTAGGAAACAAGTTTCTTGCTTCTGGGTTCCACAACGTCATAACGACGCCAACTCGTGTAACGTCGACAAGTCAGACACTTCTCGACCTTTTCGTTATTAATACAGACACACCTGTTCTAGCGGCTGGTACAATCAGTACTGACATCAGTGACCATTGTCCTATATATATAAGTTATTCTACCAATTTAGCCCGACAAAAACAGTGCTCAAACAGGCTAAAGTACAGATGCTTGTCAAGTGAGAACCTTGAAACATTTCGCAGACGAATAATCCATGCGGACTGGTCATCCATTTTTTACAAGGTCTCCAGCAGTGACGCCTACGCTGACTTTTTGTCAATATTCCGTCAGCTGTATGAGCTGTCGTTTCCATATCAGAATGTTAAACTTAAGAAAAGAATAAGGAAACCTTGGCTAGGACCAGAACACATAAAAATGATAACTGAAAAAAACCTTCTTTTTCAAGCCTTCCTCAGGACAAAAGACGTAGCTAAACTTGAAATATTTAAGAAGTATCGCAACAACCTAAACGCGGAATTGCGAAGAGCAAAGAAATACTACTACAACCACCTTTTCAGTACTGCAAGAAAAGAGCGTCCGGACAAAGTTTGGAAAATATTCAACGAAGCCCTAAATAGAAAAATAACACGAGAAAACACTTCTGAATTGACAATAGATGGTAAAAAATTATCCGGAATTCCTCTAGCCGAGTATTTCAATGAACACTTCGTCAATGTGGCAGAGCCAGCAGTCGTTAACTCGACTAGCGCTTTGCTTCACTACCAGTGTAAGGAGACGCTATTTCTTTACCCAACGGATGAAACAGAAATCTATCGCACATTTATAAATTTGAAAAACACCAATGCCAGCGATATTGACGGCTTTCAAATAAAGGCAGTGAAATACGTTATCGATATTATTGCGCCGCATCTAGTATACATATTCAATCTGGCTCTTACATCTGGATGTTTCCCGGATAGGATGAAAATCGCTAAAGTTTCAGTTCTTTTTAAGGGGGGCGATAAAAACGATGTTAACAACTATAGACCTGTCTCAGTGCTTCCTGTATTTTCTAAGGGTTTAGAGAAGATTATTCTTTTGCGCATGAACAGCTTTTTCGTTAAACATAACATGCTTTCAGATGCTCAACACGGCTTTCGGAAAGGCAGGTCAACGGAAACTGCACTATTAACTCAGAAGGAATTAATAATCTCTAATATTGATGAAAGCAGACTTACCCTCGGAATTTTCATTGACTACAGCAAAGCATTTGATCGCCTAAACCATGAAATATTACTAGACAAACTGTTCAGTTATGGTGTCCGAGGAGTTGGTTTCGCTTTACTTAAATCTTTTCTTTTGAATCGTCAGCAGCACGTCTCTATCGCTGAAAGTGACTCATCCCACAGATTACTAACTTCCGGCGTGCCACAAGGAAGTATTTTAGGGCCGTTTCTTTTCAACATCTATGTGAACGATATCGTGCAAAAGGAAAGCAATGCAATATACGTGCTCTACGCAGATGACACGAGCATCTTTTTCACCGGTAAAAATGTAGACGAACTATTAATAGAAGCCAAAAAAGAGCTTGCAATAATTTGGGATTGGTCAAGTAAGAACTGTTTAAAAATAAATGGCAATAAATCTAAGGCCATATTATTCATGGCCAGAGGGAAGCAAGCACAGATAGAAGAAAGGTTGGTTCTTGGAGGTGCACCCATAGAAATTGTTATGAAACATAAAATTCTTGGCGTGACCTTTGCTGCTGACATGTCGTGGAATCATCACGTTCAATCATTATCAAGGACACTATCTACGTCAGTCGGCGCACTAGCACGGTGCCGTCATTTTCTTCCAGATAGAGCAAAACTTCAAATTTATCATGCACTGTTTTCCTCTCACATAAATTACTGTACACTGGTTTGGGCCACAACCACACAAACAAATATTCAAACACTGCTCCTTCTTCAAAAGAAAGCACTTCGTTGCATTGCAAATGTGTCCTATTTACATTCATCTGCACCATTGTTCACACGGTATAACATAATAAGCGTCGGAAAAATTTACGATTTCCGTCTACTGTACTCATACTTATTTTCCGATGAAAAGTTTAAGAGCCTCATAAAATTCCTTTCGCATTTGCAGAAACAGAAAAGTGATTGTCGCACCCGTGGATCTGAGACATGGCTGATACCACGCAGACGTACAAATTATATGCTACAGTCGCTCACGCACAAGTTGCCGTGCTTGCTTAACAAATTACTGTCTGCAAATTTTGACTTAAGCGCATGTAATAGAAAACAGACACGTGAAATTTTTTTCTCATCCCAGTTTTTGTGCAGCTAATCGTATTCAATGTATTTTCATTGCCTTTATGTTTTTCGTACTGTATACTTTCTTGTGCTGTGTTTTAATGTGTTTCGAATGTGTTCCGATGAGTCAATTTCTGTGAAAGTGTAACTGAACATGTGTTCAGAATTTTGTGTTGGCTATATGCTGCTGCCTTGTACGGGCATCAGGCACCCTCAAGCTGCCAATGGCAGCTTTTTTTGCCTGATGACCCCCAACGAGTCGTTGGAAATAAAGTTTTGAATTTGAATTTGAATTTGAAAAAGAATCGAATAAACCAATTTATCTCGCACTTCACATATTTATTCTCTTGCCTCTTGGTTAACAGAGGAACATCGCAACTTGTCTTTACTTCTTTTATTTCCATACAGCTCTTCACTCTCTAAGCTAGTAAAATGAGGCATTGCCCCGTCCTGTTTGAGCAGTAAAATGGAAAAAAATCTTGCGGTGCCATGCACAGTTTTTCATGCCAGGTGGAGCGGCTTGGTGCTACGGGATACCGTTTTCACATGTTAGATTCATTGGCGGAGGGTACGCTGAAAAAGTTGAAAGTTGGCCCCACTGTCAACCATAACAGCCAAGGAAAAAATGATGGATCTGTAATTCCCTACATTTATGTTCTTTTTGTCATTATAAAAAGAGTAGGAAAATCAGCTGAAGCCGATGTTGTTCTTTCATCCCCTGTGAAATTTAGGAGTCTATGCGCGCGTGTAAATCGACCTGAAAATATATGTCGTGATTTTCCTGTGTGCACCAAGCAGTATTGAGAAGAAATACGCGAAGTTCAGAGATGACTTGGACTATTCGATTCCTTTGTCTTGTGGTGGTATGTTCGTCGTCCAAACTGGTCGTTGCTTGAATGGGAGAGTTAAGGAACAGAACCATAATATGAAGATCTGTCTGCTATATCAGCATACATTGTTTTGATTGTTCATGCCCTCTGATGTTCGAGAAGGGTAAAATTCTAGCAAAAACAAAAACCAGCTCACCAGGCAGATTATTGCGCCGTCAGATATTATGAGGCTACGTGTGCAACACATAAGCACCCCTTATGTTGCTATCTCGAAGAAAGAGCGCGAATACTTGCTTTTCTAGATTACGTGCATCTACAAACTTTTGCACGTTCAGAATTTTTTGTCTAGTGGAACTAGATGTTTTCTCTACTTTTTCTGCTTTTCTCTGCGATACCCGCGTGTACTTAAGCACTGGTGTTCTGAATAATACCATTCTGCTGTTATTTCAGCTCTGTGTTGTGTCCCTTCTTTGTTTGGCTTTGAGCCGTTGCGTTGTTTAACAAGAACCATGTCTGACCGACTTGCCCACCAGTTCGTGTCATACAGCTTTTTTCTTGTACAAGCGGCTCTATTTCTTCGTTCTGTCTTGCTGTCCCGTCTAGTTTCACACCCGTCATAGCAAATGCATCCTGTATATCATGAATCCTTCTCTTCTGCATTAAAAAGCGCATTCTGCCCCTGAAGAGCTGGCCTTGTCTGAGGGCTTTCGACTTCAGTGAGTCATGGCATAAGAATATGCAAGTTCCTGAGGGCCGAATGGCAACGTCAAGTGAGGTTATGCAAGGACCACCTGAGGCTACTTCTGTCAGTCTCCAAGCCATAAGAGACTTTTGAAAACACAGTGGCATGAAATCAGACGGCTCATCAGTATCAGAACGAAGTTCTGGTGGCAGCAGCTTCATCCGCCACTTCAAGGGGGCGTTCCAAAGAAGCGAACAGTGACCTTCAACCAAGTTCAAAACGTCGAAGGTGTGCCTTTTGCCGAGGATATTCAACGAGTCTTACGTCTTCGCCCAAGATATAACATTGAGCCAAAAACGTAGCCTCTTGAGATACCCGCTATGGTAACGGGGGTTGGCCGACGATCTGAGGAACCGCATGTTTCAGATTGAGTGGACGTTGTTCTGCGTTCGAGACCTCGTGAAAAAAAGATGCCGCCACCGTCTGGAAGACGTTTAAGCAACAAGCCTTAGCAGTTTGTTAACGCACGCGTTTACTGTTCTTGTCCAAAATTTCAGACTCCGGAGACGCTACCGCCGAGATCGCAGTGCACGCGGCATTCCGACCCTTCTTCCTTCGGTATTCCTCGCGCCGTTGCTCGAGAGGAGCGGAGCGTTCTTCTTCGGTATCTTCCGCTGTGCGAGCTCGCTTGCGATCTCGGTCGCTCGGCTGTCTCGTCTTTCGTTTCTCTTCGGTTTCGGTTGCCCGTCGTCCTCGAAAGTCTCCGAGTGCGTCTGATCCCTAGGACATAATTCCCGGATCTTCTTTGGCCGCGACCTAAGACGTCTGTGGTTTGGGATCATCCATGCCATTCTTCAAACAAACTTTGGTAGTTAACATATCGGCGAAACGAACGCATCTGAGAGGCGCTCCCGAGGGAAACGGTTGTTAATATTCTGCTGCACGTACTCCGCCTAGCGGACGGACGGATGGACGGACGGCGCGCATTCCCCATAGAAAAGCATTGCCTCGCACTACTACGGCCCGATGGATGGATGGATGGATGGATGGATGGATGGATGGATGGATGGATGGATGGATGGATGGATGGATGGATGGATGGATGGATGGGTGGGTGGATGGATGGATGGATGGATGGATGGATGGATGGATGGATGGATGGATGGATGGATGGATATACGGACGGACGGACGGACGAACGAACGGGTGGGTAAGTGGGTGGGCGGGCGGGTGGCGGGTGGATGGGTGGATGGGTGGATGGATGGATGGATGGATGGGTGGGTGGGTGGGTGGATGGGTGGATGGGTGGACGGGTGGATGGATGGATGAATGGGTGGGTGGGTGGGTTGGTGGATGGATGGATGGTTGGATGGATGGATATACGGACGGACGGACGGACGGACGAACGAACGGGTGGGTGGGTGGGTGGGCGGGCGGGTGGCGGGTGGATGGGTGGATGGATGGGTGGGTGGGTGGGTGGATGGGTGGATGGGTGGATGGGTGGATGGATGGATGGATGGAGGGATGGGGGGATTGATGGATGGACGGACGGACGGACGGACGGATGGATGGATGGATAAGGCTGAACCCTTTCAATCGGCTGGGGGTTCGAGCCACCTAGCCATGACTTGACAAATATTTTAGCCTCCAATCAGATAACCTTCTCTTGGTTACTTCTACCCGCTTAAAATCTACATTTGCTTTACTGTCCTTAAACCCCGATGCTTTGAATAAATTGGCCCCGCTGCTTTCCACTGCAGTGTGAGCCCCTTTACGGAAAAGTATCAAGTGTTCAACCATTTTCTCCTCCTTTTCACAGGCACCGCACAACGTGTCTATCGCGTGGTATCTAACTCTCTGTGTCTTAGTCCGCAAAACTCCCGTTCTGGCCTCACACAATAAACAGCTTCCCGTACAATTAACATAGATATTTTCTTTGGTAACTTTTCTGCTTAAATGTCCTCTATGTTCCCAGTGCCAATTTCGTCATCCCGGTTTTCCACAGAGCTCTGTCTGTTTCTTGAACTTTTTCTTAACCGATAATTGCTGATTTGCCCCTTATTGCTCTCCAGATATTTCCTTGTCAATTTTCTAGTTCGCTTTCTCCATTTCGTGTCAACATTCTTTATGCACAGATATCTGAAAACTTTCCTAGCCCACCGCTTTTCCCTATTTTTCTCAATCGCTCCTGAAATTCTGTCTTACTGCTAGATTCTCTACTCTCGAACGACGTCCATCCCATATCACCCTGTATCCCCTGATTTGGCGTATTGCCATGTGCTCCCTAGGTTAGCCTGCCCACGCCGCGATGTTTGATTTCTAACCTTACTTGAACATCTTGGCTCATGCACAGGACCGCATAGCCGAAAGTCAGACTTGGAACCAGCACTCCAATCAAGATCCCTCTTGCCACTTCATACCTATTCTAATTCCGCAGTGTCCTATTTTTCATGACTGCTGCATTCCTACTAGCTTTATTCATTACATATTTTCCATGCTCGGTGAGATACTGAGCACCTTTATTTACCCCCATCCCAAGGTATTTGTACTCAACCACTACTTCAAGCGTGAACTCCTGTATTCTATGCTCACCGCCCTCATCATAAAATATCATGACTTCAGATTTTTCCTTACTAAACTTGAAACATAATCTATCTCCCTCTGTAGCACAAGTGTTTATCAACTTCTGCAAATCTTTATTGTCGACAGCCATTAGCACTATATCATCCGCGTAGATCAGTCCCGGTAATGACCGCTTAATCCATTTTCCTTGCTTGGAAAAAGAATGATTGAAGCCTTGTCCATACCTCTCTAGTTTGGTCTGTAACCCTTGCAGGAAATTGGACGGATGGATGGATGGACGGACGAACGGATGGATGGATGAACGGATGGATGGATGGGGGCTGAACCCTTTAAATCGGGCGAAGGTTCAAGCCACCTAGCCATGACCTGTGAAATTTTACTCTTGTCTAGATTTCAGCCACCAATCAGATAACCTTCGCTTGGTTAGTTCTATCCTCTTCCTTTTGGCACCTGGTGCCATCTATCAGATAAATTACGATCACGTGTTTAGTTTAACCTACGCGTCCTTCTCGAGAGATCTAAGACAAATCGTTTGGTAGCGGTCACATTTGTGTATGTCTAACCATTGTCGAGTTATATATAGCGGAATGTATATAATTACATATATAGCGGAACGAAGCTATACATGTTTCGCTGCCCCTTTATGCGATCTGTGTTTGGAGAGGGGGCTTAGAGGTGTGTATGGCCAAAACTAATTTTAGCGGCCGCCATCTTGGTTATGACGTCACACTGAGAGGCGCCAGCTTAAATTTGGAAAACAAACTATATCGTCATCTTTGACTATTACGTCTTAATCACGTGGTTTTAGTTCTATCCGCCACATTGGATTTTGACGTCATCATTCGCACCGAAAATTGGCCGCCATCTTGGATTATACCGTCGTGGTCACTTTGCGGCCTCTGTCTTCCGCCATGTTGGATTTATTACCGACATCATCAATATTTAATATAATTGGCTAACATCTTGTGCTTATAAGTGACGTCACCAATCAATAACCAGTTCGATATACTAATGAAATCACCAATCAGTCACCAATTGGGCTGCTAGATTGATTTCCCATGGGGGCCGCCATCTTGACTTCCTCGGACTTACAAAATTTTACGCCGAAGGGAAGTGGTCGCTGACCCCAAGAAATAGAGAAGCGTGATAAATAACGGCTAACGCTCCTAAATAAACCTTCCGATTGCTAAGACTAAGTTTTATGGTTGATGATCTGGTTCTGCTAACCTTTTACGAAAAGGGGGGCTTCGCAGTACTTTCAAACGATAGATTTAAGCTGAAAGCAGGCCTAGCAGTTAGCACAGTATTTAAAGACATTGCAAGCAGCTGCCTCGTAGAAGCCAAAAGAAAGGCAAAACAGTTGTGCATGAGGCTCAATTTAGAGCCGCTGTCGTCCGCAATGAATAAGTGCCATAAATTGAGCCTGTACATTTTTTTACAGCAGAAGCGCTTGAAGCAGACATGCCTCTTCAGGTAACTATTTCAAAGAATGGCGCGTAGCAATAGTGCTTGGATAGATTTTTCAAAAGAGCATATCTCTCCTAACCGTTGACAATCCTTATCAGGCCAAAAAATCGGTTGATGTAATCGTTTTTATAAAAAACTAACCGTAGCAAGCAGGCGCGCGCTCTTTCAATTGACTTCAAACAACTGTATTACTCAATTCCTCATGACAAACTATTAAAGTGCATTAGGGAAGACAGACGATTATGGTGCTCTTGCATTTCGGAATGCTTCTGGCATTTCTGTAGGACACTTTTTATAATTTACACAAGCCTACCTGGAGTCTACTTATACAGAATGGGGTGGGCGTGTTTTTCTTCAGAAGAAAGGGATATGCACAGGAGCCTGTACTTCTTTCATCGCTCACCAATATGTATTTAGCTATGCATGGCAGGGCACTTGATGTTTGCGTTAAGGGATCAGTTGTTGCAAGAGTTTTCTGCTTTGCAGATAATTACCTGATTATACTTGAATGTGAACCGACAAGTTTTCCTGCCGAAGTGACTAAACTTTTTCCTGTTTTTTGAGACGTTTTTGCGCCACGAGAATTGACTCATGAAGTGTCCGTTAATGCCTTCTTTAAGCTCCTGGACCTGATTCTGTTTTTTAATGTTTCCGTGTATGCTGGTTCTTTAAAACGAGAAGCCGGAAGCCTTTACTTCCTTACACCTCTTCACACTCTAAGCTCGTAAAACGAAGCATTGCCACAGCCTGTCTCAGTAATGCAATAAAAAAATCATATGGGCATAAGACCATGCAAAGTACTTCATGCTGGTTTAAAAAAACTGCTGCAGGATGCCCACTTCACACGTTACCTTTAGTCGTGGAGGGTACGCTGAAAAATCTGAAAGCTGGCCCCACTGTAAACCAAAGCAGCAAAGGAAAAAGTGATGTGTCTGTAATTCTCAACATTTATATTATATCTCACATTCTGAAAAGAATGGGAAAATGAGATGGAGGTGACGTTGTTTTTTCAACCCCTGTGAAATTAAGCAGTGCTAGACTGTAAGTCGACTTGAAAAAGCATGTCGCGATGTTCCTGTGTGCACCGAGAAACATGAGAAGAAATATGCGAAGTTCCGAGATAACTTGATTTATTAGATTCCTCTGTCGTGTGGTGGTTCGCACGTCGGTCAAACAGGTCGTTGTTTTAACGAAAGACTTAAGGAGCAGAATAATAATGTGAAGAATGCCGTCCGCCATATTGGGACTCATTGTCGTCATTGTTCATGCTGACCGATGTTCGAGAACAGCCAAATTATAATAAAGAAAAGCAAGGACCAGCTCACCAGCGAGATTATTGAAACGTCAGATATAATGAGGCTAGAGGCGCAACGCATAAGCAGCCCTTCTGTTGCTATCTCGAAGAAAGAGCACGAATACTTGCTTTCCCAGATTACGTGCATCGACAAACTTGTGCACGCTCAGGATGATTTGCCTTGCTTAAATAAATGCTTTCTCTATTTTTTTTGTTCTGCGATACCAGCGTGTACTAGAGCACTGGTGTCTTGAATAAAACTCTTCTGTTCTTAGTTCTGTGCGGTATTTTGTCCCTCCTTTGTTTGGCTTCCAGCCGTGGCACTGTTTTCCAAGAATATGCAGGATTTTTTAGATAAGCCTGATGTCACTTCTGCTGCACACTACGGTTCTGTGCAGGGCAGAGGCACCGACGTTCTTCTTGAAGTTTTCGCTGATGCTCTGAATTTTGCTTTTGAATATGATGTGCGCAAAACGTTTGACAGTGTTTGCCACAGCCTTGCATTGCAGAATTGCATTGCGGAATCAGGGTGAGGAAGAGCCATATGTCAAAATACTAGAAGATATATATAGCAACTGCAAATCTAGCAGTGTCCTCCATAAAGTCAGCAATAAACTTCCAATAAAGAAGGGCGTCAGGCAAGGAGAGACAATCTCGGCAACGTTATCCACCGCCTCTTTACAGGAGGTATTCCGAGGCCTGAATTGGGATCAGTTGGGGATAAGAGTTAATAGAGAATACCTAAATAATCTGCGGTTCGGTGATGACATTGTCTTGCTGAGACACCCAGGAGATGAACTGCAAATCATGATCAATGAGTTAGAGAGAGCAGAACGGTGGGTCTAAAATTAACATGCAGAAACTCAAAGAAATGTTCAACAGTCTAGGAGGAGAACAGCTTTTCACAACTGAGAGCGAGGGGTTGCAAAGGGTAAATGAATACGTCTACTTATGGCAGGTAGTGACAGCTGATCCGGATTATGAGATGGAAATAACTAGAGGGATAAGAATACGGAGCGCATGTGGCAAGTTTTCTCAGATCATGAATAGCCGGTTACCAATATCCCTCAAGAAAAAAAAAATGTACAACAGCTGTATCCAACCGCTGCTCACCTACTGGGCAGAAACGCGGAGGCTAACGAAAAGGGTTCAGCCTAACTTAAGGACAGCACAGCGAGCCATGGAAAGAAAAATGATTGGTGTAACGTTGAGAGACCGGAAGCGGGCAGAGCGCGTCAAGGAACAAACGCGGGTTAAGGATATCCTAGTCGAAATCAAGAGGAATAAATGGGCTTGGGGAGGGCATGGTCCTTAAAGGTAGCGGAGTGGATTGCAAGAGAAGGCAAGCGTAGCAGGGGGCGGCAGAATGTTATGTGGGCGGATAAGATTAGGAAGTTTGCAGGCATAGGGCGGGCGCAGCTCGGCAAGGACGGGGTTAATTAGAGAGAGATGGGAGAGGCCTTTGCCCTGCAGTGGATCTAACAGGCTGATGACGTCGACGCCACACCTTTCTTATAAGTAATCTTTAGGAAAAGGATAGTTGGCTTGATACTTGCAATGCCATCAAAGGTGCTGCGCAAAAAATGTGGCACGAAGACACGCTCGTCCTGTCGTGTTTCCGTGTCGTCATTTTGCGCATAAAATTTGATAGCATTACAAAAAAACTACTCTTTAAAGCAGGAAGAAAGAAAGACAGAAGAAGGAAACAGCATAAACGAGCTTCGTCTTGCTGCGCTGATCCACCCAATGTGCACCTATACCAACTCGCCCAACTTTCCAACGCAGAATGTGCATCTCCAATGTGGCATCCACATGAAACTTATCTAGCTAACGCCTTGAAGCTTTACGAAATCGCGCTGTAAGATTCATTCACTCTGACTAATTTCTGAGTACCAGCGTAACAGCATTAGAGCTGCATTCCAAACTTTTCAACCTTACCACTCGTCATTGCATCGCTAGAATTTCCTTGCGTGTGCTATCGCACAGCCGAGAGGATATGTGGCCCAGGTTGGCTTCTCGCCATCGAAGAGTGGCGAGCCCGCGGCTACGGTGATTCAAGCCAGGGCAGGAACCCAGCAAAGTCGGGTGTATGGTCCGTAGTGGATGCGGCCTTGTTTCAAGAAGTATTTCAGAATTCGCTCGGTAATACGCCATACATAACCCCACCTTCACGCACAGCCAACCGCTGTGCACAACCTTTTCATATTTAAAACATTTCATACTTCTTGAGCACCGCTACGTTTGCTGGGTCATTTTTTCTCCGGACAGCTATGGGCTCCAACGCCTTTACTCATATTATTGCTGCATTCCCGTCATTGCTGCCACCAAAGCTTGCGACGACCGTTACTTGTTATGTTTAAAATCGTAATCATCACCTGTGGTATGTAAGTCGACCTCTTATGTAATACCCAGAAAGAGATCTTTAAGGTAATAAAACGAAACGAAACCGAAGTTTTTGCCGCGGACAAAAGTCCGCGTGCACCTACCGCCGTAAGTCTGAACGCTTACGCCCTGAAGAGTTAAACAGTGTGAAGTGAAATGCTTTAATCGCCATTTCAGAGCAAGTGGAAGACAAAGGCACGAAACTGGAGCATTGTTTAAACTCATTCGGGCTCTGGGGAGCGTACTGGTTTTCGAGTCTTATCAGACAGTGCAGTACACACCACACTGAACACAGACAGTAAGGGCCGCACTCTCTTCCACATGACCACTTCTGCTGGGCCGTAAACTTCGCTTTCGACCGAGTCGTGCCACGCGGCTCCTGCTGCTGCCAGCCGATCCTGAGCCGAGGTGTAAAACCGGTGGATTACGATCGTCGCCAGGCGCCACTGGTCATTAGATCGACCTGAGTCGGCAGCCATTTACAGCAGCCCTGCAGTCGATCACTCCGGCGGCTCGTGTAGTTAACACAGGCTGCTTCACTTCATGCTTGGTTACTTTGCCATATTTTTTTCTTCTATGAAGAGGAGTGCGGCTGTTCTTATTCCAGACAGCTCTCCTCAGCTACACGAGCTCAAATTGAAAAAAGTGTGCTGAACACTTGCCCTGCTAGATGGTGATGGGTGAAGGTATAGTACCTAATGCGAGCCAGTGTGCAATCCTAATGTGACGGGATCGTTGAGCATGTGAAGATGGCTG
Organism: Amblyomma americanum; assembly: GCF_052857255.1. Classification (NCBI taxonomy): domain Eukaryota; kingdom Metazoa; phylum Arthropoda; class Arachnida; order Ixodida; family Ixodidae; genus Amblyomma; species Amblyomma americanum. The sequence continues at coordinate 119,349,640 of NC_135507.1, read as the reverse complement.
TTGCGCGTGTTCTAACCCGTTCATTTTGTGGCACATCTTGTGTGTGTGTTTTTGTTTCATGTTCTCGTGTCGTGTCTCATTCGCGCAGCACTAACCTTTTTTTCTGCGATTCAGCGAGCGCGTTCCAATCTGATATTGTATGAGGGAAGAAACTGTGCTGAAATGCTTTTGTTTTAGCGAAGATAGGCTGTAAGGAGTGCTTTCTACTATGGCGGGTCCATCGAGCAGTGGAGTGAATGAGGAATGCAGGGGGAGAAATTCTATGCTTACCTGCGATAATTTTATGAAGGAAAGCAATGCGGTGAAGTTTTCTGCGCGTACGGAGCAACGTAATGTTATTGCCTTTGAAGAGCTGTGTTAGGGAGTCAGACTTTCTATATTTATCAAAAATGAAATGCACTGCCTTCCTCTGGAGTAGCTCTGGTTGATAGATATCTTTCTTGGTTTGCGAGCCCCAAACTTCAGAAGAATATTCAAGTTTGAACCTGACAAAAGTTTTGTAAGCCAATAGCTTAGTATTGCTAGCAGTATGTATTAATTTACGTCTCAAGAAAAAAATCTTCGAGAAAGCGGCTGAACAGATCTCAGAAATATGAGTGACTCAGGTTAATCAGTTGCTAAGAGTAATTCCTAAAAATTCATATTGATAAACCTCTCTAATGTTGCTGTGGTGAAGGCAATATTGGTGATTACTAACTTTTTTTTTCTCGCAACTTGAAGAAGTACATTTTTATCAATGCTTAAATCCATGTTCCATTCTTCACACCAGTAACCTATTTTGAGCAAGGGTTCTTGAAGTAATTGATGCTATTTATTTATATACAACGCATTCAGCAGCGAACAATCTTTTTGACACAAACGGAGGAATGGTATCTATGAAATCATTTATACATAATAAAAACAGCAAAGGTCCTAACACACTACCCTATGGAACACCAGAAGTAACAGGAAGGAATTCAGAAAGAGTAGCATTCACATCAACACACTGATTTCTACCGGTTAAATATGCTCTGACCCATTCGGTAAGATAAAACAGAATACTAAGTAACTGCAATTTATAAAGGAGCTTTGAATGTGGCACCTTATCAAAAGCTATCACCATATCCAAAAGAAGAACACGGATCCCTCCGTTGTTATCCAGCGCTCTAATAAAATCATCAATAGTCCTAACTAGTAGAGTGATGGTTGACATACCCTTGTTGAATGAAATCAAGAGTTAGACGAAAACTCGCCTGGTTGGGGTGAATGCCACCTTCAACGTTGACATTGCTCACGTTCCGACCAGAAAACTGCGACATGCTTTGGCCAACGTAAAGGACGTTCTTCCAAAAGAAAATTATCCCGGCGTGGTTTACAGCATTCCCTGCTCTGACTGCGACTGCGTCTACAGTGGCGGAACTGGTAACTTCGAAAGGCGCCTAAAAGATCACAAAAACGACGTTAAAAACAGGAAAGTGGATTCCAGTGCTATCGCCGAGCACTGCATAACGAAACAGCACATTATCTACTGGGGCGAGGCACAAGTTCTTGCGGCAGAAAAGAGGAAATGCCCTCGCCTTCTCGTGGAATTTTTTATTACACAAACGACCTGTCACACCTTAAACTGAAACTTCGGAAATCGGACAACTGCTTACGCAGGCTCTCTGCGTGCCCTTTTCAAGCATACATAAGCTCGCGCACCCGCTTCTCGCTTTTTAATGTGAACAAGGCTCCCGGATGGGAACCGAAACGTCTTTTGTGTGTTGTTTTCATTGTTTTGGTCGCCTTCCTGAATCCGTGCTGAAAAGGTGACAGAATATTTCTTTCATTTAAAAAGTCAATTATAAAGTCGGCCACGATGTGCTGTAGAAGCTTACAGGATTTAGAGATAATAGATACCGGTCGGTAATTAGTCACGAGTAACTTGTCCGCTTTTTTATGATATGGCACAACACGAGCCGTTTTGCAGTCTTCTGGCAACGCACTGGTTTGTAGACAATAAAGTTAAAAGTTTAGCCAAATGCTCCGAGATCTGCAGCGCGTAGAGCTTTAAAAAGGTATTTGGAACGTCGTCCAGACCATGACCCTTCCGAATATTTATTTTTTGCAGCAAAGAGAGAGCTCCTTCTGTGGAAATAACAGGACCTTCGTTAGGATTGATGAGTTGTTTAGATGAATCCACAACCGTACCTGAAATGCTGCCGCAAACACCTATAAAGTACCTGTTAAAGAGTTTAGCTATATCCTTCACATCAGTGAAGAGGCTCTCATCCTCACTTCTAATTTGTTTGAAGGCTCCCTTTTGTTGACCAAGGTATCGCCAAAATTTGCTCGGATCTGTTTTTATGAAGGAGGGAAGGGTGGACTTAAAGGAACGGGATTTTGATGTAGACAGTGCCTGTGCTAATTCATGTTTTAATTGTTGCAAATACTGAGACAATAAGGAGTGACGTCCCCTAAGAGGTTTAAGGCTCCGCTTCGTATGAGTAATATAACTAGTCACCCAGGGGTTTCGACGCTTGTTTCTAATTTTTTGCCCGGGCACAAATTTGCGGAACAAAACAGAATGCCCTTCTTGAGGCATTCCCATAAGCTGTGTGTGTCACCTTCGTTGGTAGACATCAACACATCACCCAAAAAATCAGTAAGAGCAGTGTCGACAGAGCGATTAAAGTCATGGACATGGGCAACAGAAAAATTTTTGGTACTTTTAACTTCATCAGTAGGACAAGAAAAAAAACAACCAATGGTGATCCGAAATACCGGCTTCAACAGGATTCGACACGAATATCTCCCCGACAACCCCGCTGAACAAATGTCTGTTCTCTCTGGACTTCTAAAGGATGTACACGCGCGCTCAATTCAAAGCTCGGAAACGCAAGCTAAGCTGGTCGCTGACATTAAATCCTTCAAAGCCGGGCAAAAAGCTATTAATACAAAAATAACGGATGGGCAGAAACGCCTAAACGATATGGAAGAAAAGGCAAAAATTCTTGATAATTACAGCCATGACCTTGCGTGCATGCAGGAGTCCATTGAACCCCTAACTTCGCTAAATTGCACTTTACAGTCGCAACTTGAAGAGCTTGAGGGCAGGTCTCGACGGGGCAACTAACTTTTCCATGGCTTGCCAGACTCTGCAGAAACTTGGGAACAAACGGAAACCACACTGAACACCCTTAAAACCAAAGTTGTTGATGCACTTCCTAATATCTCAATCCAGCGTGTCCATCGACTAGCCCGCATTTCCGCTGAAAGGAACAGACTCATAATGGCAAAATTCAGCAGCTACAAAATTAAGGAACTAATCCTATCGCATCGTATCGAATTCCAAGAACATAAAGTTACAGTAAGTGAAGATTTCTCGCCCTCCACTCGGCTCGCCCGCAGGAAACTTATCGTGTTTGGTACGAGTAAGCCAGGATCACCCAAACATCGTCTCCGGTACAAGTTAGTTTTAAACAAAAAATCCTTCATGTACAATTCAACTACAGACTGCGTCGAAGAAACCGCGCCACAAGGCGATAGCGTTAAGCATGCATTTGATTCACCGCCACATGCTACACCCTAGGGGGGCGTGAGGAGCAGTGGTCTTATGTCTTCATTTGGCGTATCCATTCTGCACACTAACATCATAAGTATCTGAAGTAAGCAAACAACTCTTTCGTCTGCAATCGACACCTGCTCATCGCAAATTATCGCAATAACTGAAACTTGGCTCCCGTCACAGGGTTCCCGTGATAACGAAGCTTTTCCCAACTCTAACCAGTTTGCAATCTATCGATGTCACTGCACTTACAGACGCGGAGGGGGCGTTTCTTTCGCTGTATCGAAAAACATACCTTCATCTTGCGTCCATACTAAACGCGTTTTAGAAATTACTTGGGCTTCGACTACTCTTGAGCATAAGTAATTTATGATCGGAGTACGTTATCGTCCTCCCTCTGCTGAGCGCTCTTTCATTAGTGACCTTCATGATGAAATTAAAATCATAAGCACTGGATTTCCCTCAACTACATTGCTTTTACTCGGACACATTAATCTTCCTAACATAAAATGGGATTCCCAGCCTCGTTCCGTATCTCCCATTTCTTCCGATTCGAGTGAATTTCTAGATTTATGCTCCATTTATTCACTTACTCAATTAGTCACCCAAGCTACCAGATCATCCGTTAATACCACCAACATCTTGGATTTGATTCTAACCAATCGGCCCGACAATGCTTCCGCCATTACTTATTTGCCCAGCATAAGCGATCACGCTTTGCTGAACTTCAACATTAAGGCGGCATGTCCTAAGCCCGCCAAAAAGAAAAAGACCATTCACGGCTGTAACAGACCCAATTTTGCCGCATATAATAACGAATTATCATCATTTATGAAAATCTTCCTCAGGAATATATATGATCGATCTGTTCAAGCCAAATGGGATATGTTTGCCGCCAGAATTCACGAACTAATTGATCAGTTGATTTCTACCCGCACCATTATTTCTAACCCGCAGGCCCCACGGTACACTACCCATATCAAACGCCTATCAAGCAGGAAAAAGCGCCGATATCGCCCCGCTAAACTGTCTACCAGCAACTCTCATCGGGATGCATATAAAGCAGCGGCTAAGGCCTACATAACAGCAATAAATGAAGTAAAAGAAAAGTTTCTATCTTTATACCATCCATGCTATCATCGAATATTAGGAAATTCTGGCTCATTATGAACCCACCAACTGACGATTCCATCAATTTGATAGGCGAGTCAGGGGATCTTACACCGAGTAATTCATGTGCTACGGTCCTTAAGAAAACCTTTGTAAAGAATTTTTCCAATACTACAAGCGTTAACCTTTCCGCCGCCCACCGGTATAATTATGTAGTAATGCGCCCTATAGAATTTGACTCATCAGGAATTGGTAAACTTATTGGAGATCTAAACTTTCAGTCGTCACCTGGCTACGACTGCATTAATGCCAAATTTTTTAAAAATTTCCTCTGCCTTTACTTCTAATATACTAACAAAAATTTACCGCAGCGGTGGCCAAGTGGTTGAGCATCCGCCTCGTATGCGGGAGGTGCGGGGTTCGATCCCCAGTGCCACCGGGTACCCACCGGTGATACAATGGGTACAAGCTTTCCCCTGGTCTGGTGCTCAGCTTATTTAGGGTGAAATGCTTGGGAAATGGGTCTCTGACCCCACCTTGAGAAAAAGAAAAATACCTTGTGACATGGCGCTCTTTGGCCATAGCTGCCCTTGCGGTATAAAAATCCATCATCAACTAACAAAAATTTTTCATGAATCTCTTGACACCTCAACATTGCCCACATAATGGAAAATCAGGAAGGTGGTTTCATTCTTCAAATCAGGAATTAAAACGTCACCTGCGAATTATCGTCCCATCCCGCTGACCAGAACTTGCTACAAATTATTAGAACACGTCATTTTCACAAACCTTGTTATTTTTCTCGAGATTAATTATTTCTTCACACCGGCACAGCACAGTTTTCGAAAATCATATTCATGCGAAACCCAACTTGTCTGCTTCACTTACAAGCTCCACCTTATTTTAGACAGCGGCTCAGAGGCGGACTGCATTTTACTCGACTTTTCTAAAGCTTTCGACAAGGTATGTCACCGTTTATTACTTTTTAAACTAAATGAACTGAACATTGATTATAACGTTATGAAATGGATCGAATACTGTCTTCACAACTGATCGCAATTTGTTTCCGCTAGCAACTATGATTCACCGTTCAGTGACGCTTACTCGGGAGTGCCTCAAGGGTCAGTCATTGTACTGCTTTTGTTTCTCATTTATATCAATGATCTTCCTTCCAAAGTAGCATCTAACATACATCTCACTGCTGATGACTGCGTTGTTTTTCGCCAATTAACATCACCCTTAGACGCTAACCTTCTTCAGACCGATCTTACCTATATTTCTTCTTGGTGCAATGATTGGCTCATGGATCTAAGCACTGGAAAATGTAATGTTATGCGAATATCCCGACATGCTAACACACCTTCCAGGTACTACATACATAACATCCCCTTAGAATCTGTTGCTATATATAAATACTTGGGCGTCCACATTTCTGCAGACCTCTCCTGGTCGCACCACATCGAGTACATTATTAAAATCGCTAACCGTATGTTGGGCTACGTACGCCGAACTTTTACGAAAACCCCGTGCTTTACAAAACGCTGATTTGTTCAAACTGGAATATGCAGCAGCTTTATGGGGTCCCCCATACTAAAATCTAATAACTCTGCTGGAGATGGTCCAAAATAATGTCGCGCGTTTTATTTTATCTAACTTTAGTCGTGACACAAGCGTAACCTGCATGAACACTTACCTCTATTTACAGCCTTTAGCATGCCGCAGAGAAATAATTCGTCTCAGTCTTTCACAAATTGTATGGTCATTCCACACTATGGAACGCACTCATTGCTCCCTCCCACTGTGTTTCTAGCCGCACTGATCATCGCCACAGGGTTGCAATTTTAACATTTCTTTCCTTATCAGCATTTCATTCTTTCCTGCTTCGTGCTTCGCGTGAATGGAACCACCTTCCTGCCGAAATTATCGACATCAATGATGACCAGCATTTTTTTAACGCAATAGCTAAGGGTTGTATAAATAGCAGAACTTCTCATACTCATTTCCTTGTCTATATATTTTTGTATCCACTCCCCCTTTTAATGCTTTTGGACCTGAGGGTTCAATAAATGAAATGAAATAAATGAATAAAATGAAACTCTCAATTCACCATTAGAAAAGAACTCACTGACAAAAACAAATCCAACAGAGCATTTTTACGGGTACAGTCACACACAATTTGGTTAAGGTTTAAGGCTAGCATAATGTCCATAATTATATCACTAGAAACACCGGTCCCGTAAGCTAAACTCTCCCAGTCCAAGCCTGGTAAATTGAAATCCCCCTTCGCAATCACATTATTTTCATGCTTGGCTAGCAGCCGATTGTATCAGCTAGGTCTCAAGAAATGTGATTTCAGTGCACGGAGCGCGGTAAACTGCACACAATAAAAAGGTCAAACCCCACCACGACACATTTAAACACATACTTTCATGATCAGCAATCTGGTCGAGTACAGTGACCCACAAAAATGACTCCACAATTGCGGCGACACCCCCGCCTCTTCAACCACGATCCCTTCTAAAGATGTTATAGCCGGGGGAATAATCTCGTCAATACTTATTTTATCATGCAATCATGTTTCTGGAAGAACAAGAGCATGTGGGTCATAAGAAAGTAGTAGTAGTTCAAGGGCGTCAGTTCTGTTCTTAATACTTCTGGGGTTAAGGGACAACACGCGTGAATCATGTGCTTGGGACAGCATGCGTGAATCATGTCTCGCCTCCTCTGATAGGCGCTGGAACACGTGAATTCCAAGCATCGTCCCACACGTAGTAGGTGTTATCAATTGGCAGTTTGTAATGAAAAAGGGAAACCTTTTTGCCAATATCACCTTCATTTTTTTTGCACTCAGCCGAAGAAATTTACGCCTTTTAACTGTCTCGTCAGAATAGCCGTTATAGATAGACACACAGGTCCCTTTTAGCTTTCCAACATTTCTCCAAACCTGACGTTTTTCAAAGATATCCTGAAAGTATAAGATAACTGGTGAATTCGCACCTCGACGATCTAATCTATGAATGCGGGCAACAGAAGTACACTTAAGTAAGTTTATCGTAGAAAACCTCGTCGATCACCTCTCGGTGCATTATTTCTTTAGTCTCGTTTTTTTTCTTTTTTAATGCCAAACACAATGAAATCGCTCCTGCAACTTCTATCCTCTTAATCAACTAACCTTGCACTCTGCGATTTCAATGATTTTTGGAGTTCTGCTAAGCTTTCGTGTGGGCGATCTATTTCCATGATTTTTGAGGCTATTATTTTCACGTTTTCTCAAGTTCGTTCACGCGCAAGCCAAAGATCGCAGGAGCTTTTTCTTCAGTAGAGTCAGTTCTTGGGGTAGTTGGTATTCTTGAGTCACATTCACGGTATTCCAGCGCAACGGCACATAGCCAAAGAAAGGAAGACGGAAAAGAAGAGGACGAACACAGCGCTGACTGACAACTCTTTTTCTGTCTGTTCTAGCCTACTGACAACATTGACCAAGTCACTGCGCATAGCTTGCTGGCCTTTAACAAGTTGCAGAAGCAATTCCGTGACAGAGGGATCTGGACCAGGGTTTTGCTCAACGTCTTCGCAAAGCAATAGCATCGATGTGCAGAAACACTCATAAGCAAAGGTCAAAACCATATGTGGGCTCAGCACAACGAAAAGACAACTTTCGTCACTTCTGTACGAACAAACACTACTAACCTGCACAGTAAGCAGGAATCATTGCGTTAGCGACATGATCTCCGCCGCCTCGCCGAGCCCACTGGTGAAGTATCGGTCAGGGCAGTCTTTTATAGCCAATGCTAGAGATGTCACTTATGCGGGAAAATCCTGAAGTGGAACACTGCGCATGTCAGACAGAAAGTCTGCATCCGGTAAAGGGCAGCTTTTACAGACGAAACCATCTTTGCTGTCATCCGCTCCTAAGTGGCGACACGTGCTTGAAATCGTTGACGCACCGGCTGTGGCGAACGGGGCAACCTGGAGAGTAAGCAGAAATCTATGCGTTAGCGACACGATCCCCGCCGCCCCACCGAGCCATGCATTCATCCCACGCCTTGCTAGCATACTCAAGAATAGGTGTAATATCTGTGAGGTACCATTCCAGTATATTTGTTGGAGCTTTATGAAAATTACGCCGGAAAAAATTCAACATTCCGAATGTTTTGCCTACCACATATTCAATGCGAGTTCTCCATATAAGTTCCTCTCTGGAATATACACTGAGGTAATTAAATTAGGAAAATTCTTGCAAAAGAGTACAATTTAAACAGCACATAGATTTTATTGGGTTACGTTTTCGTGTAAAAGCAACATATTTACAGTTATTTGAATTCAGTGTCATTTTCCACTTGATGCGTCATTGATGGATGCTGTCTAGGTTTTGTGGCAGGGACCGAGCATCATGTTCGGTGACTATAGGGCTGACACGACGCAGTCGTCTGCGTACAAGCGGATTTTGCAGGACATAATCTCGAAAATAATATAAATATAATTTAATGACAACAAATGACACAAAGCTGACCACTGAGGTACACCAGAAGTAATATCTGCAGAGTGGAATGTAACAGATTTAATGACAACATATTGTGAGCTTTCCGAAAGGTAGTGGCGAATGCTTGTATTTAGCGTGGTGGATCCATCGGGAAACAAGTTTATGCATTAATAGGGCATGCGGTATGCAGCGAAACGCTTTTTTAAAATATAAACATGTGCAAATAACTCTATTTCCCCAGTCATAACACGAAATCTTATCCATGTTGGGTCGTGCCCTGTGTTTTGTATTTTTATGTTGTAGCGGCACGGAGGCTTGCATCCGCTACATTGGCGGTTTTTCACAAAAGCGACCGACTTCTCCCCTCCATATAAAGTCCCCACAGCCAGAAGTTACCAGAAAAGTCTTCCGTTCTCAGTTGACCTAACTTGATTCCGTTATGAGCTCCTTACTCGATTTCTTCTCGAAGGTCGGCTGGGGCAACAGTAAGTCTGGTGGACTTTTCCAATGCAAAGTCCTTCTTCACAAGACGCCATACTGTAAGCAGAATGACTATCTTCACTGAATCACGCGAATAGGCAATGCTTAGTGTTGTAAATATGGTTATTGTCAAGCGGCCTTACCAAAATTCATTCTGGTCCTTCAATAACTGAAGTCCAAGGTTTTGGTACTCTAACTACAGAGAGTAAATATCGCCTAAGCAACGAATAGTATTCTCATCAGTTAGAAATATTTCATGTTCTGAGCATCCTTTTCTTTATATAAAGCAGTGAGACTTGCAGTTGTACTTGTCGGTAAGTTAAAATGGATGCTTGGGCGAGTTAGTAAGTCATTTTAAACAGAACAGCGCGCAGTTTGACAGGGACAATGAAGGAGACACGACACACACGAGCGCTGACTGTGTCGTGTCTCCTTCGTTGTCCCTGTCAAACTGCGCGCTGTGCTGTTAAAAATGTTGGTAAGTCTTACTTTAAGAGTGGAATAGCAAGCTCAATACATAGGATCACAAGCAGAAAAAGAAAACACGGCACAGAATACTCGTTATTTTGTGTTATGTATTCCTTTACATCCATTGTTCATTCGTGCTGGGCTGTTCTTCTATACCGTGGGTTAAGACATTGTTCGCATTCTTTTATAATACCTATACTCTCGATGTCATCAAGCGTCAATTACGTAGGGTGGCAACATTTTCTAACGCAGTGTCAACACAGTTCATGAACATTTCTTCGATGGCTTTGTCTTCTACCCTATTTTCTCCCTTGAATTCTTTGTGATCGCTCTCATTACTTTCCTTTTACATTGCCAGCAGTATGTGATTCCTCGTCGTTAAGGCTTTTGTCAATATTAGCGTTGTGATCAATTCGGCTCCTGTCCAAATCGGCGTACATTGCCCCTGCACCGTTAGCGATTTCATCCGTGTTGCTATTTTGCATGCGGTGGAATAATCATCTTGCCATCATTGTGCAGATGGTCATCGGAGCGCTGCCTCCGACCAGCGCCAGCATCAGCCACTTTCCCGAGGAAAATGCCTTCGATCGCGGAATCACCATCGCCAAGTTCCACGTGCGAGATGCGCTGACACCGCATCTGGATGTTAACTGGCTACACCGATCGTCACCGGGCACATGCGCGGACCACTGCACGCACGGATTGCTACCAGCGCCACCGCAGATCAACAGTATATACTGCCTCCCCGAACATCACGCGGTCACTGGGCACGGCGGCACTACCGGCATGCGGTGGAATAATCATTTTTCCTTGATTGTGCAGGTAAGAAAAGAATTTGGAAATTGTTACCGTTCAGATGACTGCTTTCTACTAGTGCTACCGTGCCCGCAGCTTCAGAGTATAGTGCACGATACTGCAGAGTTTCTTGGAAAATTGTTGCTCTTAGGAGGTAATGTGGAAACTAACCCTGGCCCTGAACTTGCGCAGATTGCAAAACAACTAAAGGACATTGCTTGCGACATAAAAGACATAAAAGAAAAACGACTCACAGAAATAGATAAGAAACTGGATGCATTGTCAGTGTTAGAAACCAAGATTATGTCTTGCCAGAATGAAGTTTCCCGCATGACTAAAATTATTGATACACTAGAAAGACGGATTGACGATTTGGAAACCCGGAGCAGAAGATCGAATCTAATAGTGTATGGCCTAGAAGAGGAGGATGAAGAGAACAGCGAAACTCTAGAGCAGGCTGTTAACAAAAAAATGATTCAAGATACTCTGGGGCTTGACCAGGTCGCCATCGAACGAATTCATAGATTAGGACGACCAGAGAGCAACAAGATCCGCCCAGTTATCTTTAAACTATTAGATTCGAGACATAAGACAGCTATATTGAAGAACGGTCGGAAGCTAAAGGACACAATATTCTGTATTGGCGAAGATCTTTCCCCCAGAATTCGTGAAATCAGAAAAAATCTTTGAGCGAGCGCGAAAGAAGAACGCGAAAGAAAAGAAAAGGTGTCCTTGGCTTTCGACAAGTTATTCATCAACGGCCGTGCATATGTCTGGGACTATGAGAAGAATAATCGAGTACCTCTGAGAGAACATGATGGGAAGACCAACCAACCACCTCTGGAAAAAAACTCTACCGATCTAAGCCCACCAATGACTCGACGGGGAGCACGGTCAAAGAATTGCCGGTTATCAACATCAATGCGAGAAGCGTTATAAATAAAGTCGAATCCCTAGAGACTGTTCTGCTTGAGTACGAACCAGATATAGTTGTGATTACTGAAACCTGGCTCTCCCAAGATGTCAGCGACGATGAAATTGCTCCACCGAACTACGAACTTGTCCGAAAGGATCGCGCCTCCCGCGGTGGTGGCGTGGCACTTATGATACAAAAGCGCATCCCATTTGTCATGCTTCCTGAAGTAACCGGCGCTGAAGCTGTTTTCTGCGAAGTTATTAGCAACAACACCAACATTATAATTGGCAGCTTCTACAGAAGCCCTTCTTCTGGACACGAATGCATATCGGTAATTCAAGATTTCCTCCAGCAATACTGTTGTAACTCACGAATCATTCTAATGGGCGATTTTAACCTACCAGATGTCGACTGGACTACCATGCATCACACTTCAGTTATCTCCGACGCTGTAATTAATTTGATGATAAAATTTAACCTCCATCAAATCATTCTCGATCCTACACGCGTACAAGGCTCAACAAAAAACATTCTTGATTTGATTTTAATCAGTGAACATTTCCCCGTCCATCGTGTTGCAACCCACGTCATCGAAGGCATCTCAGACCATAAAATCCCAGTTTGTGAATTACCGCTACAGTGCACCATGACATGCCACTGTCCAACCACCACCATAAAAAACTTTGCGAAGGCAGACGACGCAGCGATCCTAACTTATCTCGCCCATGAATTCGACAGCTTTGCCGAGAGCGCATCAGACAGATCTAGAAACATAGACGCTACATGGCTTATCTTTAAACGCGCTGTACAGTACTGTATGACTAACTTTGTCCCGCTCAAGATCAAACGCATCGCTAAAAATAACCCCTGGATCACTAGAGACGTCATTCACGCGCAGCGTCAAGTAAAGAGGTTACGCAAAGCTATCAAGACCAAAGGTGGTAGTCATTTGAGGAAATCTAAATTAAGCAGTGCCGTTGAAAAGCTCAAGCAGGTCACGAAACAAGCGAAAGACTACTACTTCAATGTAACTTTCCCAAGTTTTTTGAGAAATAATCCACACAGGTTTTGGAGCCATTTTCGTGGCCATAAAACGGTGCAGTCCGGTCTCTCTGTAGAAGATAAGGACAATACTGCTAATATGTACAACGATTTCTTTTCAGTCTTTACTAAAGATAACGGCATCATCCCCGACTCCTGCAATTTGCCCCTGCTAAATATTGAACCTCTCAGAATTACCGACGATGGGATTTTCAATCTCCTGCTGAACCTAGATCCAAAAAAATCAACAGGTCCGGATGATATTCCAAATGAGTGTTTTAAAAATATGCCGAATGTAGTAGCAAGTACCTTGGTATTATTTTTCGCAAGTCTATTTCATCATCAAGGCTGCCCAGAGACTTGAAAATGGCAAAGATCATACCTATTCATAAATCAGGGGACACTACCTCACCCTCAAACTATAGGCCAATCTCTCTTACAAGTACATCATGTAAAATTTTGGAACACGTAATTTCGAAGCACATAACCTCATTCCTGGAGCGCAATAGTATATTGACGCCCCATCAGCATGGATTCAGACGCGGGTTATCAACCGTTACTCAACTAACAGAGGTTGTACACGATCTAGCACTTAATATAAATAACTGTAGCCAGACAGAAATAATATTGCTCGATTTCTCAAAGGCATTTGACTCTGTATCACACAATAAGTTGCAAGGAAATTAAAAACTGTTATCGGGGAAAGCGAATTACTATCTTGGTTAGAAGATTTTTCGTCAAATCGGTCTCAGTTCGTGGTTTTTGAGTATGTTTCATCCAAAACAGTTCCAGTAACGTCGGGCGTTCCTCAGGGATCAGTCCTTGGTCCATTGTTATTTTTGCTCTTCATCAATGACATAACTAATGACATTGATTGCAGCATTAAGCTCTTCGCAGATGACTGCATTCTTTACAAAACAATTAACAACCGCGAAGACCACCTGTCGTTAAACAGTTCTCTAAAAAAAATGACAGAATGGTGTAACACGTGGCAAATGACAATAAACACTAAAAAATCCGTTTGTATGACAGTAACAAGAAAAAAATTCCCGTTTTGCTTTTCTTACTCTGTAAACGGCGTTCCATTAACGAAAACTAAACACCATAAATATCTAGGTATTACGCTGTCTTCTGACCTGAGGTGGGACTCTCACATTGCTAATATCACGTCTACTGCTTTACGGAAACTTGACGCTTGCGGTCCGCACCAGTATCTTCTAAAATCCTGGCCTACAAAACCCTCGTAAGACCAGTCTTAGAATACGCGAACACAGTCTGGTTCCCCCGATCAATAACTAACATCACAAAACTTGAGGCTATACAACGCAAAGCCCTACGAATAATTCACAATAAATACAAGCGCACAGATTCCCCAACATTGCTTGCAGCTTCATCCAGTCTCCAAACACTATCCGCAAGAGCAAAACAAGCGCGCTTAAAATGTTTGTTTCAATTATTACACGAGCAGTACAGGATAGATGTGCAAAAATACGTGACGTACTCACAATCGCCACCTTCACGGCACAAACATATGAACACACTAACCGAGTATGTGTGCCATAATGACACGTTTAAGCATTCCTTTTCCCTCTCTCCATTAGTGAATGGAATCGCTTAGGTCGTAACATCACCGGCACTCAATCGTTATCATCATTCGTGTCACAGATAGAGCATTTGTCGTAATGCACAGTGGCGATGCAGCAACCGTGACCGCAAATCTAGGCAAGAAGACATCCCCTTCTAACTTGTCATGTATGCGATTTTGAGTGCATTCTTAAATTGTGCCTACCATTGTCGAAGATCTGTTCTGTATATCGTTTTGCTATGGCCAATTCACTTTTCCCTACCTTTGCTTTTATGCCATGTTTGCTGCCTTTGAATAATATGTTTATATTTGTTTTCTTTTTGCACTGTACTAATTGCCTCTCCTATGGTCTTGCAATAAGACCAGCAGTATTGTAAATAAATAAACAAATAAATAACTAAATAAATAAAATACCTTCAGCGCCCGAAGGCATTATTGCAGGGTGAGAAACACAGTAACTTTTCCTATTTAGGCAGAAAGTACAGAGAATAACAAAAATACAATACAAATACAACTACAAAAAATACAAAATACAAATAATAACAGATGATGAAAAGCAGGCACTGAAGGAGAACAACCGCGCTCCATAAAAACAATTACACTAATGAAATGAAAAGACATGCGCAATAGAACTGCGTGCCACGTCACACATAAGATAAGAATGCGCTGAGTTAACCTTCCCTGCAGCACTCAGTGACGCCGGCTGGCAGCCTATTCCACTCATTGATCGTCCGTGGAATGTTGGCCTCATTATGTGATTATGTGTCATTGTAACTTGAGTTCTTGACCTTTTTTATTCATGACTTTTATTGTTCAATTTTGGGACGAGCTATACAGTAGTCAATAAAATTGTAAAGCATGCGGTTGCATAGAAAAAAGAATGCCACTCTTTCTATCTAAACTATAGGATGACATTATAACCAAGTTGACAGCGCACTCTCATTTCTGCTCCCTCGACCATGCTTTTCAATGAGCTATTTACACGACATGCAAAATATTTTACCATCCCCAAACCAGCCGTTAGTGCTACATTTTTCATGACTACGTCAAGCGAAGAGAGATCAGCTTAGTCTCCTGTCCTGGCTCCATTTTTTGGTCAGTTTCTAGTCCAGCGCTTGTTGAGGCAAAGGCTCGCTTGTTAAAGACGTGTTCGCATATAGAAGAAGGCCTTACTATATTTTGCAGTGCTGTTCTATATATAAAAGGAGGAGTGGGAATAATCTTTCTGAAGAACACCATTTGAAGGCGCTATAAAACAAAACAAAATAAAAGAATGCGCCTCTGCTGTCAGATCTGGTTTCGGCCACTCTCGCCTGACGCGTGTTGACCTGCACATTATTTATATACCTGATCTTCAGAAGTGCACGGCGGTTTCGACATCCAGCATTGAGCAGAAGGGCGAACTTACTGAAGACTCATTATTATGAAGATTCACAATTACTGCCGATTATCTCTGAAGATTTACTTATTTGAGTACCGTCATTTAGTAGCCGTATTGAGCACTCTCATTGAGTACCCGCATTACAGAGGGAAATGAGCTGCAATACAAAAGGTGGAATACAAAAATACAGCAGTAAATATGTATATAAATAAAAATATAAGTGCGGCTGACGGAAAAAATAAAAAGAAGTTCTATCAAAACGTTTAAATAAATAACAGCAAATTGCTCAAAGCATTAAAAAAGAACCAGAGAAGCATACTGTCATGAAGTTGCGAATGCAGTCCGAAGAGCAGGAAAGGCTGTGAAATAGTGTCTAAACATTGAAGAAGCGTAGCTTGTTGGGCCAGTTGGTGCATGGTATGAGGAAAACCAGCGAAAAGGACGCATTCACAAGGAGGAGAAGTACACAGGACAACGCTGGAAACACAACTGAAAATTCTTTACTTCGCCAACATCAGAACAGGGCGCACATGCGCGTGAGCACCACAAACGCTATCAAAACAGCAAACACAAAACTGATTAAGCGAGCGAAGAAACATGTGGCAACCTATGTCCCATTCATGAAAGTGTATTCTTTTGCCGTGAACCTGACAGAGCTGTCGCTGACGCATTCAGTTCCTGACTGCTTGATTTTAAAAGCTTCTAAAATTTCTCGTTCTATCTGTGTTTTGCCGCGGCCGATGATGTTGACATTATGGAACAGAGGGGTGCAGTCTTTGCAGTGGTTGCAATGTCTTGGAAGATTTGCTGTGTTGCCTGGCTGCAGCGAAGTGCGGTGCTGCCTCATACGGTCGTTGACGCATTGACCCGTTTGACCTATGTAGGCCTTGCCACAGGACAGTGGGAGCGAGTAAACAACATCGGTTGTGCATTTGGTGAACATGCTCTGGTGTTTAACATTACATTTCTTTTTTGTGCTGATTTTTGAGATACGTGAACAAAGCGACGACAGTTTGGTGGGCGCAGAAAAGACTACCTTAACACCGTATTTCATGGCTACCTTTTTAACGTTATGTGAGATTTTATGCAGGTATGGCATTACAGCAGGTCTGGATTCCTAACTAGGCGTTTCATCTCTTTTGTACTGTGACTTAAATTTACTGGTCAAGGTCTCAGCAATAGAAACGAGGACGTCCTCAGGGTAGCCCGCTGACCGCGCATGTGCGCCCTGTTCTGATGTTGGCGAAGTAAAGAATTTTCAGTTGTGTTTCCAGCGTTGTCCTGTGTACTTCTCCTCCTTGTGAATGCGTCCTTTTCGCTGGTTTTCCTCATACCAGTGTCTAAACAAAACTCTTTATTTGGGCTGACTTGCGCCCGCAATGGACTGAATCAATCGGCGGTGGCGTAGCAACAAGTGTGCTCGGTGGTCGTCGAACAGAATGCCCGCTGCTCCCGGCCGTGCTCAATTAAGAGCTGATAGCGAACTTTCGATACAAACCATGCAAAGTTACTAGAACATCCTGGATCAACGTAGAATCAGCTCTGCGTTGATGCGAAAAATCGTGATAAATCTGGCCGCGTCTTGCACCGCAAACAGAGCAATAAAGTGGCGTGCCGGCAGCTCTGAATAATGAACAAACACTGCAGAGATTCGGGGCATTACTCCGCTCTCAAAGAAGCATCGACCCGATGCATTAAAACAAATAATGCGACTCGCAACAAATAAAACGGCTCGTACGAAAATAAACGCAGAGTGTGGAAGCAGAGCGTCCTTTAGAGCACATAATAGGGCTTCAGGCGGACGACATGGACAACTTCTGGTCGTACGCGGCGTCGCTGGGATGCAGTCATTGCGTCAGGGATGACTTCATGGTTCAGTTCACCTAGCCGACGAAGAACCTTGTACGGGCCGAAATAGCGGCGCAAAAGCTTTTTGACTCAATCCACGGCGGCGAATGAGCGTCCAAACGCAGACTTGATTCCGAGTTGCGTCTTCGTAAGTTGTAGCGTCTGGCGGCGGTCTGCTGCGGGACATTGATCCTTATACGGGCAAGTCTTCTGGCTGCTTCAGCTCGTTCAAGGTAGGCGGTGACGTCGACGTTCTCTTCTTCGGTAAGGTTAGGCAGCATGGCTTCTAGCGTGGTCGTGGCCTCCCTGCCATGAACGAGCCTAAAACGCGTCATCTGTGTGGTCTCCTGCGCTGCGATGTTGTAGGCCAAGACGATATAAAGAAGTATGACGTCCCAGGTATTGGGTTCGGCATCGACATACATGTCGAGCATATCGGCGATGGTTTTGTTCAGGCGCTCGGTCAGTCCGTTGATCTGCGGATGGTATGCAGTTGTCCTCCGGCGGCTGGTATGGCTGTAACGCAAGTTGGCTTCCGTTAGTTCCGCCGTGAATGCTGTTCCTCTGTCCGTGAGGAGGACATCGGGGGCGCCGTGCCGCAGAAGAATGCATTCCACATAAAATTTCGTGACTTCTGCTGCTGTTCCGTTCGGTAGGGCTTTTTCCTCGGCGTAGCCGGTCAGGTAGGCAGTCGCTGTGATGATCCACTTATTTCCAGACGTTGACTTTGGGAAAAGGCTAAGCAAGTCCGTGCCGATCTGTTGAAAGAGCTTTGAGGGGGGTAGAATAGGGTTCAGAAATCCTGCTGGTGGTTACAGACGGGGCCAGTAATAATTGCATTGAATGCGACGGAAGGTGCGAATAAAGGAGAGATGTCAAGCGGTCGGCTCGTGGTGTGCAGCCTGTAGAACTTCTTCGCGGAGACAAGCAGATAAAACAAGGAGGTAGGCTGTGTTGTTCGCTGTGATGTTCTTCATGAGGACGTCATTCTGTACGCACCCATCGCAATAAAAGTCAGCGCTTAAAAATACAGACCGACGACAAGATGAGACGCACTGAAGGCACTGAACTTACAGCTGAATTTTATTCGAAAGTAAGCAGTCAATTTATGCAACACAAACACACACACGCAAGGACGTCTTGTCAAATTCAGATGTACTGCAATCTCCTAAATGTGATAAAACCAATATTTAAAAAAGGCAAGAAAAAATACCCTTCCAAGGCACGTGCGCTGTCGTCAACCCCGCTACTTACAATAAAGCAAGCTCATTTCCCTGCACGACAAGTTAATCGAGGTTTTGAACACGCATCCATCGCCCTTTCTGAGAATGAGGAATGCCTCAGCGACCTTTATAGTGCGCTGGTCATCATGTACAAACAGCACTGTAGTGCCGACAAAGGTGGAGAACAATTACATGCGAGGAAGTGTTGTGCTACATTTCTATTTTCTTTGCTGCTGATGGAATTGGCATGCTCTGCGAGGCGAACATTGATACACCGCCTGGTATGACCGATGTATATACGCCCACAAGAAAAAGGGAAAGATACATCACGCCTTTCTTGCAGGTACCATATTTGTTCCCATGGTTAATATTGCGTTGCTTCTTACTAACCTTCCCCTCGCGTTTTCTCTATACTGGAGCCTCTAATTTTCCCAGTTTATTGGGAGCTGA
Source organism: Amblyomma americanum (assembly GCF_052857255.1). Lineage (NCBI taxonomy): Eukaryota > Metazoa > Arthropoda > Arachnida > Ixodida > Ixodidae > Amblyomma > Amblyomma americanum. The sequence continues at coordinate 119,330,334 of NC_135507.1, read as the reverse complement.
AAAAAGCAAGCTTACTCTGTATCGGCCCCTATTCTTTTAAGGCGGTGAGGCAGGGCGCGAAGGTACGGCATGACCGCCCATTTTCTTTCTTTTTTTACCAGAGCGGAGTTCTGAGCGGAGCCCGGATGTCTTCAGCGTTTTAGACACCTTTTCCACACAGGAGACTATAAGAGCATCCCGGTAACTTGCATCCCTGCACCTGCTGACCTCTTTGAGGAGGCTGCATCCCATTCTATCGAGGCATGATTTCTTCACGGCCATACCAATGCGGTTCTTAACATACCCGTTTTATAAGTTTAGAATGTAAGAACTGTAGTTGAGCAAAGGTTTCACGCTCCATGAAGAGGGAGTGGTGGTGGCACCAGGCCAGATTCTTCAAGGATTTGCTACGGGGATGAAACGCGGCGGCCGTAAACTTCACCAGAACGTCTGGTGCTTTCTTGATTGGTGCAAGACCACTGACCAACTTACCAACCTCCTATGGAACGCCATCCGCCCTACTCTTTCCAAGCCTCCTAAACTACACGTTTCACAACAAAAAACCCCGAGTGCGGAGCAGTGGGAGAGCCGGCTCACCAGCTGCGAGCTCGCCCCCCAAAGGGCAATGGTGTAGCACGCAAGCGAAGCAGCGCGACTCAGTGGAGCCCTGGACTAGGGGCCCAACCCTGCTTTGAAGGTCAAGAGTCTGCAGCGATGCAGACGAAGACCGAACGCTAAACCCTTAATGAACCAAATAAAGTTTTTCTCCCCCTCTCTCTCCTTCTAGTACTCGGCGACATCGACTGAGCTCCAGATCATATGAGGACTTCACGCCTAGGACCCAAGTATTGCCTGGAACCTGGTATGAAAGTTGAAAAATTGCCTTCGTGCGTCACGTTGCGTCTAAAGCCCCCGTTGAGGAGAGACCCAGATGTTTGTCTGAGGGATTGATGCTGTTGCCAGTGGCGGCAGTACGAATGGTCAACGCAACAAATTTCGTTCCTTAGCTAATTATTAATGTTAAAACCGTTTGCGCGCCATGCAAGCAGATAAGGAGTTATTTTTTGTAGTACTTTCTGAGAAGGCGTTTTGTAAGAAAGCACATGATGCGGTGCTAAAGAATTTTAGAGCCGTTAAAGCCAATCCAGCTCGGGGCAAGCAGAATGCATTAGCTTTGCTTCAGACTTTTACTCTCGAGGGTTTGTCAAGAAAGGTGAAGGGGGTTGAATCTTCTGTATAGAACTTTTCTTCACAGCCAGAACCCATAAACCAAACGTACTGTTCAGAACTATCGTGTCTGAGCATAACTCGTGGCAGATGATATTTTCCACCTTTCATTCCAAGCACCTATCGGCCCTTAAGGTTAATGACCCGTTCCTTATTTCTAACTCTGAAGACCTTGCAAACCTTCTCCTAAAGGCGAATCCTGCCACTTGCCTGGATTTTACTATTGATGTTGATTTGTTCTATTCGCTTCCAAATGTTGAACTTATGCAGTATATTCAGGAGCGCATCACGGATGACAATGATGAATGCGGTTTTCAAAACAGTTGTGGCATTAGCACTGCGTCCTGCTTGGAACTTTTCGTTTTTTTACCTTAACAACACGTATGTAGTGTGGGATGGTCAGGTATGTTTGCCAAAATCTGGTGTCTGCATAGGTTCTCGAGAAGCCCCTATTCTAAGTAACATTTTTCTAGCCAGGGTGACAGACTACAGGGGGAAGAGCTGTCCACAAGTAGCACCAACATTTTCCGCGATGTTGACGATATTTTGGTACTAGGCAGGTGTCCTCACCCAGGAACTATTTCTCACGATCTTGATGTTTTTTTGCCGCAATCAGTCGGGACTAGACTTTACACATGATGTTCCTCATCAAACATCCTTGCAGTTTCTGCATTTAAAACTAACCTTTGAACCTGAGCATGTCTGTTGGGAGTACTCCCCTCGGAGCGAGAAACCTTTACTCAACTACAGTTCTTTCCATTATAAGATTGTAAAACTAGTATCGTTAAGAACCGCATTGGTATGGCCGTGAAGAAATCTTGTCCCCATAAATTGGGATCCAGACTGAACGTACAGGTCAGCAGGTGTAGGGATGCAGGTTACCCTGAGGCTGTTATCGTGTCCTGTGTGGAAAAGCCTAAAACGCTTAAGACATCCGGGCTCCACTCAGAACTCCGCTCTGGTCCAAAAGAATGGAAGTTGGCGGTTATGCCGTACATTCACGCATTGTCTCACCGGCTTAAAAGAGTAGGGGCCCAATACGGAGTAAGCATATTTTTTTCTTTTTCCAATAAACTTTGAAAACTAGGGGCTGCAGTATAGGGGAAACGTAAGAGGAAGATTAGAAAGAAGCAATGTAATATTAAGCCTGTGAACAAATATGTTACCTTAAGAAAGCCGTGGTGTATCTTATCCCTTTTTCTTGTGGGCGTGTATACATCGGTCCGACCGGGCGGTGTATCAATGTTCACCTATCAGAGTATGCCAATTCCATCAGCAGCAAAGAAAATAGAAAAGTAGCACAACACTTCCTCACGTGTAATTGTTCTCCGCTTTTTTTGACACTACAGTGCTGTTTGTACATGATGACCAGCGCACAAGAGAGGTCGCTGAGGCATTCCTCATTCTCAGAAAGGGCGATGGATGCGTGAGCAAAATTTCGATTAACTTGTGTGCAGGGAAATGAGCTTGCTTTATTTTAGGTAGCGGTGTTGACGATAGCGCACGTGCCTTGGAAGGGCGTTTTTTCTTCCATTTTTTTTAAATAACAGTTTTTTCACATTTGGATAATTGCAGTACATCTGCATTTGGCAAGAAGTTCTTGCGTGTGTGTGTGTTGTGTAAATTGACTGCTTACTTTCGAATAACATTCAGTTGTACGTTCAGCGCCTTCAGTGCGTCTCGTCTCGTTCACTCTCTGTGTCCTTAAACGATGGTTTAAATACGGTGGATCACCACCAACTCGCCCAATCCTCAGTTCTAGAGTTCTTCTGTACACAGAAGGAAGACAGTCCTCGCTTGAATGAGCAGGGAAGTGAAGAAACTGTGCCCTCCAAACAGTCGATGGCATGTTTTAGGTAGGGGTCCGAGCGTTGCTGCTGTGCAGAAGAGCTGGGGCTGATGGGTGCTAGGAAGGCGTCCTCATCGTCGTCCGGCGGCGGTGCATCTACACGGGCTTGTGAGAGGCAATTGGCGTCAGAATGCTTTCGTCCGGACGTCTCAACGACAGTGACGTCAAACACCTGGAGGCGCAGACTGCATCGAGCGAGGCGTCCAGACGTGTCCTTCAAGCCTGCAAGCCAGCACAGCGCGTGGTGATCGCTGACCACCTTGAACGGTCGTCCGTGGAGGTAGGGGCGGAATTTCGACGTAGACCACATAGTGGCAAGGCACTCCTTCTTAGTTGTCGAATATATAGCCTCCGCCTTGGCCCACGCTGCTTGCTTCGGTATGAACGTCTGTATCGGGGTTTTCATCAAAATACGCAAGGATCGGTCGGGACTGAAAACGACACTGAAGATCTTTGAAGGCTTCTCCTTGCGACGCTTCCCAATTTAATGGTACGTCTGCCTTCGTCAGTTGAGTCAAGGGCTCGGCGACGCGCGAAAGGTTTTTCACAAGTCGACCTTAATATGTGCACAATTCGAGGAATCTGCGCACTGATTTCTTATCGGCCGGCACTGGAAACTGTTCAATAGCCGCTGTTTTCTGTGGGTCTTTGCGTTTCTCCCTCCTCATAAAAGTTTGGCCTAGAAACAACAGCTCCTCATAGGCAAAGTGGCACTTCTCGGCTTTCAAGGTTATGCCCGACGACCTGATGCCGTCTAGTGATGTTCGAAGTCTTTTGAGGTGCTCTTCAAAGTTCGAGCTGAAGAAAACGACGTCATTTAAAAATACTAGACGAATTTGCCACTTCAGGTCTGCCAGCACTGTATCCATCACTCGCTGAAACGTCGCGGGTGCGGAACAGAGACCAAATTGCAACACTTCCAACTCGAAGAGTCCATGCGGGGTGATGAATGCGGTGTTCTTGTGACCTCTTTCATCTATCTGAAATTGCCAGTAGCCGCTCTTGAGTTACATCGATGAGAAATACTGAGTTGTTGACGCAGGGGAGGGGGTAGACGTCGTTTGTTATGTTGTTCAAGCGGTGGTAATCAACGCAGAATCGAAGTGCGCCGTCATTCTTTCCAACCAGAACAACCGGTGCCGCCCTTGGCTTGTTTGAAGGCTGGACGACGTCGTCGCGAAGCATTTCTTCCACTTGGTCCCGGATGTCTTGTCGTTCTCGCGGCGACACACGGTAGGGGCTTTGACGGAGAGGTCGGGCTTGCTGGTCGGTTATAATGTGATGCTTGGCAATTGGCGTTTGTAGGACCTTCGGCGATGCCGAAAAACACTCGCTGCAGCTTCGAAGCAGACTGCGGTCTTCGTCCTGTCTCTTTCAGGGCAGGTCTGGGTTGATGTTTCCTCGGTCAGACGAATCTTCTCCGAATGGGTCGGAGCGGGCGAAGGGGTCTCATACTTCGGATATTTCAGCGAAGAAAGCAATCGTCATTCCTCTGTTAATGCGCCGGTATGCTTCGCTGAAGTTAGTCGGCAGTTCTTCGACCTACCAACTGCCGAAATGTGTGATAGCTCTTTTGATGCTGATTCCTCGGTCTAGTAGCAACTGAATGTTCCCCTCTATGATGGTTTCAGCGTTAATGGCTTTCGTGGCGCTTTCGGTCACGATAACTCTTGAGCGGGAGGGGACACACACTCTTTCCCCAAGGACACTCAGGGCAACGTGATTTTCCAGAGTTCTCATCTCATTATCTCGTCCGTCATAAGCGTGATCAGCTTTGAGCGCAGGTCGATGATCGCCTGATAATCACTAAGGAAATTCATGCCCGAGATCCCTTCGCGGGAACATTGCCGTAGCACCACGAAGGTCGCAGGATAGATATGTCCTTTGACAGTCACTCGCGCTGTGCATCGTCTTGATGGCGTAATGAGGTGACCGAATGGTCCATTCATAACAGTGTAATCGACGCTTGTGTCGTCTAGAGCTGTAACTTTTCGACCACTTCTAAGTCAGATGTCCTGGCTGTTGCACTGCACGTCCCTCCCGACGCCGGGTCACGGCTTCGTCGCGTATGCGAATCCTGGGTAGGGCATGTCGTCGAAGCTTTTCGGGGGGGGGGGGGGGGGGGGCGGCGTCGTTTGGATGGCAGTTCGAGCCGTGGTCGGGGTTGTCGTTTTGTGCGGCGCCGGTGCAGCGAGTGTAGCGTCTTCATGCGGCGTAGCGGGTGCAGCACCTTCATGGGGCGTGGCCGGTTGAGGATATTCGGCGTTTCGCTCGTAAGCAACCTGACGCCCAGAGGTTGCTGTTTTTAGTTTGCCCTACGAGGGCTGGGGGACGTTCCTCGTACCGCGGCTGCGCAGCTGCTGCGTGGCGACGCAAAGCGCGAGGTTGACGGCGATGGTGAGAGCGAAAGGCGGTTCGGCGCGCACTCCTCTCGACGCAGGTACTCGTCGATTTCCTGCGGACGCTTCCGAAGCGTGGCCGTGGTGCGTCAGCGGCAAATCCTCGAAGAGCGATACGTGATTACGGACAGTGACGAAGGATATGGCCGGCCTCGCCGCAATGGAAGCACAACGGTCGGTTGTCGGAAGTCCTACAGGCGTCGCATTTCCTGGGGCTTGAGCGTCGCTCATAGGCAGGGCGGGTGGGGGCAGGGAGGCGGCGTTCGGGAACAAGTTGTTCATGTAGGAGAGGACGTAGGGGTTGTCGTTGGGGCCGAGGAGTGCGTCCTGCCGCGGCGTAGGTCATCGCCTGGGGTACTGCGGCCGTCGGGGTGCCAAGTGCCTGTTGCACTTCTTCCCGTACCACGTCCATCAGAGTCGCTGCTTGTGGCTGTGGGGAGGATGACAGTAATCGGCGTAGCTCCTGTCGGACGATTTCGCGGATAACTTACCGCAAGCTGTCGCTGGTGGTGGCCGGCGTGTCCGAACGATTTGCACAGGCAGAGGAAGGGCGGCTGTAATGCCGAGCTCGGACGTCGCGGGTCTTGTCAATCGTGCAGGCTTCTTGCATTAATTCCTCGACTGTTTTTGGCGGCTGGCGGACGAGGCTTGCAAAGAGTTGTTCTTTTATGCCACGCATTAGAAATTTTACTTTCTTTTGCTCGGTCCTCTCGGGGTCGGCGCGGCGAAAGAGGCGCTTCATCTCTTCAACGCAAACGCGGACGGACTCGTTTGGAGGCTGGATTCTGGACTCGAGGAGTCGTTCGGCTCTTTCTTTCCTCGCGACACGGGTGAATACCTTCAAAATTTCCTTCTCGAATTGTTCCCATGTCTTTAGGGACGACTCGTGGTTTTTGTACCACGTACGTGCTTAGCCCTCCAGTGAGAAAAATACATGTCCAACTTTTGCCGCATCATCCCACTTGTTGAATGACGCCAAGCGCTCAAATTGGTCCAACCATTATTCAGGGTCTACGCCTAAGGATCCACTAAAAGTTGGCGGCACCCGCGGCTGCTGCAGTACGATCGGCGTCGACATCTTCGGCGAGCTTGCGCTGCTCGTAGCAGCGTCTTTTCGCTGTCTGGTGCGGTCCGGCAGGGTCCTGAACTCAGGCTGCTCTCCCTGGTGACATCGGCTGGCTCGCTGAGCTGCTGGCTCGTCCTCGGTTGCGAAGCACACAGGGCTGGCGTCACGACTTCAAGCGGGCGTCCGGAGCATGGAAGGCCACCTCGCACTTTCACCAGATGTCACGAAGTGGTGACTGCAGTCCGGAGTGCGGAAAGGCTGGAAAAATAGTGTCTAAACACAAATCTTTATTTGGGCTGACTTGCATCCACAATAGACTGAATCAGTCGGCGGCGGCTTAGCAACAAGCGTGCTCGGCGTTCGTCGAACAGAATGCCCGCCGCTCTCGGCCGTGCTCAATTCAAAGCTGATAGCGAAATTTCGAGATGAAGCGTGCAATGTTAGTAGAACACTCTGGATCAACGTAGAATCAGCTCTGCCTGGCTGCGAACAATCGAGATAAACTGGTCGCGTCGTGCATTGCAAAAAAGCGATAACGCGGCGTGGCGGCAGCTTCGAAGAATGAACAAACACACACTGCAAGGATTCGTGGCAATACAATGCATAACGACAACTTTTCAAAAAAACAAGATGTTTCACGCTCAAGAAGCATTAGCATGCGCGTACAGAACAAAAAAATACTGTTATAAAAATAATTCCTGTGATAAGAAAATCTACTTAAGAACGTGGAAAAAATCACAGCACTGCAATTTTATGTGGTTTATGACAGCAGCAGGTTAATAGAGCACACGTTATCTTTATGCTCAGGGAGTAGTGGTGGTGTTGACGCAGATCTTATAAACTTTTTTTTTATCGTTTTCGCATTTTCCTAACTTCTCATAGAATATAGTAAGTTTCAAGTGAATACTTTGCACTGCGGTTTCCTCCTCGCGTTCTACCGTTTTTTTACATTTTTTCTACCTGTACACATGACATGGAATAAGAAGTCACTTATGGAACGACAGAAACCGTGAACATGAATCATTTGCAACTACGTCAGTAAGCCAGGAGGTAATGTTTTCTTTAATAAATTTGCTTTACGCCGTATGCATATCCTGATAATCGACCCTACTTTCTAAAAAAAAAAACGAAAAAGCAGAACCGTATGACTGAGAAAGTGGTGACGGAATAAACATTTCGACAAATGCATTATTCTGTGCACACACTTCAACGGCGCCATGAAGTAAAGAAAACAGGGGCTGAAAAAGAATTGAGAGAGGTGCATACTGCCACTAAACAAGGATTGTTTGCTCATCTCGCACGAGTATTTAGTTTTATTAAAGCCTGAGATGGACGGTAACAGCTTCTCGAGTTTTGGTACGTGTACGGTTTTCAGTTTTTGGTTCGTTGAGTTGTAGGGCAAATTCAAAGGGTGTTCGTATTAAAAGAAAAAAACGGCGCAAACACAGACGACGGACGAAGATAAGGTTCACAACGCAAGCGCAAGAAGACCATCATGACGACGGTTCGATCGCGTCGATGGAGGAAGTGTGAAGCGGCGCCGGTGTTCTGAACGGTTCTGAACGGCTCTTTCCTCTGGTGCATGTGGTTTCGTAGTGGTGTCTACGTGCTCATCTCTGGTGAGGCCGTCCTGCGTGGGGGATTTGGCCAGGTCTAAGGCTAAGTCTGTAGGCGCGGCTAATGTGCACTTGAGGGAGCGTTTGGCTCAGGTATGTCGCTGACCTCCCCGGGCGGAGGGTCGGCAGCCTGGTTTGCCAGCTTGCCCATTCAAAGCTTGCCGCTGGACCTTTTTAGGAAAAATGGAATTGACGTTATCACCTGTGGCGCTCGTACCGTTCGGTGAAGGAAGGGTCAAGATGAAAACCTCAAAGGTTCTTCAGCAGGATCTATGGTCTCTCACTACCCACTACCTCCAGTTCTCTTAGGTGCGACCGTTCGGCCGCAGAGACATTATTTTCATGTCCTCTGAGATTGCTTGCATCACAGACCTGCTCCAGTGCAAAATTTTTCTGTCATTAGCGGTGAAAGCAATGATCCCCGAACAGCTCGCATGCTCCAAAGGTATTGTTCGTGGAGTGGCCCCAGCATCTTCCCCACAGGAAATACTGGAGGAGTTTCAGGATGCAGGTGTGAGGGTTCTTTCTGTCTACCGGTGCAGTAGAGAATTAAATGGTGTGCGTGTAGCAAGAGAATCAGTTATAACTACTTTTGCTGCCTCCTCCTGTCCTTCTGAGGTCAAAGTCTGGCCAATAGTGTATCGTGCGGATCCTCTGCAACCCCGTCCACTTCAATGCACCAATTGTTGGCGGTTTGGTTACAGTGGTAAAGCACGTAAATCGGCGACCCGCTGCCGTGTTTGTAGAGAAGGGCATTCGGATGACAGCTGCTCCTCTGATCCGCCCCAGTGTCGCCTCTGCAAGTGTAACCAGTCAGCTGATGATGCCAACTGCTCGAAGCGAGCTGACGAACAAAGTCTGCTAGATATAATTCCAGCGAAGCGATGCTCGAGAGCAGATGCGTATGCACTTCTGGATCGGAAGAATAATACATATGCCAGCCGTGCGCGAAGCTCTGTTGCAGATATAGAGTCAAGTTTGACTACTTCGATAGTGTCCTCAGTCTCTTTTTATGGTGGTCGAGCAAATGCTGTGCAACTTCACCGAATCTTTATATCAACTAGTTGCAGGCCTGTCTCTGCCTTCTCAATCATCTGTTTCGGCGGCGACGCCTGCATCACTCCTAAATTGTGCTGGCAGTAAGAGTGACTCCATGTCGCCTCATGACATATCCCAAGTCCCGCCTGCCAACAGCGCTTCTGGCAATGTCTCTCACGTAGATATCTGTAACACGGATGTTGAAATGATCTGTCCTTCCCAGAAGCGTCGAGCTTCTTGCTCACCCTCGAAGTCAGCTGTTCCGCAAATCAAAGCAAAGACCCCCCAAATGAATCCCCCAGACTGATGTGCTGAAGGAGGCTGTTGCTGCCTCTTTCATCAGTCAATAATCACGGTGGGTCTAAAAGTTCTGCAATGGAATTGTCGTTCTGTACTTTCTTCTCTAACTGATCTTGAAATACTTCTTCATAAACATAATCCTGATATTGTGCTTTTGCAAGAAACCTGGCTCTCTCCACTTAAATTATTTTCAATGAAAAATTTCTGTGTTTTCAGGGTAGACTGCATTATTGACAGGGGTGGTGGGTTAATAACTATGATCTCTACAAAAATATGTCACCGGGCATCAATCTCGCTGAAAGTTATGCTCCCTGACTATCAGTTGTTGGTAGTTGAAATCTCCCTTCCACAGTTCACCAAAGTAGCTATTGCTAACGTCTACTTTCCTGTAATTGTTCACAGGACAGACTGTTTGGATACCTCACTGAGCGGAGCAAACAAAACAGTCATCGAAGGGGATTTTAATTCGCACCACAGTGTCTGCGGTAGTCGCTCTGACTCCTGCGGCCAGCTTCTCTGGTCATGGATGTGAATGAATGCAGTGCGCTGCTGCAATTCCGGAGCAGTAACCTTTATTCGTGGAGTTTCTCGTTCAGTCATAGATTTAACACTATTATCTCGTGAGGTTGGAGTATCTGCATGGTCAAAAGTAGACTCAGGTACATCTAGTGACCACTCTCCAATAACCTTTACTATTATGTCCTCTCCTATCACAAAAGGTGGTGCAACCATGAAATTTGTAAACCACATTACGTATAAAAAATTGATATCTGCCTCCCTTCCCTTCATAGTCAGCTCAGGTCGAGCAGAAAGAGCTCAGCGGGCAATTTCCTTTCTGCAAGATGCTGCAGAGAGCTCTGTATTCTCTGTGTGCGCTACTGCCTCTGCCAGACAGCCATCTCCTTGGTGAACGGAGGAGTGTGAGAAAGCTTATCGCCTTAGAAAAGCAGAATGGAAAAGCCTTTCCTATAATTAGAGCCCAGCTAATTGGATTAATTATAAATTCTACTCTGTATCTTTCAAAAGAACTGTTAAAAAAGCAAAGGAGGATTGTAATCTAAATTTAAAGACCTATCTCTCTAAACCTCAGAATAAGAAGGCTTTATATAGATTCATTGCGCAGAATAACAACTCTCCGGCCTCCAACCGCATAAAGTCAATGGTATTTTCTCCGCAGGAAGCTAAGCAACGCATGGAACGTATCGCTCAGGGGCTGGCTTTACGTTTCCAAGTGCAGAGAACGGAACCTTTGCACACTCTTGCCCCCTGCTCGGACTATCCCGAGGTGGACGTGTCGGAACTTCTCCCAATTGTTTAATCGATGCAGACTGGTGCCCAAGCATCTGATGGGGTTACTGTGGGTATGTTAAATATTTTAGCGCAAGACTTTCCAACTCACCTTCTGGAAATTGTAAATGCGTCATTGAAAAACTCTTGGATTCCTTACAGTTGGAAAATTGCGAGAATAATTTTACTTTTGAAAAATGCTGAGAATGGATTTTGTTTAGACAATATTCGGCCGATTGTTTTAACCTCAAATTTAGTAAAGCTAATAGAAAGAGTAGTACAACACAGGCGCCTCACAGAGCTTGTTCGTTCCGTTAACGGCCTCAGCTCTGCAGATTTGCTTTCGTCGTGGTTGTTCCATATGATCCGCGCATGTGGATCTCGAGAGCCGAATACGTCTTTCAATGCGCAAGAGAGAAGTTGCGGCCTTGGTGACACTTGATGCTGCTAAAGCCTATGACAGCGTTGAACACACGGTCCTTATTAACAATCTTGCTCAGCTACATCCACCGCACTACATCTATTCTTGGATTTGTGAATTTTTAAACGATAGATTTTTCTGCTGTACCGACGGATCTTTCTGTTCTAGTACCTATGTTCAATCAAGAGGTGTGCCGCAAGGATCTGCTTTGTCGCCACTTCTTTTCTACACATTCGTTCGGTAGATACCCATTCATTCTAACATTACAGTTTATGTATACGCAGATGATAAAGCTTTTTCGCATCAGCAAAGGACATTCATGCAATACACGAGTGTTTGCAGGCATACCTTAATGCTGTTGAAGTCTGGATGAACCAACTTGATTTATCACTTAATGTCAGCAAATTTGGCGTGCTGGTATTTCCGCCCGTCACTCCTTTGTACATCTTGCTAGTTTACCGCTCCGCTCCAATTCCGCTGGTGGAGTCGATTAAATACCTAGGCGTTACTTATTTATGATCAAAGTTTGGACTTGCGAAACCATATTAAGAATAATGTTATTAAAAGGGAACGTGCTCTTGGCCAGTTGACACGAGTTAGGAATAAAAAGCTTGGCATGAGTCGTGACTCGTTACTATTGCTCTATAAGGCTTATATGAGACCGATTATGTAATTTGGTTGTGCCTTGTTCTTTGGTAGCGCAAACTACAAGCTGTAGCCATTAGCTTTACTGCCCAACGGCTATGCCTCGGCCTCCCAAAATCAGCTTCAACCGCTGTCCTTTATCTCGAAGCCCGTATCCCCGATCTCTTTTCCCGCTTCCAACTTATAACAGTGCGTACTTTCCTCAGGTCCTTTGACCCCGCCCCCGGCGTTCGTAGTCATTCTATCCCAACCACACCTGTTTTTCACTAATCATTGGCCACGCTATCAGCTTCCGCAAGTTAGGTTCACAGAGAATCTGTTAGCCCCGCTTAAGGTTGATCTGATCTCCTTGCAAGAAGTTGCAGATACGCAGGTTGACCCCGTCTTCTATTATGACCATATTTTCCCGTTCCATACGAAACATATGCCCGCAAATATCCTAAATGGTCTCCTTTCTGAACACCTACAGAATTTTCCTCTTCATACAGTTATCTCCACTGATGCCTCCGGCAGCTGTGAGAAGGCGGCGGTTGGGATATATTTGCAGGAGCTGGCTTGGAGCTATTCCGTTCGTATCCCAGATTATACTCCTATATTCTTCGCAGAGTTTCTGGCCATTGGTTTGACTCTTCTCAAGCTTCCTAGGCATGTAGCACGGATTCTTGTTCTTGCAGACTGCCTTTCAGTTCTAGTATCTCTCCAAAATTCGGGAAAATCTATTTTGAATCGTTCGCTTAAATTTTTTGTTCCCCGCACAGTGCGTGAGATCCGCTTTGTCTGGGTACCTGGGAATTCGGGCGTCTATTTTAACGAGGTGGCTGATTTATTGGGAAGGTCAGCTCTCAGCGCTTCTGTAATATATCCCGTCCCTCACCTCATTCTGTTAGAACCTTCACGTTTCCAGCGCTTCCAACATATTTCAGCCAACCTGAATGATCCCCTGCTCAATACCGTGGAGTAAAACCACTTAAAGTTCCCATGGTATATCCGGTGGTGTAAATAAAGGCTTTGTGAGGTGTCAATGATGCTTCTGCGATGCAGAATCCCTCAGTGAAATTTGTACTTATGCAGATGTCTGTTCGTTGCGACAAACCTTTGTGTATCATGTGGGCAAGTTGAAACAGATCATTTTCTCCTCTCTTGCCGGCGGTGCCCAGTTAAGAGAAAACAGTATTTGGAGGTCCCTCTTTAGAGGTTAGGACTCCCTCTGTCACTTCCAGTTATTTCGTTCAGCGCGAGCGCAACGGGATTCCCGTTAAGCAGTGTCTGCGGCTACCTTCATGATTACACATAAGTGCAATGGATCGATTATCTTGTTAGCTGTATACAAAATTTTGTCGCACGTCCAAAATTGCTCGATTCTATTCCTGGTAATTCATATTTCTTTAGTTCATTTGACTTTTCCACTTTCTATATTGATTTAGTCTTCTCACGCCTATTTTTCCCCGCGCAAATACCTCATTGGGATTATCTACTGAACCTTGGCCAATCCCCCTGCGTGGGTATGTGCCATGCGTACTAAGGAGAAGAAGAAGCGCTACAGCAATCTCTATCCTCACTACTTCAACAGCGTTATCAACACAAAAGGCTCATGAAACCCTGGTGCGTATTGCTCAGGGATTGGCGTTACGTTTCCAGACGCAGAAAAACGTTCTTTTGTGCACAATTTCATGCTCTTCGGATTAAACGGGAGTTGACGCATCAGAGCTCCTCTCAGTCCTGGCAATGCTGCATCATGCAGCTCCTGGACCAGATGGTGTCACTGTTGATATGATTAAAATTTTAGCCCAGGATTTTACAAGTGACCTCTTAGATATCGTCAATGCTTCGTTAGAGAATGCATTTAGAAGAAAGCGAAAATTATTTTATTGATGAAAGATGCAGGAAAAGGATACGTCTTAGATAATATTAGGCCAATTAAGCTAATTTCAAATATAGTCAAATTGATAGAAACAATAGTGTACAGTCGCCTCACAAAACATGTTCATGACGTCAGCGGTCTCAGCTCAGCCGAGATTGGGTTTCGTCGCGGAAGCTCTATATGGTCCGCGCATGTGGATCTAGGGAGCAAAATTCGGCTTTCGCTACGCAGAAGGCAAGTTTCAGCTTTGGCGACTCTCGATGTAGCAAAGGCCTATGACAGTGGGGAACATACTATACTACTTAACAGACTTGCTCAGTTACATTCTCCAACCTACATTTATGCGTGTGTATCTTAATTTCTGAAGGACAGATACTTTTGCTGCACAGAGGGTACCCTATGTTCTAATATATATTATAAATCAAAAGGTGTGCGGCAAGGATCAGTTCTATCCTCGCTGCTTTTTAATATTCTGGTTAGTGGCATCCCCATTCGTCATGATATAACACTTTTTGCGTATGCAAAAGACATAGAGCCTCCGCGGTGGCTGTGCGGTTATGGCACTCGGCTGCAGGTGGACATTTTAACAAAGTGTAAACCTACCAGGTGTAGAATTCCTATCAAATTCACCGTTTCGTTTTTAAAGAACAACTCGCTGACCCTATTACAGGCTGATAAAGAGGGAGGTTTTGCTGTGATGCCAAAAGCGCTCTACTTATCGAAAGCAGAAAATGCTATCAGTTCAACTTTCCGGCAGAGAAGCGATGTCGATCTAAGTAAAGTGAAAGCCCGAGCACGGAAAATGTGTGCACAAATGAATTTGGAATCCCTGGCCAAGTGTATAGAGAAAAGCAAGGGGTCCTGCTTAAAGATATTCTTCACAGCCAAAACTCACAAGCTGGACTGCCCACTTCGAGCAATAGTCATCGAGGATGGCACATGGCAAAAGTCTGTCGCGTTATTTTTGCAAGACAAGCTGAAACTCTTAACCATTGACGACCCTTTTCAGGTAAAGAGTTCTAACCAAGTTATCGCTTTCTTGCAAGAAAACCCAGGGAAAGGCTTTTCGGCCTGCTCTATCGATATAAAAGATTTATATTATTCCCTTCCGCAAAAGAAACTCCTGGCAAGCGTTGAAGAATGCATTGATTCCTTTGGTGTGGTAGCTTTCCAGAATACTGCAGGCATCAGCAATAGCAACTTCTTCGAACTCCTTACTTTTTACCTTGACTCGACATTTTCCACCTGGAATGAATTTGTTTACCTCCAGAGCAATGGCGTCTGCATTGGTTCATGCATAGCTTCGATACTGAGCGACATTTATCTCGCGCACCATGACAGGCTCCTTGATAGTCAACTAGACGGAAGCCTGGCTCGTGTTTTTAGGTTTGTAGATGATTTTTTAGTTTTTATGACATTTACAGTTACTGACGCAGAGGCCTCGGTCTCGAAAGTTTTATCACTTTTTCACACCTGTCTTGACCCTCTTGTTTAGACGCATGAAACGCCTTCTGAAGGAAAGTTACGTTTTTTAGATCTTGCCATGTGCCTCAACAATAGCCATGTGTGCTGGCGTTACGAGCCACAATGCCAGAAGCCTCTCACGCCTTTCGCTTCTGCACATTCTAAGCTTGTAAAGCGTGGCATCGCAATGTTATGTTTAAGAAATGCCCTAGAAAAATCATGCCATCATGCGATGCAAGACAGCTATCAAAATCAGGTGGTACGCTTACAAGCAGCAGGATACCCTTCCGACCTTCTGATTGCAATATCAGAGAGCCTGTTCAGAGAAATCATTAATTCCGGCCGCAGAGATTCCACTGAAAGGCACAAGGAAGAAAAAAGAAAGTATGTGGTTATTCCTTATCTACACCGCATTTCACATAATCTGAAAAGGGTGGGAGCGGTTGCCCATGTAAACGTTGTTTTTTCCGCGCCCGATAACCTCTCCAAACACTGCCATATTGTAAATAGCAGCAATGAAAGGATGGTTGGCTGCGATAAGAAACACCAGAAAGGTTTTTTACCTTGTAGCAGCAATGTTGTGTACAGATTTCCGCTTACATGTGGCAAGCACTACACGGGGCAAACTGGTCGTTGCCTCAACGACCGGTTGCGGGAGCACGACAACAACGTGAGCGGCACCGCTTCCCGTCACCTTGGCATTCATTGCAGAGACTGCACAGAGGAAAGAAAAAACAACAAAAAACTGCCGTGTTATCCTGTTTTCACTCAGTGTCGAGTGCTGTCAGATAATAGAACAAAAATCACTCGTGAAATCATTGAAGCTCATGAAATCCATAAATTCAAAGATGAATGCGCAAGCGTTGCCTCAATAGCTCTGTCTGATAAAGAACCACGTTTCCTTGATGAGAATAGAAAAACGTGCGCAGCTGGTCTTGTGCCACTCTAGACCTGGCCTCAGGAATTATCATTTTCGTCAATCTGTTTCGTGTGTCTGTCTTTTCATTTGAGATTGGTTGTCACTGTTTTAAAGTAGTGAAAATCACCTCAATAAACCAGCTGTAAGTTCAGCGCCGTGTCTGTGCACTTGTCACGTCCTTTGTCCCCTGCGCTGCTGAAAAACAGTGGGATGGCCTGCCAAATTCTATCGCGTCAAGCACTAACCGCCAATCATTCCGGGATAAACCAAACGGCCATTCCTCATGAGGGCAAAATGTTTCTTCCATATTCACCTCGGCAGTTTGAACAGCGGTTTCTTGTTACTTTTATTTTTTATGTCATGCCTTTTGCCCTGCATTTTTCTCTTGTATTGATTAAGTGTCGCATACATAAATTTTTTCCTCTTTCGATTCGGTGCGTTCCACTTTGCGTCACAAGATCATTTAACTGCTACATACAGTTTTTTGTTATTGCTCCCGTTTATCCATTTATTCTTTCTCTGTTTTGATCTTGATTTTTCTCTCCCTTATATGATGTCTCGGGCTTTCAAGAGAAAAATAAGTCAAATGAAATGACATATATTGCCCCAGAAGCTGCAGATTTCGAGATCGTTCCAACAATGAGAATGACTTATTTCAAGCTTCAGTTTCATATTCGCCAAAGGCAGCCATTAAACCGCTCCTCGTTCGCCATGAAATCAAAGCGGGAAGGCGCCGTTCATGGTTGCCAATTTCAATAATTATGAGGATGCAAAGATAAGTTGTGCATTGCTCCTCCTTCCCCCACAGTAATTGCTCTGAGAGCAAGCGTTTCGCATGCCTTTCCTCGCATATCTAAGAGTTAACTGTTCGTCCAGCCGTCTGGTATTGCATGCGATTGCCATTTTTTCGGCGTAGGCTGTCACGAGCAAACCGAATTAGCCGGTGCCCTCCAATACTGCAGGCAGAACATCTGGGAACACTACAGTCCCTCAAATATTTTGATTTCTGACTGCTGCATCACAAACACAACACGAACTCATTTCAAAAAAAGGGGCGCGGCCCGATGGGCAAAATTGAATGTTGTCGTCTCGGTTTCGCATGTTTCGTGCGTTCTCCGCCGCATTTCTTTTCCCGATTTAAGCCGCCTTGGTACGCAACGCACCTTCTGCACCACGCTGTCAGAAGTCTCATGTTTTGTCCGCCGGACCAGAAGCACAGGCGCCGATGAGTAGGCCAGGAAAGCTAAAAGGCGAATGTTAAAATCTGCCAGGCCACATCAAAATTTTCTGAACGCCTTTTTTTTTTTTATTTTCAGATACTGCAGACCATACATATACATGGCCCAGGCAGGAGGGGCATCCGCGGCAAAAACATGAGTACACATATAACAAGCATACAGCTGTTCAGAAACAAATTTCACACAAAAAATTCATAACGAGCGAACTACAATTAACAGCGCAAAAATTGACGCTCCAGTTCTTTAACAAAGTCACAGGCTGCGAAAGTGTGCGAAGGCAGGGAATTCCATTCACTGGTAGTCCTGGGAAAAAAACTATGCTTATAGGTATTGGTTCGTGCAAAAATTGGGGCCAAGGAGTGAGGGTGTGTGTGTCGAGTTTTCCTGGTGCAATGTGGCTTAACACAGTCTGGCATGTTTAACCTCAGCGTACCTGAGACGCAGTTATGCAAAAAAGCGAGCCGACTAATTTTTCGACGGGATTCCAATGTTCCTATACTATGTTGCCGCATCAATAAGGAAGGAGAATCGTGCCTTTTATATTTGCTTCACAACGTGACCACAAAGATGTTTTCCAATAAGGCAGCCGCAATATTTAGGCTCTCTTGCGGGTAAGCGTGTGTGCGAAGCTCTAGTCGCAGTGTTTTTGTTCAGTTTGTTTTATCTTAATGCAACGAAGGCATTATTACCCCTCCCCTCCCTCTCTCTACTTCTTTGCGCCAGCTCACTGCGAATATCCTGGTGCCAAACTTATCTTATGTGCGTCAGTAAGCAAAGAAGTCGGGGCTCCGTAACGTCAACGAAAGACGGCATTTTCTCCAGTAATAGTTTATTTTCCTTTCTTTTCGTATCGCTTTGAAAAAGACAACGAATGAGAGAAAAAGGCTATTTTCATTACCCTAACGCAGCCATATCAGTCAAATTAGTCATGCGTGTTTGTGGACAACCATGTACTGTAGAGTACTTTCTGCCTCTTTCGATGACAGCAGCAGCAGGGATGAGAGCTTGCCGGTTGCGTTCCCTTGCCCGCGTCTTCCAGCACGCTTACCTTCAATGCTGTTTCCAGCTAGCCCAGACCCATTCCTTGATGATAGGTCTATTGACCTGCCTGGCGACTGTCGAGTGTTGCAGCGAGCCAGCGTCTCTTGGCAACTGGAGCAGCTGGTTCCGGGGAAGCGAGTAAGGCGGCCTGCGTTTCTCCAGCTCCTCTTTGTTAGTTTAGCCTTGCGTGGACAATGGTACTCAAAATAAGTGGTTATCAAAGGCTGATTTTGTGGGCTCTCTTTGTGAACCAGTCGCTTTTAAAGATTTTTCTTCATGTTTTGAAATGACAAAATAAATTGTTTATTTAAATTTGCCCTCGAGTAAGACAACTTAGTCACTACGAATCAGAAAGACATCGTCGCATCGCATCGTGAGTCTACTCGTAGTCAACACCATCCAAAGTAAAAGCAGCCATATGAAGTATTTTATTGCGGTACAAGCCACTATTAGGGAATCAGTTAAGAAAACGTCCCCTTTTGGCTTCGGACTTGTCTCCAGCTTTTCACCCCAGAGCAGTGAGGCGACAGATTACTTGGAAGAAAAGTTTGACATTACTACGCGGAATTTATCATATACGGTGCACTAACAAGACAAAGGCACTTCAGACAATGTTAGAATACTGGGCGTTAACTACGCAAAAATATTATACTTGGCAGGCAATCCACCACGCTGTTTGCATACAAGAGAAACTTGGGAACATTGTGAACAGAGGTTACGTTCCAAACATTAAAAGCTCCATAATTTTATGGAATGAGGTGACTATCAAGAAATAGCAAATAACCGCACTTCTTATTCAGGGCAGCCGGTGACTGGGAAGCATAGCAGTCCGTCATAACTTTTCAAATGGCGTGTCTGAGCGAGTGCATCATGCATAAAGTACACACAAAATTGCCCAAACACTACTGCCACGAGTGGAACAAGTATGTACTGTCTATTTCCAGCTCATTCGCAGTTATTAGAGTCGCCACGCAGCCGCACAGAAACCGCGCCACACGCATAGCGCGCAGTGCAGGACCGGCCCGTGTGACCCAACATGCCTCCGCGAAGGAGAGACATCGGCGCGGGGTGGCACAAAGGGTGTCCTCACACTGAAAGCGGAGGCGAGCAAGCATTCAGGTACCCTAGTTCTTACAGGTAGTTTATCTCCCACTCTCTCTCCCGCGATAAACCCGGGCCCTGTAATTGAGCACGCAACATGACGAGCCGGGCCAGATCCCTCTCCCGATCGCACTCACTGCTTCGATCGGTGAGGGGCTCTTCTCCCTAACGAGCACGAAATGTCACCCGCCGCGGAGAAGGGCGACACGTACCTAATGCTTGCCCGCCGGCCCCGATCTTTTCTTCTGTTTCCATTACCTGTTTCCTCTCTGCGCATTCATTCCGCACGCGTCTGCGGTTCGCTAACGAGCTTCCGGGAATGTACGCTGCGTGGCCCAGAGTCCGCGGTACTAAGGGTGCGTCTCCTTTCCTTCCTGGTGTGTTCCTGTCTCTCCAGTCCTCTGGGGGAATAGTTGGGGACGTTTCGCTGTTTCAGGAGCTGCACCGTGTTGAAAGCGTCAGAGGAACCCACTTTGCTCCGTTGAATATGCGCATGCTATATTTATCTTAAGATATGGAAACAAAAAATTGAAGGAGCCTTTAAGCTTATGGCAGTACAACCATCTTTCGCAATTTAAAACTGAGACAATTGCAAGACACGTTCATTACCTCTTCGGTATTGATGACTGGTTTAGTTGACATCATAACTTCAGCAGTGAATGCTCTCAGGTTCACTTATTAGAAACGAGAACGAAACTTAAGTGCACCTGGGACACATGTTCAACGGGCCAGACTTTCTCAGCAATGTGGAATCTCTCGTCATGCACTGTTGCTCAATCGAAGTGTACGCGCTCAGGGAAGTGGTCTGATCCAGCAGTTTCGATTTCGTTTTGAACAAGACGCGGATAAATACTGCAGTTGATCTATTATTTGCAGCTTTTGAGTGCGGTTTCATTAGTGTGGTTAGTTTTCATTCCCTCGCGCCATTTTAAAGAGTATCATCAGTCTCTTCAACCACTTTTCTCCGAATTAAGTACTCCTCTGGAATGCTGTTAATGTCGTTCATGTGGTGAGTAGAAATTAACGCATTGTCTTGGCGTTACTTAAGCCGCGTGCATGTTACGACAGAATACAAAATCTATAACCGACTCCACGCAAAAGCGCGCAAGAAACCAGCCTTTTTCTTCGCAGAACAATTGTTCTAGCGTGTGGGAGGACGGTGCACCTTCCGATGTATCTGCCACTGACACACGACACAGTGAAAATGAAATTCGTGTCTGCGAGCATTCCAGGACGGCTCCAGCTCATATGGGTGCCAGCACATACCTCCCACCCAGGGAACATGGCAGCTCATGAATGTGCCCAAGGATGTGCTCATGGATGTGCACAGAGGGACCAGTGCCCCTGGTTCAGGAGGGAGCTCCTGGTAACCTACCTTATAATCATCCTGCACTATCAAAACGATTCACTCTAATGCCCCCCCCCCTTCAGCACAAATCCCTCACCACAGCAGAGCAGGTTTCCTGGCGGAAACTTCAAACGAATACATTCCAAAATCCTTATATGTACTCCCTGATGTATCCCGCGGAGTACAACTCCGGAGTGTTGGTTGGGCCCTTGAGGTCGCCAAAAAGCATGGCGTTCAAGACACGTAGCGCCGTCGCGAGGGCCCACGCGACGGTCTAAACCTTATCCCTAAACCTTACCATCTCTGTTATATGACAAATAAAAATTTGTTCCTCCTCCTCTACGAGCATTCCATTAACCTCTCTTCACTGTCCTCACGATCCTCACCCGTGAGGAGGACGTAATAATAATTGGTTTTTTTGGGGAAAGGAAATGACCAATTATTATTACGTGCTCCTCACGGGTGAGGATCGTGAGGACAGTGAAGAGAGGTGAATGGAATGCTCGTAGAGGAGGAGGAACAAATTTTTATTTGTCATATAACAGAGATGGTTTTAGGCGATCAGTGTAAAGGCCGAATGCACAACCAGTACAACTACCGATCATTTGTCGCATCGCATCGCAAGAACGAAAAATGGTTTTAAGAGCGTTAGCTCTGACTACTTACGTTTGTTAAGAACGCGTCAGTCTGCAATGAAGGTCAAATTGACCAAAACAGTTATCACGTGACCACACTGCATCACATAGCAACAGTGGGCGCTTAGCGCCTCTGTTAATGCCTATACTTTCGATCCGTTATACTATATGTGCCAGTATAGCTGCCATTGAAGTTGGAGCCCCCGTGGACTGCCGTTTGCATAAAATGTGGGGGCCATCCGTTTGACGCAGAATGTTCTAAGTGCTGTGAAATGACCTGGTATGTTCCTGAGGATAAAAGTGCTTAAGGAGATGAAGCCCAAAATATGTGTGGGATTCCAGAGAGAGGTAGATGTGGACTGGAACTGCTGAGAACGTTGTGGCAGACACGCGCCACTGCAGGAATAAGCCGCAGCGTTCATTGGGTGACGAACCTCTCGCCATCAACCATTAATTTAACCGCCACCTGGCAGGGCGGGCGCAGTGCCTATCAAGTGTGCGGAACACACTCAGCATTACAGAGGCCAAGTCGCCTCTACTTGCCTGATGTAGCAAAGCTTTTGCTCTCTAACCAGGTTCAGCGGTTGCTGAACTGCAGCTAATTTTATAGCGAAAACTACACTACGCTAGCCGGAGTGATTTCGCCCGTCTTGGCCATCTGCTCCTACTGTGCAAGCGCGAGATTCGCCACAGGCGCGCCGCTCGTGACGTCACAGCTGCGCCGCCGCCGCGACCGCCGCCGACTCCGCCACCTCGTCCCCTCCTCGCTGTGCGTTGACGCCACTAGTTATGCGCCTTACTGCGCACGCGCTTAGGGTCGAATGAACACAGAAGGCGATGCGCTCGGCCGTCAGTTGCAAGCCATCAAAGAAGAGAAGCCTTGTTTCGTTGCGGCAGCAACGTAGGCTTCGGGAAATTAACTCGACGGACACCGAAATCGTTGCTCGGGCTGTTTGGCACGACTGACAGACTCACAGGCTGACATCAGTTCAACTCCATCAGTTAAAGGCTCCTTTTGCTACGTGTACTAGGCATAGCAGAGCTAAGCCACAGCTAATTTTTTTAAAGGCTAATTCTTTTCTTGGCTCATGAGTGTGCGCAAGACATGTCCGCAGGAAACGTGTACAAGGTATCCGGTCCGCCTGTATGTCAAACGAAATGAAAAAAAATTAGACAAAAACTGAAGCTCAATAAATAATCAATTAGAACTAAAAAATAAAAAAGACAAATAACTGAAAAGCAAAACTTAAACTTAAAACAAAAATAAATATTAAAACTTAGAAACAAAACAAATGAAATCAACAAAAAGAAAAAGGGAAAACAATAACAAAAAGATAAAACAAAAATGAGAAATCGAGGTTGAAACAGAGGACTGGGAAGGATTAAAGAAAATGAAAAATGGAGGGAGAAACAGAGGACAGGGAAAGGCTTCCGTTTTTCCGCTCATAAGCAGACGTAAGGTACGTTGTCACATTTTTAGAAATCTTTTTAGATTTTAATGCTAAACTTATTTCTTTTAGTTTGCCTTAGCAGGGGCTGTTTAAAAAGCCCTTGGAAGTGCGTTAGACAATAAAAGTGAAAACTAATCACAATCTAATTACTGCGAGTACCCAAAATATGCCCATCACACCAAAAGTCATAAGTGCTGATCCTGTGAAACGAAACAAAAATGGCTTGGCAGCAATGAAGTGGTACATGCAGGCTGTGCAATGAACTAGAATATTTGCGCTTGGCGTTCTTCAAGTGACTTCGGTCCCTGCTATGGCAATCTACTGTGGTTTAGTAATCAGGATCGACAACAGCCTGCCTCAAGATGTCCGGCATGCCACTATTTCCATTGTTGAAGTGACATATAAAATCGTATTGCCCAAACTAAACAGTGCGCAGACTACATAGACATCTTTAGGGAGACGCTGCGAGAGCATCCCTTTGAAGCAGTGTTGGCGGTAACGCGTTACAAGTAGCGGCGTTACCGGTAACGCGTTACTTTTTTAGGTGGCTTAGCAAAGTACTCGTTACCATTTCGGAACTGTAACGGGTGATGTCCTTAGGTTAGCATTTCGCGGTAACGTGAGGAATCACGTTACTAGTTACTTTTTTCCAATTGTCACCCACTCCTTCCTCTTTAAAAGAAAACCTCAGGGCACCTAAAGTGATGTTGAGAATAAACAAAATGTACAGGTGCTCTCCACGACCCGTGTGGCGGCTCGCATGCATGCCAGAAAACACCTGCCCTTGACGACGCGTCCGACTAACAAAAAAAAAACAGGATTGTCATAAAGCACGAAACCTGTGCGCGAACACGCATTCACACACTTGCTTTCACCTACCTCCCCTTCCCAGACCACTGACGGACACAACTCTCTAAAGAGTGGAAGAGGCGGAGCATTTTCGAACATCACATTTTTCAGAATTACCTTAAATTCGTTGACAGTATAGCGATGTTTTCTTTGTGAGGTTAAAATTGATGATTAAGTGTCGGTTTGTGTTTAATGTCACATTCAGAAAATGGCTGAACCATGTGCCACAGAATTAGAAGCCATCACTTGTATCTCTACCGGCAACTTCAGGCTACTGTAACATTGCTATGCTAAGCTCATGCATATTTGTGCGAAGTATCCTTGTTAAATCAGGATTTCGCGTAAAGTAATTATTTGAGCTAGAAGTTTTATGTGAAATGGGAGCATTATAAAATTGTTATCGCAAGTTCTTAAGGCGAAGACAAATTAAAATTAATGGCCATGAATAACGGAAAAGTAACGTGCGGCGTTTTTCTCGGTAACGGTAATGATAACGCTTTACCTTTTTTTATGTGATGTACGGCCGTTACACGTTCCTTTTTCTAGCAATAGGTATACTACGCCCGCCACTTCTCGTGGTCAGCGCGGATGCGCGCTGAGTCGTGGCACCACCGCTCAGCCAGCTGTGGCATGCGCGGAGTGACGTCAGAGCACGCAGCTGGTGTTGTCGCCGCGCGCCTACATTGCGCTAGCATTTCGAGCGTACAGTACCTTCAGCGTGGCGGCGCTGTGGCTGGTCGCGTGGTTGGTCACATGGTGCGGAGCCGCTGTCGGCGGCGCGGCGCGCCGGCGAAACCGAGTGGGGGAGGAGATGAGAGGGGGGAGGGAGTAAATCCACTTCCAGGGTCGAAAGATCCAGGGAGGAAGATGAAGAAGGAACGCTCAGCGATACGCAGCGGCGAAAGACTGACCTTGCAATTCGACTGAGCGAGTTCCGCTCGCCCATCTGTAGCTATCGCGTCAATCCAGGTTTAACCACAGCTAAACCACAGCCATTTATTTAGCGTAACGAGTGACGTATTTAGTTACTTTTTTTTCTGTAACGCCTACATGCAGCACTGAAGCATTCATTCGCGTTTTGCGTTTTCCATGGAGACATTTCGTCAAACGTTAATCCCAACAGAGGTCTCGATACACAGGTTTCACTTTGTTGAGGATGTCATTGGAGAAACCAACCCTGTGCTTGTAGCGTCCTGTTCCCAGAGCTTTCTTTGTGTACCGATTGCAGTATAAATTCATTAAGGATAGCTGCCGCGTCAGAACGCTTACAGGGGGCAGATAAAGAAGACACGCACACATACAGCGCTCGCTTACAGCTGCAAGTTTATTCCTTTGCTCGCACTAAATACAAAAAAGGAAAACAACAAACAAAAGAAGGCGGGGAAGAGTTCCTTCCGTCACATTATGTCGTCATGGTTAATCAAGATATGTAATCTCTTTTCTTGTCAATGCCATGTCAATGAAGAAGTTGGTAGATGCATCAGTGAGGGCGTCGATGTTTTAAAAAGGGCACCAAAGAAGAGAACCGTGGTACGCTTTTAAGATGTGGCAATGTCCTTGGGAGAGGCGAACCTTCGACTTCTGTTAGCGGACAAAGAAGGAGGTTTCGCTGTTTTGCCTTCGTCAGTCTTTGGCGAGAAGGAACGTGCAGCCGTCTTGAAGAACTTTCGTAGGCTCAATAAGATCAAGTCGTAAGCTGTAAAGAAAGAAGCCCAGCAACATTGGGATGCCTTCAACCTGACAAAACTGGGTACAGCAGTGACGAAAAGCAAAGGGCTGTGCCTAAATGCGTTCTTCACGGTGAATACACATAACGGTAACTGGCCTTTCAGAGTAATCGTGTCGGAAAAGGCACCTGGCAGCACTCCATGGGCAGGTTTGCACAAGACTCGCTTTCTGTGTTAGCCGTAGAAGATCCATTCCACCTCAAGAAACCTGAAGAAGTCTCTACTTTCCTCAACGCCCATGACCAAAAGAGTGGGCGTATTTTCCATTGATGCAAGGGATCTTTACTACACACTACCGCATGCCTCCCTGTTTGCTGTGGTAAAATAAGGCATTGAAGTAATGGGAACAGTGATGTTTCAGAACGCTTGCGGAATCAGCATAGAGATGTTCCTCAAAGCTGTGGCCTTCTACCTTCGGTCCACGTTTATCAGAATCAAAGACGAACAATTCGTTCAGAGGCAGGGCGTGTGCATAGGCTCTAGTGTTGCACCACTAATCAGCGCTCTGCTTGCAAGCGTTGATCGTCGGCTAAATGAAGCGTTGCTCAACACGAACGTAATAAGGGTTTTTCGTTTTGTCGACGACTTCCTCGTTATCTACAAATTTTCAGATCAGAACCCAGGGAAGGATTGTGGAGGCAGTTTTCAAGGTCTTTTCTGAAAATTTTGGGGTATTTAAACTGAAGAATGAACTGCCAGACGAAGGCCAACTTCAGTACATTGACTTACGGTTGTTCTCGAGTGAGGACCATCTGTGCCGGTGATATGCTCTGAGGTCTAACAAATGCCTTTTATCGTACTCTTCCTTGCACACTAAGCTAGTCAAATGAGCAATAGCTTTGGGTGCCTTGAAGAATTCCCTCAAAAGATCGTGCCATCACCGACAGCAAGAAAGCATGGAATCCCCGCGGAAACGTCCTCGCGAAGCGGGCTTCCCGGATGCACTAATTTCAAGGATCGGCTTCAAGCTCTTCTAAGATCTTCTAAGCCAATCTAGCCTCCCGAAGAAGGCACGGAAACAAACAGAGTAGATGGCTGTTATGCCGCATCTGCACGGGATCAGCCACACGTTAAAGAATATATATCAGGGCGCGCTGGAGGGAATCTGATCATAACTGCCCCCAGAACGCTCAGTTTGCTTTGCAGAATAATGAACGAGGAAGCCCCAAAACCAGCGCGGAGCAATAAGAAGCACGACAAAATGTTCACCACATGCGACACGGAGGTAATCTATGAGATACCGCAGTCATGCGGAGCGTCTTATGAGGGCCAAAGCGGACGCTGCATAAACGACCGCTTACGAGAGCACCCCAATAACATCAGCACGGGATACGGCAGCACGCTGGCAAAACACGTTTCTGCCTGTCAGTGCACTCCTAACCTTGGACGAAGCCAGAGTTTGAGGCGGTATAACCATCAGGGCAAGCGCGAGCTTCATGAAACATTCATCATATACATGAAACGCGCGTCATGCATTAGCACATCATCGATGGCATTGACAAGAAAAGAGATTGCATATCTTGAATAACCATGACGACATGATGTGACAGAAGGAACTCTTCCCCGCCTTCTTTTGTTTGTTTTTTTTCCTTTCCGGTGTTTATTGCCAGCAATGCAATAAACCTGCAGTTGTAAGTAAGCTCTGTACGTGTGCGTGTCTTCTTTCTCTGTTCCGTGTAATAGCGCTGTTTTTTGCTGGTACCGTAGAACTTGAGTTCTGGCCTTTTTTCACTTGGAACGTAGCCATAACTTGTTCTATTCTGTGAAACTACAATCTAGGACACCGAACTGACGAAACAATAGCTTTAACAACACGTCGCTGCAGTGCTAACACGAAGTCACGTCCTGTGCCCTCACGTGGCAATTTGTTCAATTTGAATAAAAAAATTATCGCGATCACCACTGCTCAATGTTATCAACTTTTAAAATACTTCACCACAAACTAATTTAAATGTACTTTGAGTATTTGAGCAGAAACATAAGTTTTTTTAATCATTGAAATGTACGTTCCGTTCTCACAAAATGTCAGTTTCTGTTTCTGAGAGGTCTGCTGTTGGTTGTAGAAACATCATACTTTATGAACAGAACCCGATAGAGACATCATTTTTGCAGCAGCACAATTCTGAATGTCTGTAGATTCTTAAAGTATTAAAAAATGAAAGTTGCTATTTTTGAAAAAAAAAACGTTGTTTTTAATGGTGGGGTTTAAAATGAATTTTTTTTCCTCTATCGCGACTGGGAATAAGCAATGAGAGGCGATGCCCTTCGTGGCGGAACACGGAGTGTTGCTGCTGGAAGCTTCTTGCTTGGGTGTGTCGTCGCCAATTCAGGAGCTCTATTTCCTGCTTGTGTCAGCGGGCTTTGGGCGCAGCGTTGGAAAGGACAAAACTGCCGCCATTTCTTAAGCGCCTATACTGCGTTCCATACGTAGCAGGCAACACTACGGAGGATGCGGATGTAGTCCGTCTGCGAAACCAAGTTACTCCGCCACGTATCATTTATTCTTTCTGAATCATCAGTGAATGTTGCGATGGAAACAAAGAGCGGTATAAAACGAAGAGCTAGAGCATTGAGGTTCAAGGTCGGAGCTTCGAGGCGCTCAGTGCTTGGGGCCTCTGGCTATAACTTCCACCGAGTGCGGACTACTTTTTAGGTGCGTATGGAGTCAGAGTGATTAGCCCTACGAGCCCTGTATCATACCACCGCATAATAATAATTATAATTATTGGTTTTTGGTGGAAAGGAAATGGCGCAGTATCTGTCTCATATATCGTTGGACACCTGAACCGCGCCGTAAGGGAATGGGATAAAGGAGGGAGTGAAAGAAGAAAGGAAGAAGAATGTGCCGTAGTGGAGGGCTCCGGAATAATTTCGACCACCTGGGGATCTTTAACGTGCACTGACATCGCACAGCACACTGGCGCCTTAGCGTTTTTCCACCATAAAAACGCAGCCGCCGCGGTCGGGTTCGAACCCGGGAACTCCGGATCAGTAGTCGAGCGCCCTAACCACTGAGCCACCGCGGCGGGGCTACCACCGCATACCGTTCTTACTTTTCGAAGTCTCGATGAGTCGCAGGACGGAAATGTGTCAAGAGGTGAAACGAAGTTAAGCAGGTGCCACTTACGGCACTTAGTGTCTGTCGCAAAGAAATATGCTTGTGTTCACTTTGGCTGCATGGAGGACGACTTTTTGAGCGCGGACATGAACTGCGCGAAAAGGCGCGCTGGCTTTCGCAGTGTTGCCTGTTATGTATGAAACGATGTATAGGTTGCCTGAGATACCTTTCCTTGAGAAACTGTAATTGGTTTCTGGGAAAAGGAAATGGCGTGGTATCTGTCTCATATCTCGGCGGACAGCTGAACTGCGCAGCAAGGAAAGTGTTCAAATCACAAATCATATTTTCATGGTGGCTGCAGCCTGTGCGGAGCGATGTTCTCGGAAATTTTCCACATTGTCTGGGCCTCCTCTTCCAATCCGCACCCTTCCCAATCCTTCATCTTCAGCCCTTCTAGGGAGGCCGGGCAGGCGTCACTGCTCAGCTGCCATGACCAACAGTCCCAACGCACCTTGGTCACAAAAGCGCGAGCGACGCAAATAGGAGCGCCACCTAGATTTGTGAGGGCCTGAACGATGGGGCCTGGGCACAAACACATTTTTCAGATTCCGATTCAGAATAACTTTTAATGTTTGAACCAGCCCCCTTTCCTACCCTCTCCGGCACGGCACGCAGGCCTCCGGGAGAGGAGGAGGAGGTTTATTAACTGCAAGGCTAGCACTTAAATTTAAGCGATGCCGCTGCTGCCAGTTGGGTGAGTTTTGTTTGCACCCTAGAGTCCGGGATTCTTAATACTTCATTTCAAATTTCTCGTCTTCATATTTGCTTTTTCTGGAGCTTCTTCACATTTTCTGATGATGTCCATGTGGGCCACTCCTCCGCAAAATATGTATTTTTCTTCTTGACTTAGGGCCTTTTCTCCTTTATTTTTTTGGTTTGATTCATGCCCTCCCTCTTGAAGAGGAATAGTTTCCCGCTTGAAGTTTTCTTAATATCATGCACTCTCTTTATCTTAGCTCCTTCCTGTATGGAATCGGCAAATTCATTAAATGTTTACCACCACCACCACCACCACAACCACCACCACGAGAATGGATAAACGAGAGGCTGAGAGAAGAAACTGAGAAGAGGTGCCGTAGTGGAAGACACCCGGAAAAATTGCGACCACCTGGGGATCGTAAACAAACACTGACATCGCACAGCCCACGGGTGCCTTTGCGTTTCGCCTCCATCGAAACGCGGCCGCCGCGATCCGGTTCCAACCCGGGTACTGCGGTTCAGTAGCCGAGCGTTTTAGCCCTAACCACTGGTCCTCCGCGGTGGGTCTGTCTTTGAGAGAGAAGCAGGAGAACGGAAACACAGGGAAGTAACTAGACGACGCCCAGTAATCTGGCCTACACGTGGGAAGAGAAGAAAATG
The DNA here is from genome assembly GCF_052857255.1 of Amblyomma americanum. Lineage (NCBI taxonomy): Eukaryota > Metazoa > Arthropoda > Arachnida > Ixodida > Ixodidae > Amblyomma > Amblyomma americanum. The sequence continues at coordinate 119,300,396 of NC_135507.1, read as the reverse complement.
GGAGGGAGAAAGAAATGAAAGACAGGAATAGGAGATCAGTTACATAGGGTACACAGGGCACACACTGGACGTTTCTAGTCTGGAATTGAATCCAATGGACTTTAATAATTTTCAAAAGCGCCTGCACAGCTTTCTTCTTACAGGTAGTTTCAGTCCAAAGCCCCAGAATCTTGGCTTCTGCAAAGAGACGAGCATAAGCGTCGGGGAGTGTCAGCAAGGGAGACACGCTCACACTCAAACCGGGCGCAGTCCAAAAAAATTAATGTGGATTAGCCTAGCTAATCCAGGATATACAAAGCGAAAGCGAGATTGACGCCTCCACTAATCCACAGAGCCGGTTGTGCGCCTTTCTTCTCGTGAAAACGAACGGTCTTTGCCAAGTTGTCAACGCCAATGAACTCTACGAATGCCGTGGGGTCACTTGTTTTGTTCGGATTTTGAGGAAAGGAAATGGCCCAGTAACCTTGTCACATGTCTCGGTAGACACACGAACCGCGCCGTAAAGGAAAGGATGAAGGAGGGAGTGAAAGAAAGAATTGGTTTTTGGTAAAGGAAATGGCGCAGTATCTGTCTCATATATCGTTGGACACCTGAACCGCGCCGTAAGGTAAGGGATAAAGGAGGGAGTTAAAGAAGAAAGGAAGAAAGAGGTGCCGTAGTGGAGGGCTCTGGAATAATTTCGACCACCTGGGGATCTTTAACGTGCACTGACATCGCACAGCACACGGGCGCCTTAGCGTTTTTCCTCCATAAAAACGCAGCCGCCGCGGTCGGGTTCGAACCCCGGAACTCCGGATCAGTAGTCGAGCGCCCTAACCACTGAGCCACCGCGGCGGGTAGGAAAGAAAAAAAAAACTGAAAATAATAATATTATTAATTGGTTTTTGTGGAAAGGAAATGGCGCGGTATCTGTCTCATATATCGTTGGACACCTGAACCGCGCCGTAAGGGAAGGGATAAGGGAGGGAGTGAAAGAAGAAAGGAAGAAAGAGGTGCCGCAGTGGAGAGCTCCGGGATAATTTCGACCACCTGGGGATCTTTAACGTGCACTGACATCGCACAGCACACGGATGCCATAGCGTTTTGCATCCATAAAAACGCAGCCGCCGCGGTCGGGTTTAAACCCGGGAATTCGGGATCAATAGCCTAGCGCTACTTAACCGGAGTTCCCAGGAAAATTGAAAGTTGGATTATGAGGGGAGGCGTTGCGCTGCGCAGCGCCGGAACACCTGTGGCTTGGTGCTGCTGGTGGCGCATGCGCAGTAGTGACTAGGGAGCGAGAGAGAGAGAAAATTGGCAATGGCTTAGCTCGGGTATGCCAGGATATACGTAGCGAAAGCTAACGCATAGCATGGTTAGCCTTGGTTAATCTTGATTGCAAGCCCAGGTTGGTATGGTTGTCTAGCTATGTTGTTGTATTAAAGATGACAGAACTGTGGTTGCGGCGACCACAAGCTCTCCTTTTTAATCCTCCGACATGTTATCATGCATGCGAAGCAGCTGTCGGAGCGAGCGGAGGCGAGCGCAACGACGAGGAACGCGGTGTGATGTCATATCAAACGGCGGCGCGGCGAGTCGCGCGCTGTGACTTCATGCCAGATGGCGCGGAGAGCGCCCAAAGCACAGTAACCGTCTCACATATTTCGGTGGACATCCGAACAGCGCTGTGAAAGAAGGGGTAAAGGGGGAAGCGAAAGAAGAGAGAACTCAAAATTGATAATAATAATAATAATAATAATAATAATAATAATTAGTTTTTGGGTAAAATAAATGGCGCAGTATCTGTCTCATATATCGTTGGACACCTGAACCGCGCCGTATGGGAAGGGATAAGGGAGTGAGTGAAAGAAGAAAGGAAGGAATAGGTGCGTAGAGGAGGGCTCCGGAATAAATTCGACCGCCTGGGGATCTTTAACGTGCACTGACATCGCACAGCACACGGGCGCCTTAGCGTTTTTATTCCATAAGAACGCAGCCGCCGCGGTCGGGTTCGAACCCGGGAACTCCGGCTCAGTAGTCGAGCGCCCTAACCACTGGTCCTCCGCGGTGGGTCTGTCTTTGAGAGAGAAGCAGGAGAACGGAAACACAGGGAAGTAACTAGACGACGCCCAGTAATCTGGCCTACACGTGGGAAGAGAAGAAAATGGGAGGGAGAAAGAAATGAAAGACAGGAATAGGAGATCAGTTACATAGGGTACACAGGGCACACACTGGACGTTTCTAGTCTGGAATTGAATCCAATGGACTTTAATAATTTTCAAAAGCGCCTACACAGCTTTCTTCTTACAGGTAGTTTCAGTCCAAAGCCCCAGAATCTTGGCTTCTGTAAAGAGACGAGCATCCAAGCGTCGGGGAGTGTAAGCAAGGGAGACACGCTCACACTCATACCGGGCGCAGTCCAAAAAAATTAATGTGGATTAGCCCAGCTAATCCCGGATATACAAAGCGAAAGCGAGATTGACGTCTCCACTAATGCACAGAGCCGGTTGTGCGCATTTCTTCTCGTGAAAACAAACGGTCTATGCCAAGTTGTCGACAACAATGAACTCTACCAGTGCCGTGGGGTCACTTGTTTTGTTCGGATTCTGAGGAAAGGAAATGGCACAGTAACCTTGTCACATATCTCGGTAGACACACGAACCGCGCCGTAAAGGAAAGGATGAAGGAGGGAGGGAAAGAAAGAAAAAACTGAAAATAATAATATCAATAATTGGTTTTTGTGGAAAGTAAATGGCGCGGTATCTGTCTCATATATCGTTGGGCACCTGAACCGCGCCGTAAGGGAAGGGATAAGGGAGGGAGTGAATAATTTCGACCACCTGGGGATCTTTAACGTGCACTGACATCGCACAGCACATGGATGCCATAGCGTTTTGCATCCATAAAAACTCAGCTGCCGCGGTCAGGTTCAAACCCGGGAACTCGGGATCAATAGCCGAGCGCTACTGATCCGGAGTTCCCAGGAAAATTGAAAGTTGGATTTTGAGGGGGCCGCGGTCGGGTTCGAACCCGGGTACTCCGGATCAGTCGGAGTACCCGGGCTCGAACCCGACCGCGGCGGCTGCGTTTTTATGGAGGAAAAACGCTAAAGCGCCCGTGTGCTGTGCGATGTCAGTGCACGTTAAAGATCCCCAGGTGGTCGAAATTATTCTGGAGCCCTCCACTACGGCACCTCTTCTTCCTTTCTTCTTTCACTCCCTCCTTTATCCCTTCCCTTACGGCACGGTTCAGGTGTCCAACGATATATGATACAGATACTGCGCATTTCCTTTCCCCAAAAAACCAATTATTATTATTTTTATTATTAGCCGAGCGCCCTAACTACTCAGCCATCGCGGCGGCTACCGCGTAACTGAAAATTGGTTTTTGATAAAATAGAATGGTGCAGTAACTGTTTCACATATCTAGGTGGACACCCCAACCGCGCCGTAAAGAAAGGGATAAAAGAGGGAATCAAAGAAAATAGGAAGAACGAGGTGCCGTAGTAGAGGTCTCTGGAAATTTCGACCACTTGGGGATCTTTAATGTGGCCTGACATCGCAAAGCACACGGCAGCCATTTGTGTTTCGACGCCAATCTGCAGGTGGTCCCCGCTGTCGGGTTCGGACCCGAGTACTCCAGAAGCACTAAGCCAGAGCGGCGGGAAAATTTAAAATTGGCTTTTGGGGAAAGGAAATGGCTCAGTATCGCTCTGACTTATCAGGGACGCCTGAACCATGAAGTAAGGGAAGGGATAAAGGATGGACTGAAAGAAGAAAGGAATTACGAAGTGCCGTTATGGAGATTTCAGGATTAATTTCTACCGGCTGAGTGTCGTGCACCTAATAATAATAGTAATAATAATTGGTTTTTGTGTAAAGAAAGTGGCGCAGTATCTGTCTCATATATCAGCGGACACCTCAAGCACGCCGTAAGGTAAAGGAGAAAGAGAGGGCGCCAAAGAAGAAAGGAAGAGGTACCGTAGTGGAGGGCTCCGTAAAAATTTCTACCACCAGGGGATCTTTAATGTGCACTGAAATCGCCTGCACATGGGCGCCTTAGCATTTTGCGTTCATAAAAACGCAGCAGCCGCAGTCGGGTTCGAACGCGGGACATCGTGATCAGTAGCCGAGCGCTCTAACCACTTAACCACCGCAGCGGGTACACGTCGGAGCGGTATCTTTGCTAGAAGCATACGTAGCACACTTGCCTCGGGTGCGTTACTGGTTCTATGGTACTTCAGTTCCGTAGTAGCTGGCGAATTTTGCCAAGATCGGGACGTCGGACGTGATCACTGCTTTCTTTGTTTACCCGAGCATCCTTGCCTGGAGTGTGGTCACTCCATGTGGTCTGACTCGTAGCTGTGCTCTGCGCTCTTCGGTGTGCGGACTTTGTGGAGTGCAAAACCCGCCCGACGACCACGTGTGCGCGCCCAAGTGCGTAATATGTGGCGAGGCACACCGCACCGGAACCAAGGAGTACGGGGCAGACTGAAGGAAGCAAGGCCAAAACTTAGCGGATAAAGAGGACGCAGCGACCAACGCGGGCGAGTACGCAACAAATGGCTCAGTTCAGAGGGCTGAGGCTGACAAAAATTTACTGTGCATAAGCGTAGGGGATTAAGGCAAGTTACCTAGCGTGCCGCAGGCCGTGAAGACCTTTTGCGACGCCGTCCTATTCGACGGCCTTGGACTGAATGTCGGCGTCATCGCTGGACCTTAGCTTATCCTTTGCTTCTTTGGAGCGATCAGGCAAGAGTTTAAGAGCGTACGTTGTTGGGCTAGTCGGTTCTTGGGGAAGCTTAGGGACTTGGAATGCCCAGATAATCTGGTCGAAGTTATCTTTCGGACCACCAAAGCGGAAGGACGAATTGATATCCTTATTTATGAATACAGATATGTAGTTTGGGTTGGGGAGGGTCCCCGTCTGTAGTTGTCTCCGCATGACCTGTTGTTGTCTTGTCAGTGTTGTTTGGGGCGGTGGGAGTATTTTTCTGAATGCTTTGTAATGTGCAGTGAAATCGTGGTATTATATGCGTGGCTCACAGAAATGTTCCGGTTCTTGACTTTGCGCCACCACTCGGCCGGCTTATTCTCAAGCATGTTGTTGGGCAGCCTCATTTCCCGGCTTCCTGGCCTGAGCTGGGGTCCATATCAGTTCAATGTCTCTCAAGAGAGTCTTATTCAAGTGAGTATTTGCGCGGCGGGACCGGAGACCCTACCTCTAGGGAAGTTGCTGATCGCCAATTTCGAGTCGCTTACTATGGTAGCAATATGGTAGTATGGTTGCTATGGTAGTAGAGTCTGTGAAGGCGGCTCCCTCCGCGACTAGCGGTCTAGAGGTCGAAACCGTTTCCGCCGTAGCCAGTCTTGCTTGTTGATTGCCGGGGTGTGTTACTCCGCACACAGAGTACTTGTCCTGGTTCTCCGCGTCTTCTGCGGCGTCGACGTAGAGGACATCCTGCGGCCGGCTCAAGGTCTTGTGGCTCATCGTTCTTGCTTCTCTTCGCCCTTGGTGCGCGTGAGGGTTCATATTTTGGGGAGCAGTTTGACGCTGAGCCTCTTTCGGATGTTTGTTGGCATAACTTGGGGGAGATCTTGTAATAGTTCACCTTGAATCCCCGGCCTGTCGAGTGTTCTCCTGCCGGTAGAAGTGCTAGACAGGCGCCTTATTTGGGCAGTTTGTTGTTTCCTTGAGTTCCTCGTAGGTATTGTGGACACCGAGTCTGAATAGCTGCTCGTTGGGAGTCGAGTGAGCCAGACCCATAGCTGCTTTATTAGCCATTCTGATGATGGCGTCGACACCTTCCACCTCGTCTATTCAGAGTCTTAGGCACGGGAGCAAGTAGGTAATCTTGCTTATGATAAAGGCGACTATTTGCTTGAAGAGGTCATGTTTTTCATGCCTCTTTTTCTATTAGTAATTCTGCGTATTAGTCTGGCAGTTTGGTGGACTGCCCATTTAAGTTTTTTGATCGTGCAGGCTTTGCCCGAGTCCGTTTGTAGCCTGATCCCCAGAATCTTAATCTCCTGTACCTTCCATGTTTCCACGCCTTGTATAATGACTGTTGTCAAGGGCGCGTTTAATTTGTGCTTGTGGAAGACGATAACCTCAGATTTTTCAGGGGAGCATTCAAGGCCTCCTTTCCTGGCCTCTTCATCGATGACGTCTGCGGCCGCTTGGAGAGCAGCCTCAATCTCAACCTGCGAGCAATCCATGTCCCATACGGTAATATCATCTGCGTATAGGCAGTGCTGTACTCCAGGGGCATTTTCCTGTCTGTCTGGAATCTAGATACGTACCAGATTAAAGAGGAACGGAGGCAGGACAGCCCCTGAGGTGTTCAACTTCTTCCAAACTCTATTGCATTGGATTTGAGAGCGCCGAATTGGAATTCCACCGTGCGCTAAGAAAGGCCCTGATATAATTTTAAGCCTTTTACTAGGGTTAATTTCGTTAAGGTGCTACAGTATAGTCTAATGGAAGACATTATCAAAGGCTTTCCTTAGGTCGATAGGCAGGATAGCCGGTGTGTTAGCCTTTTTATATCTTTTATTAATGCCATAAGACAGTTGCAGCACGACGTCCTGCTTACAGAGCCTCATTCTGAAGCCCTCCATGGTTTGCGGTAGAAGAGAGTAGTCTTCGGCACAGGCTTTTAGTCTGTTAAATACAACGGGCTCTATTACCTTGCCTAAACACGAGGTAAGGGAGATCGGCGTAAGGTTATCAAGGCTTATTTTCTTCTTGAGGTTTGGGATTAAAATCATCTTTGCATGCCTCCAGGCTTGGGGTATGTGCATGTCTCCCAGCACTGATTCAAATAACCCGTCAGTGCGGTGACCTATTTCAGATATAGGTGCCACAGCATCTTAATATTGATTTCATCTGACCCGGCTGTAGATTTCGTCTTGAGTTGAGACAGGGCGGCCCAGATCTCTGCATCCGTGAAATGCTTGTCAAGAGTATGGTTTTCGCATCCAATGTATTTCCGGTACGATACGGTGTATTTATGAGAGTTCACGCATTTTTCTTGTAGTGATAACATCAGTTCTTCCCCGCTTCCCTGGTATGAGTGGATAACCTGTTCTATGGCGTTTCTGGTGTCAGTCTTGGAATGAGCTTGATCAAGATGGTGGCGGAGAAGGATCAACGTGTTTTTTTTCCCAGCTGTCCATTAAGCTTCTCGCATACCTGATACCAGCTCTGCCTTGCAAGGTTTTTGGTATGGTCTTCAATTTACTTCTCAAGCAGTGCAATGCGTAGCTTGAGCTTTCGGTTGGTTCCCTGTTTCTTCCATTTTTTAATGAGAGCACGTCTGGCTCCCCACATGTGGGCTAACTTGGAGTCTATGATGCCTTCCTCTCCGTCCGTTTCATTGTTAGTGGTGTGCTTAAGGGCGTCCTTCCATATCTCCTGGACCCACTTCTCCAAGTTCGAGATGCTGCACAAAGCATTATTGTCCCTGTTTTTCCTGAATTTATCCCAATCCGCATGCTTACACTAATTACATGTCTTCTTATTGCGGGAGTTGATTTCTACCGCAATGGCAATAATGTAGTGGTCGCTTTTAAGGTCTTCGCCGGTGTTAAGCCATGTGGGGTTGATCGCGTTTGGAGCTAGTAAAAGATCCCGATTTGTGTTTCTCGATATTGCCTCGAATATTAGCAGTGTTTCTTCATTCTTCAAAGTTGCCTGCACGCCGCTTCATTGCTTTGTACGCGATGTAAAGTGCGACGAGATTTATCTCGATTAATCGCATCCAGGCACAGCTGATTCGACGTTGTTCCAGAATGTTCTAGTAATTTTCCACGCCTTATCTCGAAAGTTCGCTATCAGCTTTAAATTGAGCACGGCCGACAGCGACGGGCGTTCCTTTCGACGACCGCCGAGCACGCTTGTTGCTGCGCTGCCACCCAGTGATTCAGTCCCTTGTGCGCGCAAGTCAGCCAAAGTAAAGAGTTTTCTTTAGACGCTATTTTCGCTGTCGTTCTGCTACCCGGATTGCAGTCACCTCTTCGTGACATCTTGTGTAGGTGTTGGGTAGCATTCCATGCTCCAGATACACGCTTGAAGCCGTGACACCAGCCCTCTGCGCATTGCACGGGAGCACGAACCAGCAGACGTCTTCTGGGCGAGAAGCCTGGGTTCGCAACCCTGCCGGACCGCACCCGACAACGAAAAGAACCTGCTACGAGCACCGCTCGCCAAAGAGGTCGACAACGATCATACTGGAACAGCCGCGGGTGCCGCTAACTTACAGTGGATCCCTAGGTGGAGACCCCGAAGAATGGATGGACGAATTTGAGTGCGTGGCATCATTGAACAAATGGGATGATGCGGCGCAAAATTAGACACGTGTTTTTCTCACTAGCGGGCTCAGCATGTACATGGTACGGAAATCATGAATAGTCCCCAACGACATGGCAGCAATTCAAGAAGGAACTTTTGAAGATATTCACCAGTGTCGTGAGAAAAGAAAGAGCCGAACAACTCCTCGAGTCCAGAATCCATCTTGCAAACGAGCCCGTCCGCGGTTAGGTTGAAGAGATAAAGCGCTTCATTCGTCGCGCCGACCTCGAGACGACCGAGGAAAAGAAACTTCAGTTTTAATACGTGGCGTAAAAAAAAACTATTCGCCAGCCTCGTCCGCCAGCTGCCAAAAACAGGCGACGAATTCATGCAAGACGCCTGCACATCCGGCCTCGGTATTATAACCGCCCTTCTTCTGTCTGCGCAATACATACTGACACGACGACCACCACAAGCGAACACATGCTGGAAGTTATCTGCGAAATCATCCGTGAGGAGCTACGCCGATTACATCGATCCTCCCCACAGCATCAAGTAGCGACTCTCATGGATGTGGTACGGGAAGAAGTGTGACGGGCACTTGGCATCCCGACGGCCACAAAACCCCAGGCCATAACTAACGCCACTGCAGTACGCACTCCTCAGCCCCAACGACAACCCCTACGTCCTCTCCTACATGAAAAACTCATTCCCGAACGCCACCTCCCTGCCCCTGCCCACCCAGCCTATGAGCGACGCGCAAGCCCCAGGAAATGCCATTCCTGGAGGAATGTCGACAACATGCCGTCGTGTCTCCATTGCGATGACGCTGGCCATATTCTTCGTCACTGCCGGTAACCCCGTATCGCTCTTCGAGGATTTGCCGTTGACGCACCACGACTACGCTTCGGCCAACCTCCGCAGGAAATCGACGAGTACCAGCGTAGAGAGGAGTGCACACCGAACCGCCTTTCGTGCTCACTATCGCCGTTGACCTCGCGCTTTGCGTCGCCACGCCACAGCTACGCAGCCGCTGTACAAGGAAGGTCACCCAGCCCCCGTAGGGGGAGCTAAGGACAGCAACCTCTGGTGATAAGGTTTCTCCCGAGCGGAAAACCAAGATCCAGCAACGACCTTGCCGGACGAAGAGGCAGCCCCCGGCACGCCGACGTCGTATACATGCACTGACACTCGACCACGACGCGAACCGCTTTCAAAACAACGCCGCTACCGAGAAAAACTTCGACGACACGTTTTTCCTACGATTCCCATACACGACGAAGCCGTGACGCGATGCCCAGGACGACGTGCTACGCAAGAGCCAGGATGTCCGACTTGGAAGTGGTTACAGACGACCGGAAGGTTACCGCTCTAGTCGACACAGGAGCCGATTACTCGGTGATGAATGGAACATTCGCTGCGCAGCTGAAGAAAGTCACGACTGCTCGGGACGGCCCAGCAAAATTTCGCACCGCAGGGGGCTACATCTTTACGCCATCAGGGCGATGCACAGCATAAGTGACTCTCAAAGGACATACCTATCCGACGACCTTCTTTGTGCTACTTAAATATTCCCGCGAAGTGATCTTGCGCATGGATTTCCTTATTGAGCATCAGGCGATAATCGACATGCGATCTAAGCTGATCACGCTTTCAGCGGGCGAGGCCACCCCTTCAATGACAACTCGGGAATATCACGTTGCCCTGAGTGTCCTCAAGTAAGAGGTGAGCATCCCACCCCGTACAAGCGTTATCGTGACCGTAGGTGCCACGAAAGCCATTAAGGGTGAAGCCATCATTGAGGGTAACATGCAGTTGCTTCTGGACCGAGGAATCACCATCACAAGACGCATCCACATTTCTGCAATAGTGGCCGGGCCGAAGTACTGCTGACTAAATTCAGCGATGAAAACCGGCACATTAACAGAGGAGCAATGATTGCTTTCTTCGACGTAATATCCGGCGTACGAGACTCCTTCGCCATTTCCGATCCTTCCGCAGAAGATTCGCCTGACCAAGTACACTTGCCCACTTTTGACACCCGGCCTTGTCCCGGAACAGACAAGGCCAGATCCGCAAGCTGCTTCGAGGCTACAGCGAGTGTCTTTCGTCATCGCCGAAGGTCCGACAAACACAAATTGCCGAGAATCGCATTATAACCGACCAGCACGCCCGTCCTCTCCGTCAAAGCTCCTACCGTGTGTCGCCCCGAGACCGACAAGCCATCCGGGACCAAGTGAAAGAAATGCTTCGCGACTGCGTCATCCAGCCTTCAGACAGCCCACGGGCGGCCCCGGTTGTCCTATGAGAAAGAAAGACGGCGCATATTGATTCTGCGTTGATTACCACCGCTTGAGCAACATAACAAAGCAGGACCGCTACCCCCTCCCCCGCATCGACGACACACTGAACCAGCTGTGCAACGCCAAGAATTTCTCATCGATCACCTTCAAGAGCGCCTATTGGCAAACTGAATCGATGACAGATCGCGAGAGGACCACAGTCATCACTGCGGATGGGCTCTTTAAATTCAAGGTGATGCCCTTTGGTATCTGTTCCGCACCAGCGACGTTCCAGCGAGTAATGGGTACAGTACTGGCAGGCCTGAGGTGGAAACATTGTCGGGTATATTTAGATGACGTCTTTGTCTTTTTGCGTCGAACTTTGAAGAGCACCTAAAAAAACGAAGACAGTAATAGGCGCCATCTAGTCGTCTGGCCTAACCTTCAAAGCACAGTGGTGCCCCTTTGCCTATGAAGAGCCGCTGTTTCTAGGCCAGACCATTTGCTAGTTGGGGAGTACGCCGAAACCCACAGAAAGCAGCTGCTATTGAACAGTTTCCACGACCGGCCTATAAGAAAGCAGCGCGCAGAATCTTAGGACTGAGCGCTTATTACCGACGATTTGCGAAAAACCTTTCGCGCATCGCCGAGCCCCTGACCCAACCAACGAAGGCAGAAGTGCCATTTAAATGGGAAGCGCCGCAAGCCAAAGCTTCAAAGAACTTCAGCGTCGTTTACAGTCCCCACAGATCGTCGCGCATTTTGATGAAAACGCCGATACCCACGCAAGGAGCGTGAGCCTAGGCGCCGTCCTCGTTCAAAAAAGCGGCAGGCTGGAGAAAGTCATCGCATACGCTAGCCGTTCCCTTTCCAAGGCCGAGGCTAACTACTCGACAACGGAGAAGGAGTGCCTTGCCATAATCTGCGCTACGTAGAAATTCCGCCCCTACCTTAACAGATGACCATTCAAGGTGGTCAGCGATTGCCACGCACTGTGCTGGCTTGCGAATTTGAAGGACCCAGCCGCCGCGGTGGCTGAGTGGTTATGGCACTCAGCTGCTAGCCCGAAAGACGCTGGTTCGATCCCAGCCGTGGCGGTTGAATTTCGATGGAGGCGAAATTCTAGAGGCCCGTGTACTGTGCGATGTCAGTGCATGTTAAAGAACCCGAGGTGGTCGAAATTGCCGGAGCCCTTCACTACGGCGCCTCTCATAGCCTGAGTCGCTTTGGGACGTTAAACCCCCATAAACAAAACCAATTTGAAAGACCCCTCTGGCCTCCTCGCTCGATGGAATCTGCGCCTCCAGGAGTTTGATGTCACCGTCGGTTACAAGTCCGGACTCAAGCACTCTGACGCCGATTGCCTCTTACGATCTCCTGTAGATGCACCACCTCCGGATGACGATCAGGACGCCTTCCTGGGACCCACCAGCCTGAGCTCTTTTACAGAGTAGCAATGCTAGCACCCCGACCTAAAACGCGTCATCGAGTACCTGGAAGAAAAGGTTCCTTCACTTCCCGCCTCATTCAAGCCAGTACTGTCTTCCTTCTGTGTACAGGATGATGTCCTCATTAAGAAGAACTTCGCAGCGAACAAAACAGCCTGCCTCCTTGATTTACCTGCTTGTTTGCGCGAAGAAGCTCTCTACAGGCTTCACACGACGAGGTGACACCTGGACATCTCGGGTTTACTCGCACCCTCCGCCGCATTCAAGACAAGTATTACTGGTCCAACAGTCTGCCGATGTCGCACAATATGTGAAAACCTGCCGAGATTGTCAGCGCCGAGAGACCCCTCACACAAGACCAGCAGGATTTCTGAACCCCACTGAATCTAATTCAAGGCCCTTTCAGCAGATCGGCAGGAACTTACTTAGCCCTCTCCCAAACTCAACGTCTGGAAACAAGTGTATCATCATAGCGACCGACTACCTAACCCGCTACGCCGAAGCAAAAACCCTACAAAACGGAACAGCGGCAGAATAAAACTTAAAAGGAGGACGCCGACCAAAAGTAAAAAAAAAACAACAACAACAACAAAATGACGTTTCGACTCCCGTACGGGAGCCTTGTTCACAATGAGAAGGATTAGAAAGTGCATCAGGATTAAATACGTTTGAAAAGAGGGCGCAGGGAGCGTGCGTATACAGGAGTTAGATTTCCAGTGTTGCGATTGAGGGTGCGATTAGTCGTTTGAATGAATAATGATTCGAGGTGAAGGCGACGGTACAGATTCTTTTCAGTTGCCAGCACGTGAGCCCTACCCCAGTCAATATCGTGTCCAGTTGATACGGAGTGTTCAGCGATAGCATTAGAGTTCACTTTTTTGTTTTTAACGTCATTACAATGTTCTTTTAGGCGTCTATTAAAATCGCCAGTCTCGCCGATGTAGACGCTGTCAAAATCAGAGCAGGGGACGCTGTAAACAACGCCAGGGTACTTTTCTTTGGGGAGAACGTCTTTGACGTTAACCAGCGCATGCCGAAGTTTCCTTGTGGGGACATGGGCAACGTGAACTTGGAATGTGCGCAGAATACGCGCCAAGGCTTCGCTTATTCCAGGTGTGTAGGGAACAGCGGCACGTTTCAGAGGGGACAACACGGGAGTTTCACGTGTCGGGCAAGATAACTGCTTTTCAGCGGATGCCACAAAAGCAGCTGGGTACTCGTTTCGCGCGAGTTCTTGCCGTACAGTACCAAAGTCGACTGTCCGATCTTCAGGAAAACTGCATATGCGTTCTGCGCGTTTGAACAAGGTTGTGGCAACAGATTTCTTTTGATTAGCCGGGTGCACAGATTTGAAATTAAGGTATCTTCCGGTGTGGGTGGGTTTCCTGTAGACGCTGAATGATAGCTTTCCACTGTTTCGTTTTACCAATACGTCCAGGAAGGGCAACGCGCCATTAATTTCTTCTTCGACGGTGAAATCAATCGCTTCTTCAATGGAATTTAAATGGGACGAAAAGGCCAGCAAATCACCTTTCCGAATGAGGCAGAAGCAGTCATCCACATATCTAAGAAAGATTCTTGGCGGTGATGGGGATGTTTCAAGGGCACGGCGCTCAACAAATTCCATAGTCAGATTCGCGACAGTCATTGAGACAGAGGCGCCCATTGGTGTGCCCTGAAGTTGTCGGTAAAAAAAGCCTTGGAAGACGAAATAAGTGTTGTCCAGGCAGAACTGTAAGAGCCTGCGGAGATCTGGAATGTCAATGGGGGTCCTTTGTGGTAAACAATTGTCAGCTTCAAGGGCAGCAGAACACACTTGTACGGCGAGGTCAACGGGAACGCATGTGAAAAGCGACTTGACGTCAAACGAAACCATGTACTCGTCATCGTCCGGTGATACGTCGCTTACCTTCTTGATGAAGTCAGTCGAGTTGCGTACGTGTGTTGAGACGAGACCGACAAGTGGCCTGAGGATCCGGTGAAGGTAGCTGGATAAACTGTGAAGAGGAGAACGACTGTAGTTTACGATGGGCCGCATCGGCATACCAGGTTTGTGCACCTTTGGAAGCTCGTAAAGAGCGGGGGCGGAACCATTCGTGCACAGCAGTTTGAAGTAAAGTGCTTTGTGGGAAGGAGGAACGAATTTGAACACGTCAGAAAGAAGTCTTTGTAAAGCGCGCTGCACCTTTGCGGTCGGGTCCTTGTCGAGACGGGAGTAGGTGGCGTCATCTTGCAGTAGGCTTTGCATTCTGCTTATGTAGTCTTTCTGACGTGTTCAAATTCGTTCCTCCTTCCCACAAAGCACTTTACTTCAAACTGTTGTGCACGAATGGTTCCGCCCCCGCTCTTTACGGGCTTCCAAAGGTGCACAAACCTGGTATGCCGATGCGGCCCATCGTAGACTACAGTCGTTCTCCTCTTCACAGTTTATCCAGCTACCTTCACCGGATCCTCAGGCCACTTGTCGGTCTCGTCTCAACACACGTACGCAACTCGACTGACTTCATCAAGAAGGTAAGCGACGTATCACCGGACGATGACGAGTACAGGGTTTCGTTTGACGTCAAGTCGCTTTTCACATGCGTTCCCGTTGACCTCGCCGTACAAGTGTGTTCTGCTGCCCTTGAAGCTGACAATTGTTTACCACAAAGGACCCCCATTGACATTCCAGATCTCCGCAGGCTCTTACAGTTCTGCCTGGACAACACTTATTTCGTCTTCCAAGGCTTTTTTTACCGACAACTTCAGGGCACACCAATGGGCGCCTCTATCTCAGTGACTGTCGCGAATCTGACTATGGAATTTGTTGAGCGCCGTGCCCTTGAAACATCCCCATCACCGCCAAGAATCTTTCTTAGATATGTAGATGTCTGCTTCTGCCTCATTCGGAAAGATGATTTGCTGGCCTTTTCGTCCCATTTAAATTCAATTGAAGAAGCGATTGATTTCACCGTCGAAGAAGAAATTAATGGGGCGTTGCCCTTCCTGGACGTATTGGTAAAACGAAACAGTGGAAAGCTATCATTCAGCGTCTACAGGAAACCCACCCACACCGGAAGATACCTTAACTTCAAATCTGTGCACCCGGCTAATCAAAAGAAATCTGTTGCCACAACCTTGTTCAAACGCGCAGAACGCATATGCAGTTTTCCTGAAGATCGGGCAGTCGACTTTGGTACTGCACGGCAAGAACTCGCGCGAAACGAGTACCCAGCTGCTTTTGTGGCATCCGCTGAAAAGCAGTTATCTTGCCCGACACGTGAAACTCCCGTGTTGTCCCCTCTGAAACGTGCCGCTGTTCCCTACACACCTGGAATAAGCGAAGCCTTGGCGCGTATTCTGCGCACATTCCATGTTCACGTTGCCCATGTCCCCACAAGGAAACTTCGGCATGCGCTGGTTAACGTCAAAGACGTTCTCCCCAAAGAAAAGTACCCTGGCGTTGTTTACAGCGTCCCCTGCTCTGATTGTGACAGCGTCTACATCGGCGAGACTGGTGATTTCAATAGACGCCTAAAAGAACATTGTAATGACGTTAAAAACAAAAAAGTGAACTCTAATGCTATCGCCGAACACTCCGTATCAACTGGCCACGATATTGACTGGGGTAGGGCACACGTGCTGGCAACTGAAAAGAATCTGTACCGTCGCCTTCACCTCGAATCATTATTCATTCAAACGACTAATCGCACCCTCAATCGCAACACTGGAAATCTAACTCCTGTATACGCACGCTCCCTGCGCCCTCTTTTCAAACGTATTTAATCCTGATGCACTTTCTAATCCTTCTCATTGTGAACAAGGCTCCCGTACGGGAGCCGAAACGTCATTTTGTTGTTGTTGTTGTTTTTTTTTACTTTTGGTCGGCGTCCTCCTTTTAAGTTTTATTATGATCGTCCCCGACCAGACGAGTTTTCGTCCAACTCTCGACTTCAACAGCGGCAGAAGTCCGCAAATTTTTCGTGGAATGCATTCTTATTCGGCACGGCGCCCCCGATGTGCTACATCACGGACCGAGGAACTGTATTAACGGCGGAACTAACGCAAACCATCCTGCGTTACAGCCAAACCAGCCACCGGAGGACAACTGCCTACCTTTCGCCGACCAACGGGCTGACAGAGCGCCTGAACAAAGCCATCGCCGATATGCTCGCCATGTGTGTCGATGCCGAACACAAGACCTTGGACGTCATCCTGCCTTACGTTGTCTTCGCCTACAACACCGCAGTGCAGTAGACAACCCAGATGACGCCTTTTAGGCTCGTCTATAGCAGGGAGGCCAAGACCACGCTAGACACCATGCTGCCCAACGTTACCCAGGAAAAGAACGTCGACGTCGCCGCCTACCTTCGACGCGCATAAGAACCCGAAGTCTTGCCCGATTACGGATCAAAGGCCAGCAGCGGACCGACGCCAGACTCTACAACCTACGAAGATGCAACGCGGAATACAAGCGAAGAGATTGAGTTTGGGTTTTGACGCCCATTCGTCTCTATGGATTGAGTCAAATGTTTTTGCGCCACTATTTGGGCCCGTGCAAGGTTCTTCGTCTGCTGGGTGAACTGGATTATGAAAACATTTCTGACGCAATGACTGCATCCCAGCGACACGGCGTACAACCAGGAGTGGTCCATGTCGTCCGCTAGAAGCCACAGTGCGCGCTAAGGCTCACTCTGTTTCCACACTCACTGTTTTTTTTTATTTCGCACTATACGTTTTATTTGTTGCCAGTTGCCTTATTTCTGTTAATGCATCGGGTCGATGCATCTTTGAGAGGGGAGTAATGTCGCGAATCTCTGTAGTGCTTGTTTCTTCAGACTGCAAAGTTTCCGGCACGCCACTTTATCGGTTTGTTTGCTATAGAAGACGGGACCAGATTTATTTCGACTTGTCACATCCAGGAAGAGCTGATTCTGTTATTCCAGAATGTTGCTTGACCTACGCCGCCGCCGAGTGATTCAGTCTATTGTGGGCGCAAGTCAGCCAAATAAAGAGTTTTGTTTAGACTCCATTTCCTCTGCCGTCCTGTTCCCCGGAGTGCACTCACCCCTTCGTTACAATATACTATTGCCTTCTGTGATGGGTTTGGTAGTGCAATTCAGTAGCGTGAGGCTGAGTTCCATGATCTTCCCCAGAATAGCGGTGCCTTTACCGTTCGTTTTTGGGTAACATCATTCCAGGTGATGGGCGTTGAAGTCCCTGACTATGATAAGTTTGTTCCTTCTCGTCTTCCTCACGGTTTTCTCTATGAGTTTAATGGTTTGCTGAGTGTGATCCCTGGGAGAGCTGTAGACGTTAAGTATGTAGGTGCTCCTCTGTCCCTTCTCCCTGGGGCTGATTTCAATGAGTGCATAAACCAGGTCTATGTCCTCAATTTCTTCACTTCACTTCACTTCACACAAGCTGGTGTCCCTTTTGACTAGAATTGTTGTGTCTGGGTATCTGCGGGTGCTCGCAGTTGCGTAACGGTAATGTATCCTGGAAGAGTGGCCACCCTGGCGGGTTCTTGCAGAGCTATACTGTCTGCTTTGACTTCGTTCTGGATGTGCATCTGTAGGTAGGCTTTCTTGCGTGCGTACCCCTTACAGTTCCACTGTAAAGAGTGCAATGGATTTCCGGTTGGCGGAATTCATGTTTTACCACGGTCGGTGGATGTTGCGGTAATGTGTGTGCAGCGAAATGATGGCGTCTAGGACCGATTCTATCTGCTTAATCTACTAATCTGTGCTGTTATGCGCATACTTAAGTTCCCGCAGGATTTGCATGGCCTCCTGCAGCCAATGCCCGAGGCTAGCAATAGAGGTCTGTTAGTACTGACACTTTGACACCTAAGCGTTTTTCTATCTCAGTCATTTCTTAGATAGTGCGCCTTTTGGGGCACCCCTCGAAGAGCTGCCCTTGTTCTTTTTTCATAGGGGGTAGGGGTCTCCTACGCCTCCCTGGGCGGCGGTCGTTTTATTGGAGAGAGATGATCCGTTTCCAGAGGAGGGTTTTGTTGAGTGCGTGTGACGAGGTCCTTTTGAGAGCCCTGATTTCGGAGTGTTTCTTTTAGTTATGTACGGGATTAGACCACTTTTTCTAGCTTATCTATGCGTGATAGAAGCCTCTCGATTACTCTATTTTGATCCCTCAACTTATCATTGTTGTCTTCTTACTTCCTGGCATGGTGGAAGAAGGAGCGAGGTGGCCGGACGAACGCTTCGCAGGCGGCAAAAAGTCGTGCATACACGCACTGTCCTCGACAGATGGCGCTACACGGAAAGGATCCTCACTTTTGAAGCGTAGACGCTGAATCAAAGCAATAAGGGACGCGAAAAAAATTGATAATAATGCGCGTATTCAGTACCCAGTTTGCAATAGACACGAATGTTGGGGAGGCTGAAAATTGCTTGCAATTAATAATGCATATGCTCTGCGAGTTTCGGCATGCCCTGCCACTTGCAGCGTTCGCGCTCGTCGCTGCCAATAGGAGCACACGACAGGAGGTGAGCGCAGTGTCTCTTGACATTATTTATCACAGCTTAGCTGTCGCAGCAATATGCGTTAATTAACAGCGGACGCGGTACTATAGCGCATCTGCTTTAGCCAGACGGGAAGGCAAAACCGTGCAAGATGCAAGAACAAGCATTTTGTCTACAGGTAGCCTGCAGATGCTTCCAGGTAAACAAATAGGCGGTGGAAAACAATTTCCTTCGCCTGGTTTTTAAAAATCCACGCATTTATTTACATAAATTGTGGTCACCTAAAAAACATAAGCAGTAAAACCACGAAGGGGATACGTGGCTTCCCATATATTTGACGTGTACACAGAGCTGGCGGTGAATAGAAATTTTAGAACAAACATTTTTGATGCATAAACAAAAAGAGACACCAGCGCACATTGCACACACACCGAGTATTCATGACTCCTGCCACTTACACAGCAAAACAAAAGCCAAATTTTCACCTACGGAAGCTTGGACAGCTTACGCAGCGCCTGTCTTATTGTTCGCATCAGTTTTCTGGCGTTTGCGAAATTGTCTCAATCTCACGGCTTCATAATTGTGTAGCACGGCTGCCATAACTTCCTCTTTATGGTCGGAACAGGAGAACTCGAACTTGTAGGTGTCAAGCATGTTGTCCAGCGTCAATTCATAGGAATTTCTCAGAGCAGCATGATTCTGAAATTCAATCTCACTGGCATGAAGCAAGTGAAACAGACTTCGCTTTGTGTTCATGTGGTCTCCTGTAGTTTTACACAGAACAAGGCTGCGTTCCGGCTGTTGATGAAGGGCACTTTCGTCCTATAATCTTTCGCGGCCCTTCGTACACGTTGTACTCTTCAAGTACTTGCGGCATATAAAGCCAACTAAATAATAAATTATACAGTCGACCGCTGCCGGTACTTCATGCAACTTGTCGAACACATGGTCAACCTCAGCCTAAACAGCAACCAAGCCCTCTAGCTTCTTTTTTAGCAGCTGAACGTGTCCTTCAGACGTGGCATTGCCATCAAAAGTAAGTTTCAAGTCATTCAACGTTAGCACAGGTACACCTTGAGTTGATTTGAGTTTAGGTGTTGACTGCTACAGGTGGGGTTAGCCTTGCTTTATCTGCCGGCAAATGCTCCACCGTAGTGTCCCTTCTATATTAACAATGTCCTAAAGCCTGTCGCATCTACCCCGCTATGCGCACAGTCTCTTAAAACTGCACACATTCTCTCCCGCAGTCACCATCTATGGACACAATCAATCCACACAGTCCACATCATAGTCCCCTCCAGAAGTCACCATCTATGCACATATTCATTCACAGTAGAGCATAGGCCGTTGTAGTGCCACAATCCATACACACATTCACGCGCAGTACAACGTAGTCCACTCCGGAAGACACCATCTACGCACACATTCTATCACAGTAGGCCATCGTCCGTTCCTGCTGTCACCATTTAGAAACAAGATCCGTGTCCTGCAGAAATGTTAAAAGAAGGCGTGCAGCCTCCTTTCTGCGTGTCTGGTTCCCTTGCGGGTAGACAATGTCCTGAACTGCACTGTATTGGTGTCACGGATCTCTCCGGAGAACACTCGGACCGAAAGAATGGACTAGGCGACGGGTGTTCCCGCACAAACGCACATTTAATACACTCTACATGGCACATACATTAGAACACAAAACTAACATGAAACACAAAGACTATAAATACACACGACCCGGGCACACTGCTACCAGCGTCTACTACTAGTGTTCTACTATTAGCGGTCGGCGTTCGTGCTCACGGTTAGTTCGGTGCGGCTGCGGCGTTGTATGGATCCAGTGGCCGGCGTCGGGGCGGCGTTCGAAGTGCTTGGGCTGGCGTCGCTGGCGGCGTCGCTGGCTGCGTAGTATAAGCTCCAGGTCCAAGCGCCCGTGGAGGTGATGCCGGTGTTGTTGGCTTTGGGGGCACCACCCGGATAGGTGGCAACAGCGCTGGAGACGCCCCTGACCGTAGCAGGTGGTAGCGTCCTCCGTTGACTCCCCGGAACGAACTCAGGCACGGCAGGAAGTCCACGATGCGATGCCGTAGAACGCGAGCTCTCCGGAGCAGTAGCCGGCGTCGCTCTCTTCCAGCCGATGTGTCCCTGACCCGCCGGAGCATCCGCTTTTCTGCTGTCCCCCCCCCCCCCCCTGCCTCGCTCTCACACGCCTTTTTTAGCCTCGGTGTTAGTCCACGTAAGCCTTGTCGTCGTCTTCTTCTCTTCTCCACCAATCATCTCTCTCCACCTCACCGAATGCTTCTCCACCAATCACCTCTCTCCACATCACCAAATGCTTCTTCCTCTTCTTTATTCTTCGGTTAATCGACGTCGTCTTCTTCAGACCTCTTTCCTTTAAAATTTAATTTAGGCTCCTTAATATATGTGACAAACGGGTTCCTGTGTTCTTGAAGGAACCTTTTTGCGTTGTACTCTGGGCAGTACACATATAATGTTCGATATATCCCCGCACACACCACATGAAGAACAGAGCGGAGACAATGCTACTCCCGTCTCATGCATCGAGGCAGGATTGCGAGCAGAGGCCGTGCGAATTCGATGTAGTCGAGTCGCCTGAAATCTTCCCAGTCCCTTGGTCACACGTGGCTTGTGGGGCACAGTCCACAGGGTACTGAAATGATCGAGCACCGTTTTCCTGTAAAGACTTCTTCTATTTTGAGATACTTTTTTTATAGAATCCATGAAAGGGCTTTATGGGCGAGATTGTCTGCCACCTCATTACCGGTAAATCCTATGTGAGAGAACACCGACTGGAAATATAGAGTAAAGCCTCTGCTGTGCAGATTCTGCCCCAAGCGCAGAGAGCTTATGGATAAGGCGTCAGTAGGGAATCCGCGCTGTAACCTCTGAAGGGCAGATTTTGAATCAATTAGGATGACAACAGTTTGAGCCGGACAAGACCCTAACTTCCGTAAAGCCGCCTCAATAGCAACACTTTCACCCGTTGTGGAGGATACGACAGCAGTAAAACTTACGGACCTCTTACAGTCCAAAGAAGGAATGTAAAAAGCAGCTGCGCTAGCTTGTTTGACCTTGTCCACAGAACCAACCTTGAAAATTTCAAGATGGCGGGCATACTCTGTTTCCGAATGTTCAAGCGACCGCGTTGCTGCCAAAGGAGAACTGCGCTTTGCGCTCACGTAGGGAATTGTGGCATTACAGTCGATGGTCGGAGAAGACCAGGTGGGTTTCAAACGTTTCCTTTGCCTTCGGACATTAATGCCTAAAGAACTAAAAGTATTGAGTGCCAAGTAAGCCCTCGACTCATATCTCTTGCAGAGCCGCTGGAGAAGGGATCGCCCAGGTACCGTCTCTCCTAGGCGGCCAAGATGCATCAGTATTCTCTGAGAAGCGATAAGGCTTAGAGCTTTCGATAGAGACTCATGAAGTACTGCCTTATTCGAAGCCGCCTGAGGAATTCCAATGGCTCTTTTTACGCCCTTTCAGTGAACAACTTCGACACGTTCAAGTTGTGATGCCGAAGGGAATTAAAGGGGCATGACACCGCGCAAGCGACGATGCACTCACCACCGCTCGTTTTCCAGGCTGTTGCCACATGGGCCGTATGCGCCGGGATTCTCGGTTCCTGCCAGCTCAGCTCGGACGTTCCGTTCCTGCCATGTCCTACCCTGGATTCCATACCGCTACATCTGGTGTCAGTTGGCTCATCTATCTGGCAACCTTCGTCTACAACAACCGAAGCAATCAGCACGGTATATAAGCGCGCATCGGAGGCCTCACCTTTCGGGCATGACACCGCGCAAGCGACGATGCACTCACCACCGCTCGTTTTCCAGGTTAGTTACCTGAAGTCTGCGTCTTGTATTAGAAGCAGCAATTACTGCCTATTAGCGGTGTCTTGCCCAACAGAGCTTCTTGATGTGTCAAAGCGACTATGTGGTCTGCCAAGTTGTTTGTGGATGTCATTATCTGAGGTACTTCTGATGCTTTCGGGTGACGTCGAGTCTAATCCCGGTCCCATGACGAAGGCGGAATCTGAGGCATTTGCCCTCGTCTTAGAAAGGGTACAAAAACTCGAAACAGCCCGAAAGCTGGAAGAAGGTCGAGCTTCATTGCTAGAAGAATTGAAATGTTCCAAAGAGAGGGAGGAAGCCGCAGAGAACGCAATTAGGCACTTTAGTGAAAGGGTGGCTGTGCTTGAAGCGCGCGACACTGAGGAAAGTGGGGCACAAATTGCGACAGTGAAGGAGGCGGCCGCACAAAGTGAAGTCACCCGTTTGAATGAGCGAATCGCGACGCTGGAAACATCTTTGGCCAACCAACGTTCAGGTGTAGCCAGCACATCTGAACAGGCGGATAGCTGCGTCTCGCAACAATTGTCGCTCATTGCGTCTAGGTGCGATAATGCAGAAAATCGTTTGCGACGATGCAACCTCCTTTTCTTTGGATTGGAAGACGATCCTGAAGAGGATTGGGCTGGTTCTGAACAAAAAATAATTCAGTCTTGTTCAGATAAACTAGGAATCGAAACAACCAGTACACAGTTCGAACGCGTTCACAGACTAGGCAAACATAACGATGATAAGTGGAGGCCAATTATAGCAAAAATGATGTTTTTCAAGGATAAAGTGCACATTCTTTCATGTGCACGTAAACTGAAGGGAACTTCGTTTTCCATCGGCGAAGATTTCTCGCTCACAACGAGACAGGCAAGGAAGAAGCTTTATAAATTTGCCAAGGCGTTGAACAAGCCTTTCAAACTATCTTTTGACAAACTGCACATGGGACCCAAGAAGTACATATATAACACCACTACAGACAGTGTTGTGCCGTCCAACAGATAGCTAAACAATAGTAAATGCCCGAATGATACCCATGAGTCGAGTGCACGTAACATTCAATCACTATCTTTGTCATATGCCAACATCCGTAGCCTAGTGCCAAAACGCGATCTGCTTTCTTCTTTCCTAGACGATAGTGAATCGCACATCATCATTCTTACAGAAACTTGGTTGAATCCTAACATTACAAACAACGAAATCATTCGCGGTGCACATTCATACAACATATACAGGCATGATCGCATTGGAAAGAGAGGCGGTGGCGTCCTTTTAGGCATAAAGAAAACAATAACATCATACGTAATTAACACCGATTCAAATCTGGAAATTGTCTGGGCCGCCTGCCTACTATCTTGCACTAGGATTTTGATAGGCGCTTGTTACCGCCCGCCAGATTCTAGTCATTATTTCGTTAATGAATTGCGTATCAGTATTACTAAAGCAACAGAGTTATGTCCTGCTCATAGCATCTATCTCATCGGAGATTTTAATTTTCCTTTAATCAACTGGGCTTAACTATCATCACCTTGTCATATTTCCACAGAATTTTGTAACCTGACGCTCGATTTCAACCTATTCCAGGTTATAAACCAACCTACACGCGACACTAACATACTAGATCTGATACTGACTACAGCACCGGAAACGATAGGATCAGTAACTCATTTAAAGGGATTCAGCGATCATCATTTACTTCAGCTAAGTATTGACATCCCGGTTCAGTTTATGGGCTATGTAACAAAAAAGATTCACGATTATAATAAGGCTAATTTCACAGCTATCAACACAGAACTAGAAACCTTCTTTTATCACACATTTCTACCTTCAATTAACAACCGATGCGTTGAGGAAAACTGGATACTTTTTAGAGATAAGATTTCATATTTGATCAACCGGTTTTTCCCTGTGATCAAAATAATTAAAGATAAATCTAATCCCTGGTTTACTAGAAGGCTTAAACAACTAAGTAACAAGAAAAAGCGGCTATACCGGACTGCTAAGCGTGCCTGTACCATTTCTGCGTGGAACAAGTACAGTGATGCACTAAAACTCTATTGCTCCGCCTTATCTGCTGCAAAAGACAAATATTTTTCACAAGATCTTCCAGCCCTTTTGAAAACTAACCCCAAAAAGTTTTGGAAACAAGTATGCCCTGAGCGTGATGATAGTTCCATCTCTCTACAAAGTAACAACACCCCCATCTCAGACAATGAGTGCCCCTCAATATTTAACACCTTCTTTTCATCTGTGTTCTCTTCTGAAGATCATTCCACCCTTCCGGAAGTTCCGGATCTTAATTACCGCTACATGACACCTATTCAGATAACTGAAGAAGGCATCACGTGTCTCATAAATTCTCTTAAGGTATCTACTTCGGCTGGTGTTGATGGCAATAATTCAAAAATTTTAAGAAATACAGTTCCAGTGGCAAGCAAAATTTTATTTCATATTTTTCAGCAATCATTAACTACAGGAATACTACCCTCAGACTGGAAGATAGCTAAAATAGTGCCAATTTTTAAATCTGGAAACAAAAACTCCGCTGAAAATTACCGTCCTATATCTCTCACGTGCATCTGCTGCAAAATGCTTGAACATATAATTTCATCGCATGTCTTTAGTCATCTTGAGCAGAATAACTTTTTTTACACTAATCAACACGGGTTTAGAAAAGGTCACTCCTGCGAAACATAGTTATTCGATCTAACTACTGATTTGCATTTTAATATGAACAATAACCTTCAAACTGACTGGATATTCTTTGATTTTGCCAAAGCGTTCGACCGCGTAGCTCACTGCCGCTTGATTTCGAAATTATCATCACTCCGTCTAGACTCGCTAACTTTAACATGGCTTCGTAACTTCCTCTCGCATCGCCAACAGTTCGTATTTGTTAATAATCTGTCCTCTAACCTTTCCCCAGTTAACTCCGGTGTACCGCAGGGCAGTGTGCTTGGTCCCTTATTATTCCTTATTTATATCAATGATTTACCTAATAATATAACTTCTAGTATGCGAATTTTCGCGGATGATTGCATTATATACCACCCTATTAGATCTACTAATGACCACCTGGCACTCCAATCAGACCTCCTTACTATTAACGACTGGTGCAACTCATGGTTAATGACTCTTAATGTATCCAAGTGCAAAGTCATCTCTTTCACCCGTAAAAATAACAAATCTAGCTATACATACCGTATTCAAAATGATCTACTCTCTCACGTATCACATTACAAATACCTCGGCGTTAACTTTTCTTCAGATCTTTCATGGTCATACCATATCTCATCCATATGTGCCGTCGCCTCAAAGTCATTAGGATACCTACGCCGTAATCTCCGAAATTCACCATCTAATATTCGAAAACTAGCATACCTCACTTTTGTTCGTCCACAACTTGAATTTGCTTCTCCCATTTGGTCTCCCTATCATAAGAACATGATCATCGCGTTAGAATCTATCCAAAACAGGGCAGCACGATTCATTTCACGAAACTTTAACTGCCGCTCAAGCGTCACTCAGATTAAAACAGATCTTTCTCTACAATCATTAAGCACGCGCCGTGACATCGCTCTCCTCACACTATTTCACAAATATGCGCACTTCAATAGAACTACCTCATTTCAACTCGATGTCTCATCCCGCACGTCGAAAAGATTACATAATCAGTTTAGTTTCGCAAGAATATATGGTGACACATTGGCTTTTAACTCATCTGCATTACCACGAGCCATCAGATTATGGAATGATCTGCAATTTTACGGCTCACATTGAGACGGGAAGATATAGATGAAACAATCGCGTCTACAGCTTTTCGGCACTGTAGACGGGAGTCAGTAATGACGCCCAGGAAACGCGTGTGGTTGAATTGACGGATGCAAGAGTGACCGAGGACTATCTGCAACTGCGCTTGTCGTTTTCCTACACCTGGAAACAGAACAAAGCCGGATTTTTCCACTGACAGAGACAACCCCACACCTTGAAGGTAAGCTAATGCCGAAAGTAGAGCCTGTCGAGCTATCAGGGCTAATCGCTTGTGTTGGTAGCCAGTAATCCAAATACAGATGTTGTCAGCATATATTCACATACGCACTTGCCTGCAACTTTTTTTCAACGAATCGTGAAGGCAAGCCATTCCGACGGTAAAGAGCGTGGGAGAAAGAACACTTCCTTGAGGCACACCTCGTGATAGAACCTTTTCGGTGCTTAACGTACTCCCTAACCGTACACGAACCGCGCGACCACTTATAAACTTGTAAATGAATCTTAACATACGGCCCTGTATGCCCATGCCTTGCAAACGGTTTAGAACTGAGCTCTGAAGCACGTTGTTGCAAGATTTTTTAACGCCAAGAAAAATGGCTAAGGTGGAAAGGCCGAAAGCTCTCTGGTGTTCCATGTGACTCACCAAGTCTATGATGCTATCTTGGGCACTAAGACCTCGGCGGAATCCTGTCATACATGTTGGCAGTGCCTTCCTGTCCTCAAGCCACCACGATAAGCGTTCATTTAACAGCTTCTCCAATAACTTAGCTACACAGGAAGTCGATGTCACAGGACGATACGAGGCAAGGTCTTTCATGTCTTTGCCTGGCTTCAGTACTGTGACTACATGTGCCACCTTCCATAACGGATGAACATCGCCGGTCTTCCAAACTCGATTGATGAAGTTGAGGAGCTCCTTCCTGAGTTGCAAGTTGAAGGGCAGATTATTCAGCATTTGATTGATGACGCCGTCGGGACCTGGTGCACACCGGCGCTGCAGGCCACAGAGCGCAGTCTGAAGCTCACGAAGCGTGAAAGGGACGTCCATGATGGACCTGAAGGAAACAGGTGGTATATATATATATATATATATATATATATATATATATATATATATATATATATATATATATATATATATATATATGTGTGTGTGTGTGTGTGTGTGTGTGTGTGTGTGTGTGTGTGTGTGTGTGTGTGTGTGTGTGTGTGTGTGTGTGTGTGTGTGTGTGTGTGTGTGTGTGTGTGTGTGTGTGTGTGTGTGTGTGTGTGTGTGTGTGTGTGTTCCAGAATTAGCACGCACGAGTGCGTCTGAAAATTCCTCTTCCAAGCACGCAATAGGTTTTTTCTTGCGTATTTCAAGAGCTTCAAAAGGCTTCGAAGGGCGAGATTCTCCAGCAAGGCTGCCAACAACTCGCCATATTCTCGTCATCGCTGAGAACACAGTCAAACTACCGAAAAATGAGGGCCACTGCGACCTGTACAGCTTGTTCGTGTGCCGTCTAATGGCAGAATTCAGCCTATTGAAGGTCGTCTTCAGTTGCCTGTCGTCTTTTTTACGCGCGGGTTGGCGCTCCCCCATTATCGCCGCGGAAAAGTTCCTGAGTTTTATATCCAGGGCCCGAAAATGATCAGGTAACTTGACCGCCGTAGTTGCTGCTAGCTTACTAGAAATTATTTTGTCAACAACATCACCAGAAACACGTTCTAGGTGCTCTCTGTACTTGTCCCAGTTGACCACATTGCTACTTTTAGGACCATGCATACGAAAGTCGGCGGCAAACACAAAAATCGGGTAGTGATCACTTCTCATGCGGACAGGCGCTGTTGACCGCGTCACGCGGACGTCAGGTGAGTGCAGTGTCAGGTCTAAAGCTGTCGCTGAGGCTGGGGGCCGGAAGAAAGTGGGGATTCCTTCATTGGCAACCCACAGGTCCAAACTTCCAATAACGTCTACAAGTTTGCGTCCACGGGAATCCGTGTTCCTTTCACCCCAGATGGCATGATGGGCATTGAAATCATCGCAGATGATTAGAGGAGCTGAGCAGCGGTCGCAGAGCTGCTGTAGAAACAAATCCAATGCTACATTTTTCCGCGGGGACACGTACACGGATGCAATAGAAAGGGTTTGAGAGCCGAGCTGTATTCTCACAGCCGCTACCTCAATGTCATCCGTGCAAAGATCGGCAACGCTTAAAGAAACATGTGGAATTTCCCTTATTATGTAAAGCGCGGTACTTCCTGCAGGAAAAAAGCTTCATGCTGCAGTTTTTATGGGCAACATATCCAGTCAAACATCTCTCGCTTGGCAGGCCAGCTTCTGACAGGGCCTTTACTGGAACACAAGTCTCTTTCAAGAATAGCTTTAGTTCAGCTAACCGACTTAAAATACCAGCGCAGTTTCACTGCAATATAAACGGCACTTTTCGGTGCATATGAGATCCACGAGGTTTAACTTAATTCATATTAGATCGAAAGGAAGTTCGCTGCGAAGGTGGTAATTAGGGACTCAAAAAAAAAAGCACCAGCTGTAGGAAGTTCTTCAGGTTACCAGGCGCCATCGCTGGAACATGTGAACGCAGGGCCCCAAACAAAACATGAAGAAGGTCAGACATACACTGATTTTTGAGCTCATTATTTGGCGCAAAGCACTCACAACATCGACAAAAGATGCCGACGGGGACACAATCTTGGCCGCAGTAGCTGGTTTTTTGTCATTTGTGCATATGAGAATCCCTATAGCCGTCGAGTCTGGCTGTGATCCTGCCGCCCAGGAACATGGACACTTTTTGCTCGAGGTCGAACAAGTTACTCGCAAGCAATAGACCTTGGCGTCTTACTGGACTCAGGTCTCTCAGGGACATTGTTGGGTAACGCAACAACATCAGACTCCAACACTGGGAACTCGTCTAATCCTGGGACAGGCGTCTCAGTCGGTTGGGTTTTAGGACCAGCAATAAAGGATATTGGACGGTACAGAGCACTCACATGGAAGGGGCAGCCTCCGAAACACGCTGGATGATCAACACCGCAATTGGCGCAAGCAAAATTGGCCTTGCAGGTTCTAAAGTCGTGGTCGCTGCCGCACCGCTTACAGCGTCGATCCTTTGTGCAAACTTTGGCCACGTGCCCAAACCGTTGGCATCTAAAACACCATGGAGGAGCTTCAGTGAAATTTGCTACTCCGTGTTTTTTGAATCCCAGATAAATTTTTTCGGGGCGCTCTCGGTTGGGAGCGAATGTAGGTTGTAGTTGGTAGGTTTCACAGCCCATTTTTTTTCCTACAGGCTCCACACGACGCACAACTCGCTTTAGGTGCAGAACACCTTGTGGTTTCAGATAATCAAGTAGGTCGCGTTCTTCATGTAGGAATTGGGTAACCGCACTTTAACTTTGATGCCAAAAATCTGACAGCTCCGCAGAAGCTTGTCAACCTGCTCTTCTGTCGAGACATCCAGCTGAAGAGCCCCGTGCATAGTGAACCGACTTCGAACCGCAGCTGATCCCAGCAGTGATTGAATGGCCGCGAAAAGTAAGATGGGATTCTTCTCTCCTAAATGAACCCCTTTTTCTGCGGGCTCAACCACGACCGGGATCCCTACCGGGATCCCTACCAAACTTGAAGCCCTCGTTGTCCACGTCAGCCATATCGGCCACTGACTCGTAACCGTCCACGATCGTTGACCGATCCCCACTAAGCGATGAGCTCTCGCTGGACGGGTGATCGTCTCCATGTTGTGGTCGCTCCACAGCCTGCGAAGCCATGGCCGCCTCTTCCGAGCCAGCCTCCTTTGATTGGCGTGGTACCTTTAAGCTTGCCAGCGCCGAAGCAGCCGTACTCTTCCCATAGGAACAGCACCGTCTTGAAGTTGCTGCCGTCCTCGAATGTTCAAATAAAACTAGTTAAATGAATCAAAATTAGGTAAATAAACAGAGCTGAGGCGACAGTAGATCGAACAACGTCTTCGTCTTCCTCTTCCAGGTACACCGTGCTCAGATTCCACATTGTTAACTTCACAATTCCCGAAGTTAGGGGGCTTAATAATACTATAGACGGATAGCACATTGCACAGTTGCAGAAAAGTGGGCATAGACGGGTGGGCATAGACATGTCCATTGTAGTGCGCTGTCGATGCCATAGTCACGAGGTGCGGCTCGAAGTGCTTTTCACATACGTGCTCGTTCGCTTGAAGGACGAAATCGTTCCTTGGGATAGGTCGCCTTCAAACTTTCAAGCGTTTTTTATCTTTCGGCGCGGAAAAGAGAGACAGTTTATCGGTACAGTCTTTGTATCTCGTCGTGCAACGTAAAACGAAACACTTCTTGCCCATTGTGCTCACATTGCGTGCTTGTCGAGAAAGCAACGTGCAGAAAACTGAAGAAAGATACGCATCGACACCAGCTGTGACCGGCGCAGGCAGCGCTAACCTAACCAATGATGGCGGGCTGGCTGGCTGGCTGGCTGGCTGGCTGGCTGGATGGATGGATGGATGGATGGTTGGATGGATGGATGGATGGATGGATGGATGGATGGATGGATGGATGGATGGATGGATGGATGGATGGATGGATGGATGGATGGATGGATGGATGGATGGATGGATGGATGGATGGATGGATGGATGGATGGATGGATGGATGGCTGGCTGGCTGGCTGGCTGGCTGGCTGGCTGGCTGGCTGGCTGGCTGGCTGGATGGATGGATGGATGGATGGATGGATGGATGGATGGATGGATGGATGGATGGATGGATGGATGGATGGATGGATGGATGGACGGACGGACGGACGGACGGACGGACGGACGGACGGACGGATGGACGGACTGACGGATAAGGCTGAACCCTTTAAATCGGGCGGTGGTTCCAGCCACATAGACATGACTTGTGAAAATTTTCTCTTGTCTTGATTTTAGCCACCATTCAGATAACCTTCCCTTGGTTACTTCTACCTGCCTAAAACATTTCTCTTCACGGTCCTTAAACCCCAATGCCTTAGATAAATCAGGCCATCTGCTTTCCACTGTAGGGTGAAGCCCTTTCCAGAAAAGTATCAAGTGTTGAGCCGTTTCCTCCTCCTCTCTGCACGCAACGCACAATGTGTCTATCTCGTGGTACCTGACTCTATATGTCTTAGTCCGCAAAACTCCCGTCCTGACCTCAAACAGCAATGAGCTTCCACAACAATTATCCTAGATATTTTCTTTGCAATTTCCTCCTTACAGATCCTGTGTGTTCTCACTACCGTCTTCGACAGCATCTCTGCTTTCCACAGAACCCTCTCTGTTTCGTTAACCTTTTCATAACCGATAATTGCTGATTTGCCCCCTACTGCTGTCCAGATATTTCCCTGTCAATTTTTACTAGTTCGCTTTCTCCATTTCGTATCAACATTATTATGTACAGTTATAAGATAAGATAAACTTTATTTTCCATCAAAAAAAAGATGGAGGGAGACGGGGCTAAAAGCTGCAACCGCAGCTTGACTGGTCCCCGCCCCCCTATATGAAAACTTTCCTAGCCGACTGCTTTTCCCCATTTTTCTCAACCGGTCCTCAAATGCAATCTTACTGCTAGCATCTCTGCTCTCGAGCGGCGTCCATCCCATATCAATCTGTACCCCCTGATTTTATGTATTGCCATGTGCTCCCAAAGCCTCCCTATGCAGCGTTGTTTTATTTCTAACCTTGCTTGAACATCTCGCCTCATGCACAGTACCGCATTGCCGAAAGTCAGGCTAGGAACCATCACCACTTTCCTGATACCTCTTACCACTTCATATTTATTCATAACAATTTTTCATGCTCTGGCCGATACTCAGCACCGCTATCTATCATAACCCCAAGATACTTGTACTCATCCACTACTTCTAGTGTGAACTGCTCTTTTTTATGCTCGCCGCCCTCATCATTAAATATTATGACGGGCCCCTGAATCGCCACGCCATCTGCCGTCGAACTGTCAAAACATTCACGCGAGGTGTGACACGGCCGCAGCGCTCCAACCGCCGCCGTTCCGACACCTATAATACTCTTCCATCGTGCTTCCAGGAGAAGGTCCTCGCGGCTTTCCAATGGTTTCTTGGGTCCCTCTTTTCGCTGGGATTCCTTGACAGTGCTCCAGGATGGCTTCTTTGGCTGGACTTGCTCCTTTTCTTTTGCAAAGGCTGGAAGGAAGATGAGGAGTCTCTTTGGTAGCAGGCTGTGTTCCGGCTCTTCGATCTTCCTCTTGGCTTCTGGGAGTCGTCGGTGGCGGTCTTCTAGGCACTTGTCTCTGGCGTCCGGCCTTTGACGGGGCATTTTCAGTTGCTGCTTGCTGCCTGTGTTGTGGAGCCCTTTTCATACGATGCTTGGGCATGGCAGGTCGGCTTCTGGCCTTCTGGTGGCGGCGGGTTACTATCTCCACATCTATTAAATATCACTTTTTTGGTTCGGGGACATACATCCTGCCTATGTCCTGTTCTTCTGCAATTTAAGCGTGCTTCCACCTTTTTGAGAAACAGGGCCACTTTACGTAGGGCTCCCGGGTACCGGAGCACTGTGGGGAGCGCCGCACCAGTTACAGTGACTATAGAGTTGCTGGACTTGCCGTGTCTCCTTGCGGATATAATATCTACATCCGGATTCATGTGGTTGTAGTTCAGTCTTAGATGCTTTTCGGATTCTCCGCTGTATTCATTGTCCACAAGACTCTTGATTGAGAGATCCGGGGCCGGTATGTACGTTTTGACTTGATGCGTCTTGCCGTTGATGGTGAAGGCCTCAAGGCGTCTGTAGGCTTCTGCACGAGCACTGTTGGAGGTGCTGGCTGTAATAGTTTGGTTGATTGGGTGTCGCTGGGTGTCGCTGGGCGATATCTTCTTCGAACACTCGGCCGCCATTGATGCCAGCGGCAGGGCTGAGGGCCTTAAGAGGGTTCACCAGTGACAGTGTCCTTAGGAAATACATGGGAACTTTCAGAAGCTGCAGCGTGTCTAAAAGTGGCTCGATTTTCATGAGGTCTGTGGCAGCGTTTTCTTCCTTAATGATTGGAGGAAATATTGCAGACATATATTATTTTTGAAGTTTCATTTTTTTACAAATCAGAGATAAATATCCAGAAAAATTGCACCTTTAGGTATGTCGGTCTTTCATGCCATCTCGTGAAAAAACTAAGCCAAATATCAGAATTTCGTCCGCAACATTTCCTCCCTTTTTCTTTCTTGATCGTCAAGCCGCAATTTTCATTCATATCGAGAGTAGTATTTGCGTTTTACAGGCTCTGAATGTTGTGTATGTATTTTCTGCGGGGATTTGAAATTTTCGCCAAATTTTACTAGCGCGACGTGGCTTCATCTGGCGTCAGAATATTTTGTCGCTACTACACTCTACCACCAGCCTCTTGGTTGTCTGTGTTCGCGCGCGCAGGTTTTTACTCACAACTTGTCAGACCTGAGCTCTTTCTTTCCTTTTTTCTTGCTTGGGCTGTATTCGGAAAGGATTGCTGCCTCTCTTTTTCTCCAGCTCTTGGTGCGGAAAGGAAGTGAAATGCAAGGCCACACCCAAAAGTGCCCCTCCCCGCCCCCTTTTCCTTCCCGGCAGCCACACAATAAGGCACTGTTAGTGCAAAATACAGAATAGGGGCTCCCTATTCAAGACAGTGTGAGAGAACAGCATTGTTCCTTGCCCAGCGCAAGGACGCAGTGACCCAGGTGTCGATACAAGTCAAGAATGAAGCCACAAATATTCCTCCTAGGAGGGCCTCGAGCCGATAGCGGCCGGCGCTTACATGAACCCAGACGCCTGGTTGCTTTAAAACCGGTACTGGTACGCACGCCGAGCCGGGAGTCAAAGGGTCGGTGCAGTCAATTCCGCCGCAAGGGTTAGGTGACTCAACTCGACCCTGAACCGATGTGCTTGTAAACGCTGTTGGGTCGAAAAGCAGGGTTATTGAGAGGGAAGGGGATAAATGCGAGCTTGCTTTCCACGTGCCCCGTCGCACCTCCGATACAGCGATGGCGTGCCTCAATATTGGAGGCTGCTACTGCTTGCTCGACGCTTGGTGTCGCTACAGCTGAACCGGCCTCGAATCGCTAAATCGAGTTCGTGTAAACACGCAGTGGTTGAGCTGGGTTTACCATGCTCAACCCGATCCCTGAATCGACCCGAAGCAATCGGGTTCATGTAAACAGGGCTAATGGCGTAGACTGATTGTCATGGCGTAGCGATTAACCTCTTTTCGCTGAGGCACTTTCCAATCACCTGCGATTTCTCGCTATACCCGCGGACAACTATGTATTCCCGTGCAACAGCCCACATAAAAGGGAGAAAGGACCGTCTCCTTCTTTTTCTTGCTCAGCTCCTGCTGCACTGCAACTGCGACGTCATGAGAACCGGTCCAAGCCAACGCTCGGCTTTGGCTCCAAGCTAGTAAAACCATAATGTGTCGGATCGGCATCGAAACATCGGTTCTCTAACGAATCTTTGGTCGAACGTCGCTCTTTTTCCCCAATTCTCCTTGCGACCAGTCATATCTCTGCCAGAATGTTCGCGTTATCAGTGCAGGTGCTGTCCACTGTACGCGGGTAAGCATGGTTGCACCTTACCTGCAGAAATGAGCTCGCGGGTTTCCGAGCCCCCTACTCCAGAATAGACATCTCTGTGGTGCGAATAACGTGACGTCAGACGTTCATGGTCTGGCTGGCAAAATCATCCAGTTTTGCTTCTGAACAGGTTTCGCATGTGTCAAGCGTTCCCCAACCGTCTTTATTCTCCCAATTAGATACGCCTCGGTATGCGCCGCACCTAGCCGCACCTCCTGCACTACGCTTCCAAAAGTCGCACATGTCAATCAGAAAAACGCTCGGAAGGGGCGCTATATAAATATATAAAATATATAAAAGAACATAATATAGCAGAGCTCATAATGAGACTTTTTCGGAAACCATAGTAGGTGTGGAATTTTCGCTTTCAAACCCCTGACGTCATGACAATTCCAGTGCGCTGCCGTTTTTGTGTTCAGTAAGAGCACACGCGTTTGGCGTGGCTGCAGTGGCCATCTTCTATTAAATTGCAATTTTTATCATTTTTATCAATAAATCACTACTAGAAACTTTGTCGAGAACAGTTGGTAGTCGCTTGTGCAATGGCGAAATTCGCCTTCAAAGTCACCACAAATAGCAACAGGACGATCTCAGTGTTTTTGCAAACCACGCATCTCACCCTTTTACCCAAGTCTGATTTGTTCCGTGATGAAATTATAAGCAGTGAAGGAGACATGAAACGAAGCATTTCAGCAGTTACTTAGTTACTGAAGTGACCATCGCCCATAAATAAATTTGAATGAAGAATTCGGTGACTCCGATAGCAACAAACGTGCTCGGTGGTCATCGAAGAGGAACCTTCAATATAAGGCGCTTAAAACAACTACAACCCAGAATAATTTCGAAATAGTTGCGCCTGGCTGCATTCCTTCTAGATAGCGCTGATCGCATGTCGCATAAAAAAGTGATATTCCCGTTGGGCCAACGGTTTTGAACTTGAACAAAGAAATAGTACAACAGTTTCGCGGCATTCCTTTTGTCAAAGAAGCATCGGCCGGATGCTTAAACAAAAAGTAAGGTCAACAGCAGCAAAGACAATGAAAAATACACTGACAGCGTAAACAATGAGAGCGCAAAAAGCTTTTCGCAGAGGCCGCGTCGTCGAATCGGCGTCTACACTCGTACAGGATCACCAAGCTTGTATTGCGTGTGGCGTCGGAGGAATACGCGGAATACGGAATAGCTGGCCAAAGTGCGGAAGCGGAGGTGTTCCCAAGGTGTGTCAAAGACTCAAAAGATGACTCACACTCATCTGTTCTGTATAGGCTAAACCAACACTGCTTCTTACTACAGGCTGTATACCCCACCCTATCATTGTAAATGTATTTTCGCAGAAAAGATCCGAGGGAGCTTAGGGGGACCCAAACCGGAAAACTTACTTTTCCTTGTGGCAGCTGAGTGGTGGGTTCCTGGAAAAAGGTCCATTCTTTGACGACCACCCCTTGAGACGGTTGTTTATTCTGTTGTGCTTCTGTCTCCCTGCTTTGGCAGGATATACACAGAAAGTTCTCGGCCCTACTTTTTGTTCGCGGAAGCACTAATACTTTCGTGTCGCGGTCGAGGAGATGTCGCAGTAGAATTTACACACCTGGAGGGGTAATAGAATTTCCCTCCTTTTTGTGGTACTTAAGTGCTGCCATCTACGAGGCAACTCAGATTTGAACTTTTTCGGTCGATAGATGGCAGCACTTAACTAGCATAAAAAGGAGGGAACTTCTATTTCCCCTCCAGGTGTGTAAATTCTACCGTGACACCCCCTTGACGGCTTCACGGAAGTAGTAGTTCTTGCGCGAACAAAGTAGGGCCGAGCACTTTCTTCGTATATCCTGCCAAAGCTGGAAATAAGAATAACCCCTCTCAAGGGGTGGTGGTCAGAGAATGGACCTTTTTCCAGTAACCCACCACACAGCTGACACAACGAAAAATACGTTTTTGAGTTTCGGTCCCCCTAAGCTCCCTCGAATCTTTTCTGAGAAAATTCACTTACAATGACAGGTGACAGCTAGGATGGGGTATACAGCCTATGCTGGTTTCCCATAGCCAGAACAGATAAGTGTGAGTCATCTTTTAACACACCTTGGGAACACCTCCCCTTGGGCACTTCGGCCGGCTATTCCGTATTCCGCGTATTCCTCCGTCCCCACACACAATGCAAGCCTAGTGGCCGTGTACGAGTGTGGACGCCGTTTCGGCGACGCGGCCTCAGTGCAAAGCTTTTTGCGCTCTCATTGTTTGCGCTGCCAGTGTTTATTTCGCATTGTCTTTGCTGTTGTTGCCCTTACTTTTCATTTAACAAGACAACTCTGATTTGAACATTTTCTGTCGATAGATGGTAGCACTAGAGTCACTAAATAAAGACTTAGAGTACCGGAACTCTTTTCTCCTATTGTTCTCTGCCGCCGCCACGATCATTGGTCAGTTTGCATCACGTGATATTTGTTTACACTGCGACGGTTCATGGGGGCTGCCATTTTGTGGCTTATGCGTTTTCAGTCGGGCAACTGTTAGTCCTAGTGCTGCGACGCTGCGAGTGCTGCCGGTGACCGACTCAGTGACCAGGGATTCCGCGCCTCGCAGCATTTCAGCTGCACAAGAGCATACGAGGATGCCGTTTTGCTGCGTTGTTGGCTGCTTCAACTCGCAGAATGATGGAAAACGCTTCATGAGCTTTCCGTTGGGGAAAAATGACGGTGCTCGACTCCGCGCATGGCTGCAACTCGTGAGCCGCGATGATTTCGAGCCAACTCCGCACTCCAGGATTTGTGAGGTGAGGCTCTTTGTAGTGCATTTATGATATAAATAATCGCTTTGTTTAAAATTTAATTACCGCACGCTGTTTAAGTTTGTCTTCGCGTTTGCATGGCGTTGTGTGGACGTCTAAACTCGCAAGGAACTCTGATTAACGTTGGTGCATTCAGTGTGGACCTCTGCCCCCTTGTTTATGGGAATTTGAAATTGTTTGACGGATTTAATGACGGAAATTTAGCGTACGCCGTTGCGCCAAAGAATTGTCGTCACTTCTTAGGTTTTTGTTTTATTATTTTCGGCGTGCACCTCTTTGTCCAAGTGCGTGCTTTTGACCGGTCACAAACTCCTTCGTCCTGTTCTTTTGGTGCCTGTTCAGTTACAGTGATTGGCCTGTTCACGTTACGTAAATTTCCGCGTTCCGTTTGGCGATTCCATGTTGCTACAAGGTCTTGCATCTTTGAATATGACATGAACCTTGACACCATTAGGAAGTAAACTGAATGCATTCTTTGCACACTGAGTAACGAATCCAGTAAAAGAGTTTCAAAGCATTTTCACGGCATATACGATGTGACTGCCTTACCGAATAGTTGGAAAACAACGCACTGCGATAGCTCATGTACCCTAATTATCACGAACTTAGATTATCCAATTTGCAATTTCTTTCCCTGCGGGATAAACTCAGAAGTTCTAATGTGATGCTGCTGAATACAGCTGCTAACTGTACCTCTGCACGAATTCCAATAATCTTGTAGGAAACTTGAGAGGGAGGCGTTGAAGAAAATTTAAAGCATTCAAAAATGTTTTGCATTCACAAAAATTTTCCTTGTTTGCTGATTGTTTACTATTGTTTGTTAGGCCCACTTTGAAGAAAGCCAGTTTGAAACTGGCAGGTCTGACGGCCTAAAGCTCCTCAAGTGGAATGCTGTTCCAACAATCGCTGCATGTGACAACCGGCAAAAACATGCGAAGCGAAAGGTTTCTTGGAGGCCAGGCAGTGATCAAGCGCATGGTATGGCATTTAGCTGATACACTGCTATATATCGTATCATGCATGACTTCGAAGATGTGTATCTGACTTTCTTGGCATTTCAGGCACATTGGCTACCACCGAGGAACTTACTGCCTCTACCACATTTCCTAGCAATGTGCATGGTTGTGAAGTGCGGCTTCTTGCACCAGAGATCGAAACTCAGCCTAATGAGACAGGTAAGCATATCTGTGTGTGAAAGTGAATTTAGTTCAACGAGGCATAGGTGTGTGTAGGTGAGTTGGTAATATATAATTCAAGCTCATGGCATGAAAGAAAAAAGACAAGGAGTAACAGAATAGGGTACTTGACGCATTGTGTCGTGCGCTTTACTCTGTTCCATCTTTTTTTGTGCAGTGAACGTGAAGTAAATAGTTGCCGACGGAATTTGGCCAGGAGTTGTGTTAAAGATATTTAATATTGAAAACTTGAAAGCGTTAGAGCTTTTCAGATATGCTTCCCATGGTAAGCTAGGTACTTCGTGGCTCAAAAGTGGCATCTTCGCATTGCGTGACTCAAACTCATAGAAATCCTAAACCTTTTTTAGCTGGACGCCAACGTCTTTTTTGTCTTCTTTTGTTTCAAACTTGAACGTGCTGTATGCATTTCTAGCTTCTTCACCAACCGTCACTAGCAGTGTGGCTGCCTTCACCTCTTTGCTCTGCTTGATCAGCTGGGTAGCTATAGAAAACAACGTGAACTCACTCTTCCACGTTTGCCATCCTAGCCAAGCGTTGCCTGATGTGTCCAAGGGCTTCGGTGGCGGAAGAAGAGACGCTGGCATCGACTAGCGTCGACATGCCGACTAGGGACCGCTGCCACCATGT
This sequence comes from Amblyomma americanum, assembly GCF_052857255.1. Taxonomy (NCBI): domain Eukaryota; kingdom Metazoa; phylum Arthropoda; class Arachnida; order Ixodida; family Ixodidae; genus Amblyomma; species Amblyomma americanum. The sequence goes on along the minus strand of NC_135507.1, from coordinate 119,261,129 downwards.
GAGCAGGCTGGCAGTCAGTGAAGAACAGCGTTTATTGCCGACAGTAAACGGCTTTATGAAGAGACAGGAGGGTGACGTACTAGGTCGCTGTCAGCGGGACGTCAGAGTGACTCATCTCTGCTACAGTGTGTTTAGGTGCAACTGTCAAATAATGTTAATCGAATCAATCGGACCAAAGCTGCTTTGCTGAGTGCTACTGATGTAAAAAGTTGTGGTAAACATGTATTTCTGCTTTTTAGCACTGCCATGCACCATTGAAGTGGTTGGTTACCCAAGGCTGTCATCTCCACTGGCAATGGAAGTAGAGGTCGAAACAAGTAAGTATTACACTATAGAGTTTACTGATTTTCTACATCTTAGAAATAGGAAGTCTAACACCACGATTTTGGCAGGTGCACTTGTCCCGGAAAAGCAATACACGGATGCTTGGACCATGCCTGATGAGCCAGGTAATGTACCTACCATAGTATGAAAAACCAGTAGCCGTAATACCAGAGTAGTGGTGTGCGAAATGTGGCAATAAATGTTTCATCATCATGGTCAGCCTGACTACACCCACTGCACGGCAAAGGCCTCTCTCATGTCTCTCCAATTAACCCTATCCTTTGCCAGCTATTCTGGGTTAGACGCCCTCATGCTTAGATGTTTTTGTTTTTAATCAGATATTTCGTCTTCTATGATAGCTTGCTGGTATCCTGTCGAACCATTCTGCTGCCTACTTCTATTGCGCACTCCGCAATGATAGCTGTCAGATTATCGTTCATTGTATCAGCATGAAGATCATCTTCCTCAGTCAAAGCTGAATATCTGTTCAGCAGCGATATTCTGAATTCCTCTAAATGTTTAAGGCCTGAAATTTGGTGCCATTGCCTCTGTATCCTGCCCGGAGCTATTGTACATGCACTGTATACTTTCAGCGAGCGGAGGGCAGTGCAGCTGTGCCACAACTAAGAAGCAGCAGGCAGTCTTGAAGATGCACCAACGCACCCAAATGGTAATAAAAACAAGCGTGTTTGGAAACATAGAGTTTATAACAGAATAATGTGTTTGTTCTTTGGTTGTCCCGGCAACTGTGAACTTCGTATTAATACGAACGCATTACTAGCCCCATTAAGCGAAATAATGTGTGTGTGTGTGTCTATGTGCATGTGTCTGTGTGTGTGTATACTTAAAAATGGTACAAAAACTAGTTGCAAACAACCTGGGCTCTAACAGTCCCTCGGAAAAAGCCGCCTGCCAAGGCAGTGGTGGATCACAACCACTGCTCTAGCAATTTAGTTTAGCGGCACTCCGTAACCGGTGTCTAAATATACGCCACAGTGTCACGACTGTATGCTCATGCTTTCGAATTCATACACGTAAGCAGCGTTAAGTGTTTAAGTGTCCCTGCCAAATTTTGGTTCCTTATCTCGGCTGCTGTTGAGTGAGCCTCTTCATGACGCACACAGTTGGTTCTTGCGTGCCAGTGCCACAGATTTAACTAAACTTTTTCTACTAAAAATTAGCGCTGCCAATATTAGCAATCAAAAAGATAGTACAAAGGCTTGGAAAATATATCAGCGGCTGACCTATGATTTGCGGTTCCTGAAAACAGCAGACTTCATAAGGCAGTTTCGGAGCATGTGCTGTCAATACCTAGAGAATATGTGTATCGTAAAGTGCACCCTGCAGTCACTAAGATAAGCATTAAACTCATTTTAACTGTTGGTTCAATAGTTGCAGCATGTTGCTTTTTCCTTTGGCATTGTGCCATGAATCCAGTGGGTGCACAGTGCCATTCCCTTGTGATGATGCATTTTAAAGTTCGGTATTGTTACGAAGATTTGTAACCCACTGGGTTAAACTGGGCTATAAAAGAGATATATATTTATATATATATATATATATATATATATATATATATATATATATATATATATATATATATATATATATGCTTGCTGACTCGTTTCAAGCTATGTGCATAGTTATTGACATCCTAGATAGGTAAAAAAAGCTATGCAGTATTTGACGTCTGCGTCCATTAAAGTGCCCTGAAACCCTGCTCAAATTCCAGGAAGCAGCGTGCAGCCTTCATCAGTGCATCCATGAGGAGATGGTTGAAGACTTGAAGCGCAAAGTGGATTTGCTACAGAAGCATATCAGGAAACTGGAAACACAGCTGGATGGTGTTTTTGGTGAGCATCTCATTTTAAATTTCATTTGGATCTTGGTTCGCATGAGGCACTGACTGTATTAGTGGGCTTGTAGAGCAGCTAGCAGAGCTGTAAATACAGTGCACAGTGATGCGATTTCCTCGAGTCCTTTTGCAGCAAGAAAATGAGATTTCGTAGCAGCCAGAAAGTGTAATTTGGAGCAGAAAAACAGGCATTTGCACCATCGGGACACACGCTTTGAAGTGGTAAACTGGCCTTCAGCGAAGCAGCATAATATAGAGCCACGAAATAAAATTTCTTTATTTAGTGACTAGCATAACCGATGTGAATTCAAAACGCGTTTACTGAAGCAGAGGAAAATCTATTGACAAAAGAGTGCATGTTATGCTTAAATAACAATTTGTTAGCGCTCCTTATCAATGTACAAAGTGCGAGCACAACAACATCAAAGGAGGTCATATAATTGGCGTTCGGGAACAAGCTGTCAGAGCTAGTGCCTCCGCTTTAGAAGGACTATCTTCATAACACGCGATGCTTGGCTGCATTTTTCCGAGACAACCGAGTGGGGAGACGGCAGATGCGCTCGTGTCATCTGTCCTAGAGTCAATAAATAATTTGTTTTTATTTAGTGACTCTAGTCTGTTCTTTATATTTTCATTTTTCTGTTCTGTTTCTTGCGTAAGCTTTTCAGACATGTTTTTTTAATGAATGCATGCATATGATGCAAGGGCTACACTAAATCATTCAGAGCTTGGCCGGTTAGCTTTGCTTCTATAAACCGTAAAAGCAAAGTTACATGCCTAGTTCGGCACAGATTATTTAAAATAGCTGGATGTAGCAGGATTTGCCTTTTGGTGCGATTGGCATAGCGATCACATCACTGAGGGTATGAGCATGAAGGCATTAAAGCTTACTGTGGTCTAAAGCAGGGGAAAAATGGTATGCTAGTAGCAAAATTCCATCTCTGTACTTACGTTTTCAGCTGTACAGACATTTGATGACATGAAGCCAATATATCAGTGTTTGTGTTCAGGTTTTATGTGTATATTTTTCTCATTCAGGTTTCATTTCTTGTACTAATTCTTTGTCAATTTAGGCAGAACTGACTCATTGACATGCAGTTTAAAATGTTTGATAATCATTACCAGGGAGAATTAAAGATAATGCTCTACTCACATTTTTGAGTACTTCACTAGATGTATTGGTCCTCCTTGGCTTAAGATTGTCTTGAAGCACTAACGCACATATAAGGTTCACCAGTTAATTCTCAGTGATAAAAATAAAACTAAGTGCATGGTGTGAATTTTTTCACTTCTTTTTGATTTTCAGGCAACAAGCTTGCGCACCTTGCCCCCGACGAAGTCCACAATGTTGCTAATTGTGATCCACGTGGCAACAGGTGGACTAACAAAACTGTCCAGAAAGCCCTGCAAATCCGATTGGCATGTGGCAACAGAGGTTACAGCCTCCTGAAGGAGGACGTTATTCCTCTGCCGTCAGAACGCACCCTGCAGAGGCGTATCGAGGAAGTCAAGTTTGAACCAGGTGTGTATGCAAACTTCACTGGCTCATGTTGCCACTGGCAACTACGGACTTATTAGGCAGCAGTGTAAGCACTACATGTTTTTTTTATTTTTAAGGAATTCTTGAGGAACTGCTGCCTCCACTCACGGCCAAGCTCGACCCAATGAGGCCAGAAGAGAAGCATTGCGCAATCATGGTTGATGACATGCAGCTCACTGCGGGACTCGACTTCGACCCAACTGTCAAGAACCCAATTGGTCTTGCAACGGCGCCACTGTCCAATCCAGTGCCTGAGGGCGAGCTGACCTATGCGACACATGGTCTAGTCCTCATGCTTACTGGACTGTCGTCTCGCTGGAAGCAAGTTGTTGCCTACCACCTGACAGGTACGTCCAATCATACTTTCGGCCCTTTTAAGCCTAAGCGTTCATGCATTTGGTCTCGCTGCAACGGAGCAAGCAATCTGCTGTTATATGGGAAGATAAAAGCGAGCGAATGCGTAGAGCAGCGGAGGATGAATGAAAGTTTTTGTGAAGAGAGTGCAAGCAAGAAAGCGAAGGAAGTGGAGGATGAGGGTACCGAACGAGGAAACAACGCTGCATGAGGGATGGTCTGTCGGGAATGGCTAAGAGAGGTCTCTCATACCCTCCTTCCAGCTCATTCTATGTCAGAGCTGGTGGATTAAAGAAGGCTGTAACGAGGAGAGTGCGCACTGCAGTGGGAGGCTGGGAGGGGTTTGCTGGTATGATAACGCAGAATGTGAAAGCAGCCCAGCACACCACAAAGGAATCGTCAGTGGTATGCTTACAGGTAAGCGCCCTAGATTCAGTCACCCTCAAGGGAAGGTGTCGAGGTGCAGGTATTTATCCCTTCGTAGGGCATTTCAGAACACGTTACTCGACAGCCTGTTCGAATTTGCATTGGGGTTTCGTTCGTTTTGCCATCAGGTTGATTTCAAGGCATAATTGTCGCAGTAAGAGATGATATAACTGGAAAGAAGAATATTTCAACAGCTGGGTTTGAAATTTGCACTACAAAAGGTGTAATTGTCAACCAGCCTTTTAATATTCCTGCATGTGGGCAGTGGAAGCCAAAGTATTGCAGCGTGATGTTGGCATTTGTCTGTTGTGATGCCATTGGGCTTTTTTGAACTAAGAGGTTTACTGAAAGGGAAACCCTGAAACTGCCTGAGAAGTACACAATTTTTTAAACAAATTGGTTGATATATGAGGTTTAATGTCCCAAATCTACTCAGGCTGTGAGGGATGCTTTTTCGAAAAGTAAAGAAATTTTCGCACTCCTCACCATGCATGAAAAAATTTCTCTTATCATTAAACTAGGACTTGTGTCACATATTAGCTGCCGGAGCATTCCAGGACGACTTTCAGCACTCAATATACTTTCCTTATGCTCTGGAGAAACAGCATGTGAGGGCCCGTGGTTGCTTTTGTGGAGAACTGTACCTTGCCAGATATTTGTAGCTGCAGTGCTGCTGTTCTTTTTTAATGCTGCTTTGTTTTTAACTTTTTTTGTATTACCTCTCAGTCATCAGTTTCTCTGCCCACTGCTCTTTCCATTACCGACTGAAAACGTGACTGTAGCCTTGTTCACAATCTAAACCAGCATACACCTCATCTTGGTACATTTTTTCTTTAGTAAATCAACACCAACCCATTTGACATTTTTTGTTTTCATTCTTTTGCAGGGGACTCCATCGATGGCAGTTTTTTGAGAGACTTCCTGTTCTCTGTGATTTAAAAGTGTGAAGCGGCTGGGTGTCACGTGGATGCTGTGATTTCTGATATGGGGCCCAGCAACAAGGCACTGTGGAAGATATGTGGGATCGCTGCAACTCGCTCAGTCAAGCCCGTGGTGTCGTGCAGGCATCCGTGTGCGGCCAACACTGACAGAGAGCTCTACTTCTTGGCTGATGCTCCACACGTTTTAAAAAACATAAGAGGTCACCTAGTGAGGGACCAATCATTCTTTCTGCCCGCTGCCATCGTGACCAAGTACGAGCTTCCAACTGACGAGGTGGGTGCAAGCACAGATTCCATACATTCTATGCCCATACGGTCCGGGTAATCATACAGGCACTCTAGTTCTGTAATTATGGACTTAGTGGGTATGATTGAATGCCACATTAACTTGCATTTTACTTCAAACTTAAGTTTTGTTCAAAATCACATTTAACTGTGCAGTGTAACAGGGATATTGTGACATTGCTTGAGCTGAGGTCTTTTAAAATATGGTAAGATTTAAACCATTTTCAAATCTGTTTTGTGCTTCTCACAGGTGTCTGTGAAGCACATCAGGGAGCTTGCTGTCATTGATGCAGAACGTGACCTTAAGTTGGCCCCTCACCTGAAGCCTGCACACCTGGACCCTGACCATTTTGCCAAAATGAATGTGGCATCTGCTGTTGCAGTTCTGAACCACAGTGTTGGTGCTGCTATGCGCACCCTAGTGAGTTTTCGGCTCCTGGAATCTGAGGCTCTAACCACAGCATGGTTTGTAGAACGCTTGTTCCGGTGGTTTACACTGATGACATCACGGTATATCGGCACTGCAGTGTTTCTTTTCAAGCAGGATGCGCACGATGAGGCAGTGGCTTTTCTCAAGGAATTCATGGAGATTTTCGCACATGTTTCCATAAAATCCGACAACGCGAAGGAAATATTAAAGCCTGTCCAAGCTGGTGTGCTTATCACAACGTCTAGTGCACTCCACGTTCAACACCTGCTTCTAAGTGTGCACAAGTTCAAGCTTGTGTTGTTGTGCAGACTGTCACAGGATGCCCTGGAGAACCTCTTCTCCTGCATTCGCTCAAGACACCCAGTGCCGAGGCCACTAGAGTTTAAACTGATGCTCAGGCTCATAATGTTGAGCCAGTTCTTTAAACCAAGCACCAAGGGCAACTATGGCATCGATGACACAATAGACCTCATTGAGTTCGTTGAAATTAAAAAAAAAGCAGCTTTGAAGAACGCTGTGAAGGCAGCAGGAGATGAGCTCTTGAACGACAGCCTTCTTGACGATGTTGCTCCCCCCCTTGATGAGGTGCAAATGGAGTCGCTGGTCTATGTGTCTGGGTACATCACCCATAGCGTGACCAAGAAGTATAAGCTGTGCAGCACATGCAAGGAGAGTCTTGAAGCAGAGCCTGTAGAACAAAACGACCAGCTATTAAAGCTGAAGTCGCATCGGTCGCAGTCGCAACCAAGCCTCCACACTCGTCCTTCACGTCACATTGTGAGCCTGCTGCAGCATGCCGATAAGGCCTTCCGTGACCACAAGCATGAGGCCTTAACTGTTTCCCTCTCCTCGCTTACGAATGCTACCTTGGACACGTGCAAACTCGCATGCAGCTTTCCACATTGCCATGATCTGCAAAGGCGCCTAACCCAAGCTTTCCTCATGCTGCGGCTACGAATTGCACTACGAAAGTTCAGCAGCAAGGCAAAAACTGCAAAAGCGAAATGTGGATCCAAAAGTGTCGGGATGAGGGCGGCTTTGTCTCATATTCGTTAAAATGTTAGTTGACGTAAGGAAGACGAGCATACGCGCTAGCCGCATGGTCATTGCCTGGTGAACGCTCCTGGCTCTACTAGCTGACCTCAGACTGCTGTTGACCCTGCTCCCGTTAAGAAGCTTCTCCGAATTAACCCCACCTGACATTTGGCGCAGGGGCCGGGTAATATCCTCTCACCCTGGAACTCTGCAATCAAACGCTGCCTCCTACCGCGATGCCTAACCACCAAGCCGTACAAGTGAGCCCGGCCGCCATCGTCTCTACTGGTTCTCGGCGCCAGCGAGTCCCCACAATTTTATGCGGCACGGACAACCATGATGTTGAGGATTGGCTCACATCGTATGAGCGGGTGAGCGCATACAAGTGGCACGCAGAAACCAAACTCACCAATGTGATTTTCTACCTGACGGGCGTGGGGAATCTGTGGTATCAGAACCACGAGGCGGACATTACATCATGGTCCGTTTTCAAAGCAAACTTCTCAAAGGTATTCGGCCGTATGGCACTTGCATGCGTGGTCGCAGCAGGTAGGGGAGAACTTCACGAGTTCAATTGAGGATGTCGTTGATCTGTACAAGAGGGTGAACGCACAGATATCTGAAACCGACAAGATCAGGCATATTCTCAGGTGCATTGATGACGACGCCTTTCAGATGTTGTTGGCACGAGACCTGCGCATCGTCGCGGAAGTCTTCAACCTATGTCAGAGCTTTGACGAGCTATGCAAGCAGAGGGCTCTGACACGCAAAACACCACGATCGTCGACTCGCTTGCTGGCCTGAACAATGCAAGAGACCAGTCATCGCTTTTCACGCCATCAAGAGCCATCACCACAAACAACTGCGAATCTGCGGCCCATCATTCAAGAACAGGTCGCCGAGGCTGTCCTGCAAGTCCCTCAGCCCACACCTCTCGCGGCCCCGCTGACATATGCGGACGTTGTTGCGCAACCTCCGGTTACTGGCCTCAGCGCTGGTACTCACCTCGTGCTGACCCGCCCCTAAGCCGTTCTCTGTCTCCTGAGCGCACCGTCATCCCTGGACGCCGTTCGCCTTCTCCACATCAGCGCTCCATCTCTCCGATGCGACAGCTTCCCTCGGCCACACAAGAGGAAAACTAGGTGCCGCAGTTCCTGAGGCGAGAACTGCGCTGTCGTCGAAATTTGAAAGGACTCGTTTGTCTGCCGCTAATTTAATTGATGTTTTTGCAGAGGGTGTATCTGTGATGGCGCTTGTCGACACCGGTGCTGCGGTATCTGTCATGGGTGCAGCGCTTTGCCGCTGTTTGAAGAACATGAAGACGCCTTTTTCTGGCCTGTCGCTACGAACTGGAAGTGCTCACCTCATCCAGCCGTTAGCAGCCTGTACTACTCGAGTAGTCAGAGAAGTCATTTTATATTTGGCAGAGTTCATCGTTCTGCCGTCATGTTCGCATTCGATCACCTTGGGCTGGGACTTCCTATCGCTCCACGACGTGGTCATCGACTGTGCTCGGGCTCAAGTAGCGCTCTCTACGTTGCCAAATCCCGGAAATTTGTGGCGCCCCTGTTTCTGCAAAAGCTCTTGTCGCAGAATGTACTGATATTCCTGCGTGCTCTTCTGTGATTGTGCCTATCTCCTATGACTGTGTTCGCGATGCCAATGTCATCTTCACACCGTCTCCTACTTTTCTACGCCGCCACAGTCTGCCGCTGCCTTATTCCCTGCTCACTTTATCCGCCTGCCTCACCGCACTGTGGGTCTTCAATCCGTTTTCAAGCCCCTTCGCTTTGCGCCGCGGAGAATGCGTCGGAACTGTGCAGCCCTTTGATTCTGTGTTCGATCATCCCGACACTGTCGCATAATCACCGCTGGGCGCCATGGACGCCCTCAGCTCACCTACTCCTGCGCCCGCCCCGTTGTCGACCAGCCTATTCCTTCGCTCTATTGACGCCAGTCTTCCTCCAACTCAGCGAACCCAGCTTCTTGCGCTTCTTGCGCTCGTGCCTCGACTGGCAACGCCGCAAGACATCCACTAACCGTACTGCTGGCAAGTTGCAGCCGCTATCTTGTCCGCCTAGCCCTTTCGACCGCGATGGCATTGATTTATATGCCCACCTTTTACTGCTTCTGGCAAACGATGGATCATTGTTGCTGTCGATCACCTCACGAGGTATGCTGAAACTGCCGCGCTCTCTGCTTGCCACGGCACAGGATGTGGCATCTTTCTGCGTCAGTTCATCCTTCGACACGGTGCCCCTTGTGAACTCTTCAACGACAGAGGTCGCGTCTTGCTATCTGATGTCATCAAAGCTCTCCTCTGTCCATCCATCCATCGGACTTGCACCGCTTACCACCATCTTACCAACGGCCTCACTGAACGTCTTAACTGCACTCTGCGGGACATACTGGCTATGTACGTCGGTTCGAACCACACGAAATGGGACCTTATTCTCCCTGTTCTAGGCTTCATTTTGTCTGCCTCACGTCTTTAAATATGGCACAGCCATCTAAGGACGTGGAGCGAAGCCCGTTGATGACCTCCAGAACAAAATAAAGGACATCAGGGTGCAGCTGCACACGTTACTGCAGACATTCAACGTGAGCAACGATCACGAACGAGATCAACAAGCCGATGGAGCACTACATGTCCCACAACTACGGCTTGAAGAGTCTGGCAAGACAACAAGCGGTGACTCCGGCCCTAGCTATCCACGTAAGCCACGACTCCACCCATGTAGAGACGAAGGCAATGGGACACATCCCTATTCTTCAACTGGCATCCTCAGTGTGATTGCAGAAATACAATGCCAACTCACCCAAGCTCTGATAAGGAACGCACATCCACTTCAAAAGCATTCGTTTGGAGACACGGCAACAGCAATTCGCACCTTTGAAGGTACCATGCAAGAGAGCCTGACGGATCGGCCGAACGTGTCACCGCCCTCGCGAACTGGATGGAACGTCCACTATGCTGAAGACCATCACGTGACTTTGCGGTGCAGCACTTGACTGGCACAATTCCTACAGAACTCACATACATGATTGGAACACCTGGATACAAGCAGTCGCTAAGTGATTCAAGCGCAAGATGACATAGTGGATGCTATTGAAAAGGCCGTATTGGTGAGGCTGTTAGACGACGATTGTGTTTTCAAAGACGTGGTAATCTACCATTACTTTCTGTGACTACAAAAATCGGTGGCAGCAAGTGCAGACTGGTGTGAGTGCTGGAGTGTGGGCATTAGGCAAGAGAAATCTGTATTGTTATGAATCACAAAGAAAGGGCCCAGGCTTCATAGTTACACACTTCGCCATTGTCCTATTTTTTTAGGTAGAGAGTTATAAATACTTCGGAGTAACCCTCACTAACAAAGTTACTTGGTCCTTTCATATCGATGACTTGAGCTCATCAGCATTAAGAAAATTATGGTTTATTAAAAGAAAACTTTGAAACTCTCCCATCAGCATCATAATCACTGCGTACCTGACTTGTGTGAGGTCTCGACAAAAAATTACGGAAGACACTTTGTTGAGACTAAAGTGTGAAACGGCGGAAAGCCTGACACCGTTGCCAATGGCGATTTGTTGCAGTGTATGCATCACGGAGGCACACAACTCGGACGCGCCTCACCGTCCTGATGCATGCAACGTTTACGCTCAGCCTCTGTTGAGCACCGCTCCCGTTCAGCGGCTGCCATATGTCGCGTGCTGGGAGACGCTGGTTTGGCGAGACGAGGCATCCTTCCCACACGATACCGCAAAGTAAACTGCCGCCACCGCAGCCGCCACACCGCACCCAAGCAGACAGTTCCCATGCGCAGCTTGCGACAGTGACGTCTGGCCACACAGCGCCCAATCGGGAGGCCACCTCAAGCAGTGGCGTCACGACACAGAAGAGACCAATCAGGAGGCCGGAAAGCTGTGACAATTTCTGCTAACGGCAGATGACCTTGACAATGAGCCATTAAAGGCTTCCGCCTTAATATGTGGCAGCAGTGTGGGATGCACATCATAAACAGGACATCGCGCAAGTGGAGTGCTCACTGCAAAAAATATTGGACAGATTCTCCAAGTGCTTTAATTGAAAATAGTAACTTATAGCCTCTGGCAATAAGAAGAAAAGTTAGCTGTCTCGTGCTGCTTCACAGTTACATCTCTAGCAATTTGAAAACAGATATTCCTAAATGTATTGAATTGGCCCGTACTAGAAAAACACATGTACGCGAGCATTTATTAGTCCCAATTTTTGCATGAGCCATTGGCTCATGCAAAAATTTAGCCCTTTGACATGCTATGTACACAGTTGTGTACAAAGCAAACCCACGGTGTTTTTGAGAGTGATTACACCTAGCAGTGGTTTCTTTATTTCAGATGACTTTTGCCTCTTTCATGTGGTAAACAGGGTGGTTTTTATGCTAAAATAGGAAACGCAATAAATAAAATTTCGCGAAACATTGAGCACGGTAGCACGTCATTCCCCATTTTTCATTTTTATGAAGACATATTTTGCCACCAATAGTAACATCATTTTTTTTCACAATTTCAAGCATAATGTGCACATTTGATATAGAAATTATTTCCATGATCTTTTGGGTGTCGACTTGATAGGTCACAGCATTTCGATGGCACTATTTTCATCAATTATTACACTTCGTATAAAATTTTGCACATCCCTGTAGTAAAATAACTACTACTATTTAGCACTGGAAAGCTAACAAATGGTTTTTTTAATGCCTGAATATACTATTTAGGCAGGAAAATGTTTCTTTTCAACACAACAAAAAATAGCGTTTCAAAGAGTTAAGTGCAGTTCTTTCCTGGAACTGCCACGGAGCGGAATAGTCTTTCTTCCGGTTCATGCAGGTCTGAATATTTTCTGAAGAAATTATTTATTATGCGCCACCTAGAATTGTTCTGATGACTTTTGACCTGGTCTATATTATGACTTGCGGCTGTTGTGGCTGACGGTTTTTATGGCTTTTACATTTTAGTTGACTGACCCTCTTTTTCGTTGAAGTCATATTCATGAAAGGCCTGTTTTCCTAGGTTAACAGCATGATGTAACTTTTGCCATGTGTTTAGATATTTTCAAATGTAACATGGCCTATTTTATCTGTGTATGTGCCCACACAAGATTTTTTCGCGTGTTACCTTGCCAGTGTATGTATTGATATGCTTCCAAACGCCTGGTCACTGTGTGCGTGTGCATGTGTGTCTGTGCGTGCACGTGCGCACAAGTCATACCGCAGTGATGCCCTTGCTGTAGTCTTAAGTTCAGCAGTGGAATAAAAAAGCAGCAGTTGCCTGTTCATATGGCAATCATTTTTTTTGTCATGCAAAAGTTTAAAATTTTCTTTTTCTTTCCATACAGAAGTTTGGTTTCATGTGCTGACATTTTAGTTCCTGTTTTCTCGAGGCATATGAAGCATTTGTTGTGCAGCAGCTGCATTGTTCTCAAAAGGCTTGCACTGTGTTCATGTAATTTGTCCGCATTGTTTTTAACACAGATTGAATTTGTATTTCATATAAGGTGCTACCTCGTGAATAAAATTATTCTGTTGGGATGTTGACTTGGTAGCACTGGTTTCGCGCGTTAAGTGCTTTTGGCTCCTGATAGTGGTAATTTTTTATATTAGAGTCTCAGTAAATAGAAACTGCTTAATGAAACTGCACAGAACAGTGTCTAGAGTTTAACTAAATAGCACATCATAGCTTACATTTATTGTGAAATAGTATACCACAATTTATTTCCAGTACTCCTCAGCAAAATAGAGGTACTCCAGCCACCAGATGTTAGGGTTTCCCATAATTTCTCTGCGGTTATTTTAATCAGTGTAGAATGAATTACATGTATGGATACTGCCAGGAACCACTGCCAGCGAATAATGAACGTTACAATTCACTCTGTCCCTCCCGAAAAATAAAGTCCAAAGCATGTGGCTGCTGTGGCGCGTGCTGAGCTGTGCTCCTATCTGTGTTTTCAATAAGCAATTTTCCATAAATTAGAAAGCATTTGCGTCTGGGTGGCAAGGTTTTTTATGTTATTGCTTGCTGAAGCGGCTAAATTTATGTTTCCCGAAAATCAGCCGGCGAGCAGCTGCGTGCACGAAAACCGACGCTGCATATCGAATGTCTGTGTTAGTGTATCGCAAGATTATGCCATTCCCTGCAACCAGTCCCTAAAGTTTCACGGAATTATAGTGATTACTGTACTCCGGAAGCGTGCTGACGATCGAGTTGCATCAGGTACAAGTTGCGAATACACGTGCAAACGGCTCGCTGCCACTCGCTTCTAGATTAAGCCGCTGTTTGAAGCAGTCGCTAGTGCGCCGAGCGTTATTCCACCTCCAGCGGGGTTACCCTTGCCTTAATCACCGTGAATTGCTCAGCCGGAGCGCTCGTATATTTCTGCAATAAAAGTGTGGAGTAACCGCGACGATACCCGTAGTAGCATTGTATTCGACCACTGCCTACTATGAGCCATTAGCAATACTCCCGCGGTGTTGGCACATTAGCTCCTACAAAATAAAAGCAAGTTTAAAAGACAACGCCTGAAGTGTTATAGCAACAGCACCTACTGAGGAGGCGATCGCCTATCGCAATATATAATAAAACATACGAACAGCGCAACGCTGATTGCGCAGAGTCAAGAAAAAATTGCCCAGAATAATCAACAATAACCTGGAATATTTAAGTTCATAATACAAGGGGTGTCTCCGCACGACGAAAGCATAAACTGAAGGCACCAGCTGTACCGTTTGCATCTGAGCGGCTCCATGCCGTACGGCTACGATCCCCGCCGCAGCGCAGGGTGGCTAACAGCGTTGTTTACAAAATGGCCGGGCCAAAGTTAGCGGCGAGGTCGCCGAAGCGGCAATCTGGCAACAAAGATAAACAACAAAATGGCCGCCCCTGCTTACCGCCGTGCTGCAGTGACGGTACTCAAGTCTTTATTTAGTGACTCTAGGTAGCACTTAAGCACCCCCCAAAAAAGGTGGTAAGTTCTATCCCCCCTCCAGGTATGTAAACTACACAGCGACACGAAAGCATTCGTTCTTCCGCGTTCAAAGAGTAGAGCCCAGAACTTTCTGTAGGTACGCGGCGAAATTTCAGAGGACCGAAGCACAAAAAAGTTAACCCCTCTGAAGCCATTCAGCAAAGAAGGATGTGGACGTCAGACAATGGGCCATTTCGCAGTAACCCACCAATTTAGCGTTTCTGGTTTGGGCCGCCTAAGCGCCCTCGACTTTTCTGAGAAAATTATTCTACAGTGGTAGGGTGGGGTTTCTGGTTTCGCTTGATCAGACAGGTGTGCTCGATTAAAATGGCGGAAGAGACTTGGCGCATCCCCAGGACATTACTGGAAAAAGGTCCATTGGGTTGAGCACCTATGTAGCCAGCCCCAAATAAAAGGAAAGAAAGGAGCTCCTAGTACAAGGCCTCATGGCTGGTCTTCTTCCCTTTCCCGCGTAGCCTTCCTTATATAGCTACAGATGGATGTCCTCGAGTGCAGTGACAGCGTGTAGCTTACTTTTCCTAGTCTCGTACGAGCGTTCTCAGCGCCGAACACCCATGTTCCGCTTCTCAGCACGAACAAGGCTTGAGTGTTTGGCTTGTTCTAACGGTGGTCATCATCTTGTGGCACTTTTGTGCGCCATACTTTTGATCCTTGTCTTGACAGCAGTAGATTTGTCTCAAAGGGCTTGAATACCAGCAGGCAACAAGTCAGCAGAAAATGCCATCAAAGAATTTCAGGTACGGGAAGCGCAAGCGTGCAGGTGCACTGATTGCGAACACCAGAAAGCGGCCAGCTCTCGAAAACGAAGCTCCTACGAGCAAAAGACACTCTTCTCGCTATCGTGGTTACCTTGGCCACCCTGATGAAGGCTATTCGACGCCTGAAGTCAACGAGCACAACCCAAGGCCGGCAGACGTTGAAGCCCTCATCAGAGAACCGGAGGTGCCAGGAAGTGTCCTGTCATCTTCATCATCTTCAGTGATGAGCGCAACAGGGTCGTGCGACGAAGATATTGCTATCGGAGGTTCCGCGACCACCTTCAGTACCTGTTGAGCAGCTTGCAAAAGACCGCCCTCCATGCTCCCTTCAACTGCATTTTAGCGGATATGGACTGTGAGTCTGAAAGAAAGCAAGGTCTTCGAAGCACGTTGACTCTCGTATGCAGGATGTGCCGAAGGAAGGATGTCATCCACACGGACCCGCCACCTGACGCACAAGCTTCTATCAGCTGCGGTGATGTAAACACATTAGCGGTATGTGGAATAATGTCAATTGGCTGTGGCTTCTCAAACCTTAACGAAGTGCTTGCGTCTATGAGCATCCCAAGAATGTCATCGAACACTTACACAAAAATAGAAGACAACGTTGGCCACATTATCAATCAAGCCGCCTGGGAGGAAATGAAAAGAGCGGGCGCAGAAGAGGCAAGGCTGGCAAGAGAATGTGGCAACATTGACAGTGACGGTACACCCACGATAGTAGTCATCGCAGATGATGCGTGGTCAAAGAGATCCTACAAGAATAAATATGACGCTTCGTCAGGCGTGGTGAGTGTAAAAATTTATTTAAGTGCCAAAGTGGTAAAAATGCTGCATTTTGTACTTGAAATATCTTACACTTGCTCCTTCGGCTAATTGAAGAGATATGGAAAAGGCCCGCGCTTTCATAACAAAGCACTGAAACTAGTTTCAGTGCTAGCGTCAACGAAGAGAGAGAGCGTGCAGTGATTAGAACTGTGAATACAAAAATGCTGTCAGCGATGAAATGCGTGTTTGAGCTGGTCCTTGTATACGTGCAAACGCACAGTTTTAATAATTATAATTTTTTTCCTGTTCAGTGATTAATATCTTGTGAAAAGCAGAATATTTACATCACACTACGAGCAGGAAAAAAGACTATAGAATAAGCATGAAAGCGGGGCTATGTACCGCTCTGATCGAAAGGCATCAATTTGCCTGGAGGTAGTTACAAAGCAGCACTTGAGTCACAAGCATGACAATACCTATATGTTCTAGCGATTAGCAGTGCAGGCAGTATGGCAGCTTCGTGACTAATATTGGTCTTACTCTTTCAGGCTGCCATCGTTGGTCACAGAACTGGAAAAGTCCTGTACCTTGGCGTGAAAAACAAGATATGCGCAATGTGTCGTCAGACTCCCCAAGGTGCCCACCCCGAAAGAGCATCAGTGCCACAAGAACTGGCAAGGAAGCTCAACAAGCATGGAACAAGCTATTGTTGTTGAAGGCTTCAAGAAAACCGTTGAGCTACATGGCATCAAATATACAAAGCTTATAGCTGATGGTGATTCCAGCATTTACCGATATATCGTCGCAGCAGCACCGTATGGCAACCAGCGGGTTGAAAAAATTGAGTGCAGGAACCACCTACTTCGAAACTATGCAGCAAAAATAAGAGATCGCTCAGAAGAAGCGGCTGGAAAAAATTCCTCCTAAATTAAAAAAAAAACTCTATTCTCCAAGCAGCTGTGCGCCTACGGCACGGAGTTGCAACAGCAATAAAAGAAGCAGTGAAGATGCATCGTTTTCTGAAAAAATAGACCGTCTTGCTCATGACATAAAGAACGGCCAAAATCATGTGTTTGGAGACCACGCCAACTGCGCTGATTACTTCTGTTCCGGAAGCAAAGCGGGAGAAGAAAAAATATTTCCTGAAATAGTTCAGAAAAGCATCTTTGAAGAAATTTGTGTTGCCATGAGCAGAGTGGTTGCAAACGCGGCGAGCCTAATAATGGACGTCGATAACAATGCTGCCGAGCATTACAATTCCGTTGTGGCAAAATTTGTAGGTGGAAAGAGGATAAACTATTCCTTGAAAGCATCTTACGAGACAAGGTGTTTTGCAGCCTCCTTATCGCTCAACTGCCGAGCAACATACCAGGAAAAAATCGCGCGCAGGATATCGGGAGGGCAGATTGGAGGATGCACAGCATCATTTGTGATGGCATTAATTTCTAGGAGAGATTCGAAGCGAAAGCTACCGAAAAAGAAGATATCAATCACTCCACTCTGCCAGCATCGAGAAAAAGAGCGACATATTGGTGCCGATGCTGATTACGGCGTACCAGACATGGAGCCTGATGCTTTTCAATCTACTTCCGACCACTTCCTGAAATCGCTCTCGCTATCAGCAACCAACATCGAAAACCCGCAGCGAGCAACGTCAAAGCAAAATGGATCCACTGTGTGGAAAAAAGAAAGGCGAAAAAGATTGACGGCATCATTGTTTGGTGCTATTTGTAAAATGAAGCCAACGACGGGATGTGGGCGGACAGTTGGTGACATCCTGTACAAAGAAATAACTTCCGAAGCGATTCGGTATGGAAAGGACCACGAGTGCTTAGCACTCAAGCAAATCGAGAATGAGTGCAACGTCGTGGTGAAGGAGTGCGGCCTGTTTGTTGACCAGGAGAGCCCCTTTCTTGGCGCTTCCCCGGACGGACTCATTGGGGAGGACGTTCTTGTTGAAGTCAAGTGTCCGTACTCAGCGAGGGACCTTACTCCACTGGAAGGAGTTCGCGCCAAAAAAATAACGTGCTGTGAGGAAAACAAGAACGGGAGATTGCAGCTGCAGACAAAGAGTAATTACTGGTATCAAGTGCAAGGACAGTTGAATATTTCTCGCCGTAGGAAGTGCTTGTTTGTGTTGTGGACCAAAAAAGGCATCAGCACTGAGGTGATATCCAGGAATCAATCGTTTTGGGAGGACGAGATGTTGCCGCGGCTCAAAAAATTTTATATGCACTGCTTGCTGCCTGAGCTCGTGGACCCAAGGAGGAGCCGTGGCCTTCCAATTCGTGAGCCTGATTACATTCTCAAAGCACAAAACACTCGGTCGCTCAAGCGACCACTGAAAGAAACGTCGAAAAACGACGATAACCAAGAAACCACCTATGACACCCATTGTGACTACAGCGCGTATTTTCCTTCTTTCACTATGTCCTGCGTGACACACACGAACTGCGTTCACTGAAGGGCTAACGCAAGCCATCGTGCGCTACAGTATAGATGCCGTCGGACGACGACTGTGTTTCATCCACAGATGAGCGGCCTCACGCAGCGCTCGAACAAAACCACTGCAGACAAGGTCGCCATGGTCGCCAACGCTGAACCTGGGATGTCTTCCTTCCGTACGTCATGTTCGTCTACTACACTGCAGTTGAGATGACCAGTCATATATGACACATTTTAGGCTCATTTACGGCGAAGAAGCAACGACAACGCTTCACGCCATGCTGCCAAACGTCACCAGTGAGGACAACCTTGACGTCATCGCCTGCTTGCAGCGTGCGGGAGATCTACGAGTCGCTCGGCTACGCATTACACACCAAGAGCGAACCTACGCCCGACGCTACAATCTCCGCCGTCGCCACACACAATACAAGCCAAGTGACCGCGTATGGGTGTAGACGCCTATTCTGCAGCAGCCCAATAAAGAGCTTGTTTCAGTACCACGTTAATCTGCTCGTCTGTGTTTTCATGGCATTTTCACCGCCTTGTGACAATATTTATTATAAATTGTAGTAGATTTACTTCCTTCCACACCTTCTTCACTGCTTATAATTTCACAACGAAATAAGTCAAAGTTGGATAAAACTTAAAAGGGCAGGAAGCGAGTTCTTGGTTAGCCCTGTTTACATGAACCAATAACGTCTGGTTGAGTAGGGGGTCGGGCTGAGCAAATCCACCCAACTCGACAAGTGCGTGTTTAGATGAACTTGATTTTAGGGAGTCGAGACCGGTTCAACTGCAGCGACACCAAGCGTCGAGCGAGCAAGCAGTGGCAGCCTCCGAAATTGGGGCCGCCATCGCTGTATAGGAGGCGCGATGGCGCACGTGTTAACCAAAAGAGCAACGACGCACTGGGTGTACAACTGTTGCCAGATTATCTTAAAGCGTTTGGCAACGCTGGTCAAACAGGTGTTTTCTCCCGACCCATTACTGTGTGATAGAATGGTGCAGGTGCGGCCCTTTGTCCAATTCCTCAATGGCGTGGGCCGTCTTGCTAACCCCCGTAGATCGCTTTGTCATGGTAGGGAACGCTGTGCAGCTTGTCAAAACAGCGCGCCAGCTCAACGTCACGCACCATAAGCTCGAGCAAAAAAAGGAAAGCAGAAATCCTTTCAGAAAACAGCGCAAACAAGAAAAAAGGAAAGAAAGAGCTAAGTCCGTCCAAGTTCTGAGTAAAAACCTGCGCGCACGAACACAGACAACCAAGAGGTTGGTGGTAGAGTGTAGTAGCGACAAAGATATGCTGATGCCAGGTGGAGCCACGTCGCAGTGGTTACTTATGGCGCGAATTTCAAATCCCCGCCGAAAATACATACACAACTTCCAGAGCCTTTAAAACGCAAACACTAGGCTCAATATGGATGAAAATTGCGGCTTAACAACCAAGAGAGAAAAAGGAAGGAAATGTTGCGGATGAAATTTTGATATCTGGCTGTTTTTTCACAAGATGACATGAAAGACCGACATATCTCAAAGTGCAATTTTTCTGGATATTTACCTCTGAATTGTAAATAAACTTAAAAAATAAAATCTTTCCGCAACATTTCCTCTGTTCACTAAAAAAGAAAACGCTGCCACAAACCTCATGAAAATCTGTTCATTTTTAGACACGGTACAGCTTCTGAAAGTTCCCATGTACTTCCTATGGACACTGTCACTGGTGAACCTCTTAAGTAGGGCGGCCCGTCCCTTGAGAGGGGAGTTGAATTTGAAGTTGCAGTCTGAGAACAATTTTAAAGTGGTCGATCGGCAGCCGCAGGAGCGGCATCTTTTTCCTGATTGGCGGCTTGGCTTTTATCTGTCGTTTTCCCGCCTCAGTGTTGTTGTTGGGGCCTGCGTTTCCGCTGGAAGTTTTCCCCGGCGCGGACGATACGCCGCGTCCGTCAGGGACGCCACCGCTATTTGGGCCTGCGGCTTTAGGTTAATGGTAGATCTCCTGGCACCTGAACGGAGTAATCCAGGAACCGTTGTTCAGCTCTTCGGGGGTAATGGGTAACCCCTCCACCGTTACTTTCATAGCGATGAGTTCCGCGGCACGCTGCAGGCCGGTAGAGTCGACGACAATGACTACTCCAGCTGCGTTCCTCGCCTACGTGCGTTAGCCATAGCGAACCACGCATGTGGTCGACACAAAATTGGTGTTAAAAGGTCTAAAAAGTCTGCACGCTCACAAATTCTTGCTCTGCCGAATCCGGGTGCGTTCACGGATCTTGAGAGACCAAAATTAAGAACGTGGGGTAAGATGTTCCAGGTCCAGAGGCCGAAATTCACGGAGCTCATGCGAAGCACATCCGCTCTCGTCAACGCTCGAGGAACGTCTCTCCTCAGCTCTGAGGGAGAGCCATCGAGGAGCCGATAGAGGTCCAATTTCTTCCCGCCTCTGCCCCGGGCTCGCCCACAGGAGGGGAACAAACAAGAGAAGAAGAAAAATAAAAGAAGCTTCCCCAGAAAACAGGCAGCAACGTAAGCTGGGCTTCTAGCCTGCTTCGCACTTGGTAGGAAAGGGTAGTAGCACAGTAACCACACAAACAACAAAGATAACCGCGTCACAGAACCGACCGACGCGAATAGAGATGTGCTCAGACGCGAATCAAACTCGATCGAACGCAATGTTGAGGAACTGACAAAAACACTGAAGGAACAACAGGGAGAACTCGAAGCGACTAGAGCCCTTCCGCCCCCCCCCCTCCCCCCAAAAAAGCACAACCCCTGGCATTTGCCGAGGCACACCTAGAAGCACGAAGGCAACAGATGGTGAAAAAAGTGACGCAAGATATGATGCAGCAAATCTAATCGTAAATGCAGCACATACGACCACAGTTCCAAGGGCAGATCTCAGAGATCAGAAGCGCTGTTCAAGAACAAAGACAAGCCGAAAACATTAAGAAAAGAGCGTACAACCGTCCAGCGCTCACGGTTTTCGCTAGTGAACAAGGCAACAGCAGCAACGCGTAAGCATGGTCAACATGAGTCAGCAAGAACATGAATACTTTGTTAATTGGCAATGGATCTGCAGAGTGTACGGCAAAAAGTAGGGCCTCATAAAACAATATCTCAACACACAACTCACACACCCCGATGTTACTGCGCTCCAAGAGACTGGAACCAAGCCCACTTAAGAGGAGTACGGGGTTTACGAGAGACAAAGCGAAGGTAAAGCGTCCGTCTTTCTTACCATAGCCATCAGGGCCATCAGGCACGATTCCATCGCCGTTACATTGAGCACGCGGTCGTAGAAATCATTCCGAAAAAGCGACAGGGGGGGAGCACGGTCGTTCTGAACGTGTACAGCCCGCTGAAACAAAGAATAGCCAAATTCTAACTTTTAAATGGAGCGCACAAGCTGGCCCAAGAAAATGCTATCATCGCAGGAGATTCCAACGCCATGGACAGCAGTTGGGGATATCAGAAACAAGATATCAGCGGAAGAACATTAGCGGAGGTAGCGGATTACTTTGGCTGCAGTTTAATCCCAGATCCCGCTACCTCTGCGAGAATGGGGAATAGTGTGAGCACGAACACTAGCCAGAACCTCACCTTCGTAAGGAAGAGCAAGGAGTCACAGAGGGAAAACACGATGGAAAACTTAGGCAGCGAATAGCATCGGGCAGGATAAGACGAAATATTGGACAACCAAAAATCACTGACTGGAACGCGTTTCGTGGAGCGTGCAATCAATCTGAAGGCGGTATCCAATAGCTTGAGGAATCGAGCTGCATGCTGAGAGAAACGCGAGAAAAATGCACAGAAAGTGTAAAGAGAACTACAAAAGAGCCCGAAGTGCACAGGCACTTCCTCAGACTATGGGAAGCCAGAGGCAGTCACACCAAAAGACGGAGGAAGCAAAAACACAACAGGCAATTAAAACTAAAAGTAACAGATAGCACGGCAAAAGCTGAAAAATACGACAGGCATCTCGCGTAATCAAAATTGGGAAAAACTCAGCGACTCGATTAGGGAAACTCTACGCACGGAGATAACCTGGAATCTCCTAAGAACAATAATCGATCCGACCAAAATCGAATCGAAAAACAGTAAAACTATCCACAGGTTCATCCACTCCAAGGAATCTGACACAGCCCTCCTAAAGAAGGCACGAGCAAAAATTTTTGGTGATCACAACCCCCCGTGATACCAAGGCACGTATCGGGGATCCGAAAACCAGAGACTCGACAGCCCCATAACTGTGGAAGAAGTTTGCTCAGCAGTAAGTAACCCCACCAGAAACACGGCAACATAAGCGGTCCGAGTCGACAACGCCTTGATCCACAACCTGAGCGACGACCTCACACAAGAGCTCGTAAATTTTAACAAACACTGGGAGGCAGAGAAGATTCCCGAATATTGAAAACACGCCAAAGTAATAATGACGCCTAAACCTGGTAAAAAGCTTTAAATGGAAAATCTCAGGCCCATCTCGCTCACGTCGTGCCTTGGGAAGCTTTGCGAGGGGGGGGTGGGGGGGAACCCATTCCATATTCGACTCCATTCAAAGCAAAACCTAGGACGCAGGACATGCTCCTCCAAATACAAGAAGATCTACTCCAAACCGTACCCCTAACTGGTTGGTACCAAGAGGGGATTCGAGAACACGAAGCGATCCTTACGGGCCTAGACAACATGGACTGCGGAAGTAGAATCCACGGCTACGTCAAAGCATTTCCGTCCGTTAGAACTGCCACCATCGGCATGGGAGGCCTTCGATTGGACAAAATTCACACGCCAAACAAGGGAACATCCCAATGGTCGGTAACCTCAACCATACTCGTCAAAATAACTATGATGGGCCTAGCTTGAAAACTATAGAAGATCGAAGGCACCAGGCATGCCATATATGAAGACGACATAACAGCCTGGACAAACACGGGCTCTCTCGAGGAGAAGGAAGACCGGCTACAGGAAGCTTCCTCCTGTGTAGCGCAATACCTCGGAGAAAGATGACTGGCATGCTCGACCGAGAAATCGGAACTGCTGCGAGTCTGGAGAGGTAAGCAAAACCGGACCGTCCCAACCGGTGAGGACCTGAAACTCAAGGTCTACCTGGAAGGAACGCCTATACTGGAAAATACAACAATACAAATCATTGGCCTGTGGGTTCAAGCCAACCAATATAATGCTCACACTTTCACCCTGCTCAAAGCAGCAACGCTACAAGTCGTACGCATGATTACCCGCATCACCAACAGGCCACATGACAATACAATAAGAGGACACACTTAAACTTGTCAGAAACTTGGTCGTTAGCTGACTCACCTACTGCCTTCCCTGCATAGAACAAGCGGATTCCGTGCTACCCAAAGCGTATAATTAAGACAGCGCTCCTACTACCGCGGAATACGTCTGAAAAAAAACTCATGGCCCTGAGATTGCAAACACCTTCGAGGAGCTGCGGAAGGCGCAGCTTGAGTTGCAAACATTCAGGCTACAGCAAACAACGACTCGAAGAGCGCTCTTAAAGAGACTCGGATACCGCGAGCAGATGCGAGAAATGACGAGTATGGAAACGATCCCCGACGAGATTCGGAAATCCCTCAAGTTAGCGCCAATTCTAAGGAACATGAACCCCAACCTCCACCGGGGGTAAGAAAAGCCAGGGCTGAATTCATCCAGAAAATATACGCTCCTCACGACACAACCGTGTGTGCAGATGCGTCCTCGAGAGCAGGAAACACCAAAATTGCAGCGGCCACAGGGGTCGATTCGTCCCTATGCGAAATGACCAGAGCGTCTATGAGAGATTGCACGGTAGCAGAAGCCTACGAAGTAGCCGGTGCTCTAGAGGTGGCGGAGGACTGTAGAACAAGGCGGTCGCTAACAATACTCACGGACTCTCAAACAGCCTGCCGAGGTTACATGAATTGCAGGACAGGTCATCACGCGCTCCGTATAGTTCTCGCAGCGAGCGACAGAATTAAAAAACAACACAGAAGAAAACGACAAGAGCACACACAAATTTGTGTGGGTATCGGGACATACGGTGGTGGCTGGGAACGAAGAGGTCACAGGATAGCTAGAAGATACACTACTTTCCTAGACCGCGGAACTCGTGCCAGCACCGAAGGAATACTCGGCCATACTACAGGACTGCAGAGGCAGAGGAATCCGATATCCCCCGCCGCACACATTCCTCAACAGAGCGAAAGCTGTCACTTAGAGACTAATTAGAGACAGGTTCTTACCCAAACCTACGCATAGTGAAAAAAATACACCCTACGAAATAGGCGGAAAAATGTCCCTTGTGCGACGAAAAACCCACACTATATCGCATCACATGGGCCTGTGAAAACATAGACGTGGTCCCCAAAATACAAAACCCGAGTGTGGAGCAGTGGAAGACTCTGCTGTCCAGCGACCGCTGCGAAGACCAACAATGTCTGATATAACGAGTTCAACGGGCGGCAGTAGCCAGCGGAGCCATGGACTGAGGGCAGTCAACCATTGATTAAAAGTGGACGAGCTAGACAGAGGACTCCTGGGGATACAACCGAGGAGCGAACGTCTCTGAAGATGCCCCAAAACCGCAGAGTACAATAGAGGTTCCTTCTCCTCCTCTCCACCTCCTACCACCTGGTGATCTGTGATGTACACTGATATTTTTAACATTCACTGAGATCACACACCACCCGGGCGCATTTTGTGTTCCGCCTGCATCGAAACACGGCCGCCGCGGTGAGTCTTTTGTTCATATATCTGCTTGCCTGACCATTGTACTACATTCTGCATGCCAGTGAGAAGTACACAACACCACTGTCGCATTCGAAGAAGGGCAGCTGGTTCTTTATGGAAAAGGTCACACCTCTAGTAGCGACATCTTCATATCACTCTGAGACAACGAACTGGTAATGCTGATATTTTCGTGGTGGTTGGAGTGTGGGGACCATCCTATCACGGCTGTTCTTTCATTGTAAGCGTTTCCATATCTCTCGATTTCGCTCATAGGAGGTTTATTATCTTTTGAGCGGTCTGTTTTTTTTTACTATCGCCTGTTAACGAATCGTTCGCGTCTGAAAATTGAAAACCGTCAACATCCGAAAATTAGAGGTTCCTGAATTTACCCAAAGCAACCTGAGCGACCGCAAGCACCATAGAGTAATTAAAAAATACATCTACTTCACAAACCTTATTAACTGGAGTGTGTCACAAAATTCGGCGCATCTTCGAAAAAAAAGAACGGCGCTGCGCGTAAGCAATCGCGCCTGCGCGCGGCAAAATAAAGCAAAAAACAGCGGGGAAAGACTTGCGGAGAGCGCGTAACTTGCCTGTGCGGATGCCCTTTCCACTCAGCTCGCCGCCGCGGCTACAAAGTAAACATAGCCACGCGCGGCGTCGATTTTTCTAGAATGTCGGAGAAGTTTCTGCTCGTTGTCGACGGAGAAGGCATGACCTTTACCGCGCTAAAGTGATACCCTCTCTCCTTCGCTCTCGCGCCGGCGACTTCGCATGCGAGAAGGAACCAAAAATTTCTGGAAGGTGGTTTCCGTTCTCGACCAATGGGGTCGCGCTCCCGGCGCGAGAATAAGGAGTTTGTGCAGTTCAAGCTGCGTGTATGCGTGCGCCTGCCTTGGCGCGAAGAACAAACCGACGCGGGCTGCGCCTATAAATGAGGGCTCCAACCGCTGCCTGTTAGCCCGAGCCACCGTTTAAGCTTGCGAGAAGCGCGCCCGCTCGACTCCCGGGAGAACACCACTCGCCCAGCCAAGGACCAGCGAGGCAACGTACGCCAGTCTGCAGATCGGCCCCGTCGTGCTCCTCAGGTCGTCGGACTGTCGCAGTGCCCGATGAACAAATTGTGTTTTGTTTGTCGGTCCCTCTCTGTATTTGTGCACTTTAGGTGCAAACGTTCTGTTAAATTGTAATCTCTCTCGTTTGTTACTTTGCATGAGTTGCTTTGTATTTGTAAATCACTTTGTATCTGCTCGTACGAGTGATAGTGAAATCCTTTGTATCGTCTCTTCGCTGTATAAATTTGTGTTGTTTTGTGAACCTTTGGCTCCGACCCATTCTCTGGCTTGAGATCGGCGAAAGCAGGGCACCAAACGACCAACCCCCTTGTCCCTTGGTAGCTGGTCTCCGGCTGAGCTTGCCACGCTGAGTCGAGGACATCTTTGCATCTGAGACCGCTACCGCCGCCCCCCCCCCCCCCTTCCCCACGTTCTAAGGGTGTCTGGGAGCGCACGCTAAAGTGCGCGAATTGGTGACATTCTGGCGTTCGCGACAGGATGTTTGATGCTTTGTAAGCGCAGAGAACGGAGAAAGAGTCGGAAAGAGTTTACAAAGAGGTCGCAAACGAGTGTATAGCAGCAGAACGATATTGTGAGGTGCCGCGCTGAAGCGTTTATTAAGGTTCACCGTTTAGAGGTAGACTTTGCCTTGGAAAGTTCAGTATCCGAAAATGAATTTGAAGGAACTAGTTGAGGTTGGCACCCAGGTGGGGATGTCCGGTGCTGAACTACGAAAATGGGTGAACCAGGAGAGAGATTAGGTTGAAAAAGAGAGACAGAAGGCTTTAGAAGAAGCCGAAAAGGAGAGAGGGAGGATTGAAAAAGAAAGACAGAAGGCTCGAGAAGAAACGGAGAAAGAAAGAAAGAAAGAGAGAGAATTCTAACGCGAAAAACAACTGGTTGTTATTAAGCTTAAGCTCCAACGTGCTGCGAGCCACTCTGCGGAAGTCCATAGCACTAGATAAGAAGGCAGCGGCCTGCGGATAGATGCCAGTAGATTACTTCCCAGATTTGATGAAAAAAGGGACGATCTCGACGCGTTCCTGAGGTGATTCGAAGGGATCGCGGGAAGTCAGAATTGGTCAGATGGTGAATGTGCTACCGTTCCTAGCACATGTCTCAGCGGGGAAGCTCTAAGCGTATTTGGGCGACTTTCTCCGGACGATGCTGCAAGCTACTGCAAGGTAAAGGCCGCCTTGCTTAAGCGATTCCGACTCACCACCGAGGGATTCCGAGATAAATTTAGAACAGGGAAGCTCACAGATGGCGAGACGGCAACCCAGTATGCGGCAAGATTAAATCACTACTTTGATCGGTGGATAGAACTTTCAGAAATTGCACAGGAATACAGTGAATTTCGCGAGCTTCTAATCAAGGAAATATTCCTGAGTAGCTGTCACCCGAGCTTGTCGCTGTACCTGATGGAAAGAAGGGCCAAGTCTCTACGAAATGCTAGATCTTGCCTACCAATTTCTTGAAGCTCAAGGAGGAGGGAATCTGGCCAAGATAAAGAACACGAATTCGGAGAGCGCGGGGAAAACCGACAGCCGCGATGACCGATTTAGACCAAAGGCTCCAGCAATGTGCTACCTGTGCAACAAGTTAGGCCATTACGCATCTAATTGCCGTAACAACTCTACAAAGAGTAGCCCAACAGCTTGTTTTAAGTGCGGCCAGAGGGGGCACAAAGGCGCGGTTTGTCCGAACCCAAGGAAGCCCATCCCCCAGGTACCGTGCGTATGGGCCTCATCAAGTCACCACCTGGAGGAAGGAGCTGAAAATGGCTTTGTGCAACTAAAGAACGGCAAGAAAGTACCAGTCTTGAACGCCGTAGTGAACGCGCTACTGGAAGCTGAAATGAACAGAATGCTTGTCCTGAAAGGGAAGGTAGGAAAAAAAAACAATTACAGTGTTGCGAGACACGGGAAGCAGTGCTGTAATAATAAAACAAAGATTAGTGAGAGATAAGGATCTCTCTGGAACGAAGAGCCTTGTGCGACTAGAGGACGGCTCGTTTCAGCGCTTGCCGGAAGCTGAAGTACATGTGCGGACTCCCTACTACAGCGGGAAACTAACTGCACTGTGCATGCAGCGCCCCTTATATGACCTCGTATTGGGCAATAAAGGGGGCAAAATTTCCAAAGGGCTGAGGAAGAAGCCACGAGAGAGAGAAATCTGAATCCTGCTCTTCGGAACGGCGCAGTGATCGCCAAGCGAAAAGTAAGTGGCGAAGGAAGCGCGAGTGTGCTAGCTGAAGCAAAGGAGCAAAGAAGTAGACAGTCAAGCACGAAGAACGGAATAGCCCCGCGGAGGAACATTCCGAGGAAGCAAAAACGTTTCCTCAGGAAGGGACAGGCATTACAGCAGAAAGGTGTGCGAAGCCGAAAGAAAGGCCTCCGAATGGTCTCAAGGAAGCAGCGAAACGTGAAAGAAAGACAGCACAAGAGGGCAGGGTGTCCGAAATTTCTGCTAACCTCAGCTTAGCGCAGGTTGTGGACATATTCATCGTGCTGTTGTGCACATTACTTCAGCTGCCTGTCGATCGCGCAGGAAAATTCTGGAATGTGACTGAGAGGGTATTCACTCCGGTCAATATTGTGAGCCTGTGTGTTTTGACGCAAGGGCCCTGCAATCCATTGATAGTTTTGTTTGTGTGTGCATACCTAAGCGCACAATTCTTTTCCGAGTCGGAAAATTTATCTGGAGGGTTCAGGTGGGGAGAAACAGAAGCCCGTGTTGACCGAGAAAAAAAAACAACCCGCGAGTCGAGGAGACTCTTGTGGACGGTGAAGGTCCTCACGCGCGCATTACGGAAGCGCAGGTAGAAAATATATGTGGAAGTATCAGCTGAAGTATGCATCGTACTTGTGTGCACCCTGTGTAATGTTATGTTAATGTGTTGCCGAGTTGCGGCATGTATTTAAGTGCATTTTGACATTGTGAGTGTCATGTACGTAGAGACAACATTGCATTGATGTGTGTATATTGGCATTCGCCAATGAGTTTGTGAGCGCATGTATGTGCGCGCGAATTTTGAGTTTTTGTGAATATTGTTGCACAATATTCTTAAAGGAAGGGGCAGTGTCACCAAATTTGGCGCATCCTCGAAAAAAACGGCGCCGCGCGTGGTAAAATAAAACAAAAAAACAGCGGGGAAGGACCCCCGGAGTGCGCGTAACTTGCCTGTGCGCATGCCCTTTCTACTCAGCTCGCCGGCGCGGCGCAAAAGTAAACATAGCCAGGCGGGGCGTCAATTTCTACAGATTGTCTGAGTAGTTTCTACTCATAGTCGACGGAGAGGGCGTGACATTGACCACGCTAAAGTGATACCCCCTCCCCTTCGCTCTCGCGCCGGCGTCTTCGCATGCGAGAAGGAACCAGAAATCTCGATTGTTACTTTGCATGAGTTGCTTTGTGTTTGTAAATCACTTTGTATCTGGTTGTACGAGTGATAGTGAAATAATTTGTATCGTCCGTTTGCTGTATAAATTTGTTTTGTGACGAATGAAGAAGGCGCCGACCAAAAGAAAAGATGGGATGACGTTTCGGCTCCCCCACGGGAGCCTTGTTCACAATGAGGCATAACGTAGCTTCGTCCTTTATTTATACACCATCCCGACCAGACGGGTTTCCGTCAGTCTCTAGACTTCAAATTTGTTTTGTTTTTTTAACCTTTGGCTCCGACCCATTCTCTGACTTGCGACCGGCGTAAGCTCGGCACCAAACGACCAACCCCCTTGTCACTTGGTAGCTGGTGTCCGGCTGAGCTTGCCACGCTGAGTCGAGGACATCTCCTTTGTGACCGAGACCGCTCCCCCACACGCTCTAAGGGTGTGTTGGAGTGCACGCAAAAGTGCGCGAAGTGGTGACAGCGTGCGACAAGGATCGGTTCTTGGGCCCATGCTATTCTTACTGTACGTAAATGATCATCCTGCTATCCTCAAGTATCCCCAACCTTTAATGCATGCTGACGATACCGCTCTTATATTCATAGGAGAGAATTTAGATAAAATACAGGATAAAATAAATGCAGAGCTAGAAAATGTTTTTACGTAATTCACGTCCAATCAATTAACCCTTAATCTCAGTAAGACTCAGAATAAAGTTTTTCGTTACAGAAAAAGGAAATAAATGCTGAGAAACTGCACATATCATTACACGGCACAAAAATAGAACAAATTGGATCGCACAAATATTTAGGTATTTTATTTTAATCAGACATGCACTGGAAACCACACATTAAACACCTTTGTTCGAAGCTCGCATACGCTTGCTATTTTTTATTTATAGCTAGTGAATGTATCGCGTACCCCATTATACGCATTCTTTATTTTCCTTCTTTCATAGTCATCTCTCTTACTGCATTGGGTCTTGGAGTGCCACTTTCACAACTTATCTCGAACCAGTAATCTGTCTGCAAAAACGCGGATTACGAATAATTACATTCCCAAGTCGCGGTCAGTCCAGTAGATCTCTTTATAATTCTGTCCATGTGCTGCCATTCAATGCATTGTTGGAATTAAAAATTGCACAAACTATTCATAGAATCGTAGAGACTACGGATCCTCTGTCCATAGCTTTGTTTAAACTCCCATTACGACATACAAGAGCTGCAACAAATCAGAATTTTAACCTGCCTCTATCTCATAATGTGCATAGGAAAAGGCTCATAGAATTTAACTGAGCCTTGATCTGGAATTCTTTGCCAGTACGCATCAAGCAAGCCCATAACTTTAGTACTGCTCTAAAGAAATGCCTTATTGAATACTATTGTGCTGTTTAAATCAAATTGTGACTCAATAATATTGCATTGCCTATGATGTGTGCGTCGAGAATTATTTTTGTATTTATTACTTAATTTCTTCCTCTGCTGTGCTAGAATTTGTATCATATGTCATCACTGAACCCTTTAATAGCCAATGGCTACGGGTCCAGCAAGTGTTCTGTATTTTGAAAGAAACAAAATAAAAAAAAACTTGAAACCTTAAGTCTGCTTAAGAGCGGAAATGCAGAAGCCTTTCTCTTTCGTCCATTTTTCCCTGCATTTTTCTTTTTTTATTACTAGAAAGAATGTTTTGTTTTTGAATTTATTTCATTTTATTTTCCCTTGTTTCCGTTTCTTCTTTTGTTTTTTTCCTTTTTATACTAAGTAAACCTTAACGTGCATTTACATCGTCTTTCATCGAATCAGTCACACAAAAGCTACTTAAAACACAGCATTTATTTTCATTATTTCAATTAATACAATTATCTAATTACAATTCATCAACAAAACTTGTCGCAGTTGAAGATTTGCTCAAGCACTACGCAACACAATCAAACTTTTGTACATTTATCTCCACAGAACGACATAACCGGGCGGACAAAATTTGCGGACCTTTTTTGAGGACGCAATATTACATAGAATGCTTTCTCATTAATAATAACTTACAGTTAGCGCTTCGTGTGCGGTATCATTTCTTTCGTGGTCATCAGCAAAGTGTATGGCGCGCTGCATGTATGGAAACATGAAAGACATAAAACACATTTTTTAGTTCACTGCATGCTGTACCATTTCCAGATAAAACACTGAAAACATTAAAAGCAAAACATTACTGGTTACCCTATCGTGACTAAGATTAGATTGGAAGGATTAAGCTTGTTTAGTTGTATTGGCATTGTATAGGTTGAGAATTGCAATAGGTAATGTGTTGAGTTGTGTGCAATCATCCGTTTTTCACGGGCACGTGCTTTAAGAATATTGGAGCTTAGTGTTGCTCCTGTAGGGTCACTAAGAATTCTCGGTATTTTTCATTGCAAAATTGCAAGTGGTAGAAAACACGGTAGCTATCAAGAGATATGACCTTGATCATTTGATGCTGAATAAAGAGCTCTGTAGGACTTTCTAAATAAGGTAAATTATTTATGCAATGTGCGCTTTATTTTGTACACATGATTACTGCTTCAGTAGTCGTTCCCGACAGTATCGTGTAGCAGTAAGGTGCGAGCGAAAAAAAGCGTGATAAACTTCTAGCCTAACAGGGATCGGAAATTTTATGCCGGGTGCGAAATAGGGCGCCTACAGCAGAAGAGAATTTCTTGGCTATATGGTCGACATGATTATCCCATGTCATCTCGCTTGAAAATGTCACACTTGGTATTTTAGACTTTTTCTCGAGCCTTATTTCTGGACATCGTACTTTTAATTTGTCACAATGGGACATCAGTCCCTTCCTAGGCGCAATGCTTAGGGCCTCTTTAAAGTCAAAGTGAACTTTTTTCAAACCCATCTCACCCCTTATAGACGTTTTACGTTGGAGCCCGACCGTTGGAATCCGTTGCTTTAAATTAAGCAGCAATGCCGCAAACAGGGTCTCATTCGGGACTCTAATACCCCTGTCACACGGGCATTTCGAAGGGCCTCGAACCGATATCCTATCGACTCAAAGGCGATTGAGCGCTGCTACAAGGGCAGTTTCAATGACCATCGAGTGAATAGTCCATCGAATCAACGGAGCAGCGCGGAACTCCATCGAGATTTCGAGGGCCTTCGAACGCGGCCCAAGGTTGCTAGCGTTCCTTCGAGTGGTGCCAAGCGCACTTTTATACACGATATATTCACGGCACAAAAGCATGAACAAACATTATTCGCCTAAACTTTAATGCAAGCAGTCTATACAATAATTTTAAAATTGTATCAGACTGGTTATAAGCGCATTAATTTTGCGTTGCGGTCTTTGCGTTGCTTGCGTATTCAGCATTGACAACATGGCAGCGCCCTGCCCGCCCGCTTCACAGCGATAACAGCTTTGTCGCTAATCCATCATATAAATATCGTGTTCTAAACTGTTGTATTCGACTTCGATTTGATCATTCTTAATCTCGCATAAAGTTTTAAGAGACAAATAGCTTTTGCTTTTCAGATATCAAGGCAATTTCCGAGGTGTTAAGCCTGACAAAGCAGCGCTCGGACGTAGTTTGACTGGCTTGGTTTTGGCTCGTCTTGTATTGGAGTGGCTACAACAGTGTCTGCATCTGTCCGTCGCGTACGTGCAATTTAAAAGGATGTTAAATGACATGCGCGTATGTGTGTGTTTAAGCAATTAGTATACATTTTTCAAATATTTTTGTTATTTTCGCAAAATCCAAAGTAGCGATCGTGGCGCCACACAACTTTGCGTAAGACAGAACCATTTCAACTGCTATTAACATTTTCCGTGTAGCAGCAACCCAACTCCTTCGAGTTCAATAGCGATTGAGAATTTCGAAGGCCTTCAACTCGATGGCCATTGAAAGTGGCCGTGTGACAGGGGTATAAGTCAACAAATAGAAATATAATGCAGCATATTCTTTCAGGCATGCGATTCTCCATGTTCTGATCCATCATTTCTAAATGTTAGAAATAAATTGATGGTGGCGCTTTTGTAAATAATTTTCATAAATTGGCTACTGCCGTGGCTCTACCCTTCCCCCCCCCCCCCTTTTCTGTGTTGCCGCCACAGCCCTCTTCAATTAAGCCAGTCCCGAAAGCAGGGAGGGTCTGGCTACAAGTGGTGCTTCACCTAATACGTGCTCCCATGCCACCACCTGATAAAGGAATGGGGCGTCCGACACTACGAGTGGAGGCGCTAGGTCCGGCCGACTTCCTTCAGTAGTAACGACTTTTCGGCAAGGGAACACCGCCAGGGAGGCGCCACTCCACGCATGGTGCCACGCACGGGGACGAGGGCTGTCAATCATCCGCGCTTCGCTCTTTTGTCGACGGCGCGGGTGCAGCCGTTCCAGGCGTTAACCTTCGGGCGATCCTTTAACCAAGGCATGGGACCCCTGGCTGGCTTCCAGTGAATCAATGAGCTCGTCATTAACTAAAAGCCAGCAGCATTTGGTTATGGGCGCCCAGTTGTTGGCGAGGAGGTGTTCTGCGGAAAGGATGCTTTCGGGATATTATACACCTTTAGCGTACCGTGTACCGTGTTACCGTTAGCGCTGCCAGAATACCGGGAGCCCGCCCACCGCCAGTGCGCATGCGCAGATCGCCTCTGCGGCGCCATATGGCGCCACATACCCGGCTTAAAATACAAGGCCATGAAATGCCCCGAGTGGCCGAATACAAATATCTCGGGGTATGGTTAAACGAAGGGCAGATGTACACGGAAAAGAACGAGAAGTCTCTCATAGCAAAAGGGCGAACAGATGCCGGGATAATGAAACATAGGGCATGGGGGGGGGGGGCACATAAGGTATGAAATACTGAGAGGTATTTGGAAAGGAATAATGGTTCCAGGGCTTACTTTTGGGAATGCGGTTCACTGCTTAAGGCCAGATGTTCAGTAGAGATAAGAAGTAAATCAAAGAGCTGTTGGAAGATTAGCACTAGGTGCCCACAGGAAAACGACAACTGAGGCAGTACAGGAGGATATGGGTTGGGCAACGTTCGAAGCACGGGAAGCTCGGAGCAAAGTACTATACGAAGAACGCCTATGGAAATTGGAGGAAAACAGGTGCGCAGCTAAGGTATTTAAATACCTGTACAGAAAGAGCTTTGACTCACAATGGCGAAAAATAACTAGGAAGCCAACCAGTTAGCATGCCAGTGATGAAGCTGGAGAAAAACAGAGCATTAAACGACAGGTTAAAAACGCGGAAGGTAAACATTGGATAAATTCAGTGGAACAGAAGCATAGTGTTAGAACTATATCGATGCTGTAAACAGCAGATCAGAAAGGAAGCGTTTATGATAACTCAAGAGGCAATGCTCTACTCTTTGAAGCTAGGTCAGGATGTCTTAGCACGCGCAGATATAAAAAGAAATTTAACGAAGAAGATGACAAACACATGTGCTGTGTGTGGCAGATCTGTCGAAACAATTAGACATCGCATTCTAAAATGGGATGGTATTCATCCCGATGTCGACGCAGGCACAGCCACTCTTCCTGAGGCCCTAGGGTTTAGAGATAACAATAGCCATGTCAATAAATCTCCGGTGGAAATTAGCAAAAAGTGATTGGAAGATTGGTAGCTCAAAAGCAGAGAGGTGACGTAAGGTTAAAAGTGTAGGAAGACGTATTTAAGGAAAATGGCAAATTTTAGTAACATACAACACCGTTAAACAAAAATAAAGGAAAAATTTTGGTGGTGGTTAAGGTCTGGCTAATAAAAATAACAAAAATTGTATTTGATCTTTCCAGTACAAATGTACGTGGGGCTGCCAAGGCCTCAGAATGCTTTAGTGGCAGCGCCCGGCAGCAGACTGCATATAAATCATACACCCAGCAAACAAGTTGCCAATGAAAACAAAGAAAAAAGGATGAGAGAAAAAAAATGGATTCGAATAGGGCGGATGTAAAATACACACAAACGGAGAGAAAACAAAAAAACATGTAAAAACAGCATCAAAACTAAATACTGGAACTTACAACGCAATTTAACAAGGCAAGCTTTCACTATCTTTTTGGAATTAGCCGGGAATCTTTCTTTGCGTAATCGGTTTAGAACAGAAGGAACATAATGTTCTCACTCAGGGCACGAGAAAACGAATGTGAGTTCTCAGATTTTTAACAGGACCATATGGTGTACAAAAATCGCTTGTACAGATGTGTACTGTTTCAAAAAAAAAAAAAAAGACAAGAAAAGTCAGGCATATATAAAAGTTAAAAACGCTACTATCTTCATTTCGTTCCCTACCATATAATCCAGATTTAAGGGTAGATTTCACTATGCTGCTGACCTTCTTTCGCCAAAAGGCAGAGCAGAAATAAAAGTAGCAAATACCATAGCGTAATGCACTGTAGGATAAGGCGTATACTATTTGTTTGCGTACATACATGGGGCAAAGTTTCTTAACAGAGTGCAGCAAACATGCAACTTTCCGAAGCTGAGTAGAGACAAATGACAAACGGGTATTCCAAGACATGTCGGAATCGAACAACACACCTAGGTATTTGACCGTTCACGCAGGCATGATTGATGGGCATTTGCAAAGAGCACAAATTGGATTGTGCAAGCGAATTGACACATCATTAGAAATTCTCTTTAAATAATTGTGGAAAAATACTAATTCTGTTTTTATTGTTAACATTAATTAAGTCATTGCTGAACCATTCCATAACTAACTCGCTGTCGTGTTGGATAAGAGATAATTCTGTCCTATAGTCCTTATGTCTGTAATGACGCGATAGCTACAGCTGGCCGAGTGGAACTTGCTCAGTTGAATTACAAAGTCAGTCTTTCGCCGCTCCGTTTCGATGGCCGTTCCTTCTTCATCTTCGTTCCAGTTTACACGGCTCATGCGCACAGCTGTGCCAGCTAGGCTTCGCCGGAGTGCCGCGCCGCCTGCAGCAGCAGCTCCTGCGCACCAAGTGGCTGGTCGCGTGACCAACCACGTGATGAACCACGTGATCAGCCACGGCGCCGCGCCGCCAGCAGCTGCTCCGCACCACGTGACCAACCACGCGACAGCGTGGCGCCGCGCCACCCTGAGGCTCGAAATTTCATTTCATTTATTTATTTACCACCACAATATACATTATGACAGGGTGTCCATAGTAAAAGCGGCCTCTTGGCCCGCTTGATCTGGCCATGGACACACGGCTGCGAACTTTGGCAACCAAACACTGGCAGACATTAAAATTATAATACAATATAATTACAATACATAGTTGCAAATAATCGCGACAGGTACTTCCCATAAGAAAAATTACAAACAAAGCAATGAACAGTACAATACAGTCAATTTGTTTTACAAATTCCAAGATGTGCATGTAAATTAAAAATATTCTAAAAGCTTTCTCTGTGAGGTGGTTTTCAGGTTAATGTTATTGACACAAAGAGCATTTAGTAGACGCGGTAATATGTTTTCAAGTGTTTGGCAGCCATATGTTGTTCTGTATGCCTTAATATGCCACTGATCGACGTTTCATGTGTTGTGTACTTTATAGATTACTTCAATGTTGGACAGTTCATGAAGGAAAGACGTGTGATTATTAATTTCGCGCTTAAGAGCGTGGCTTACGCGAAAGGTGTACAATTTAGTGACCGGACGTATTTTGTATTTAGAAAAAAGTTCTTGTGTATGGAATGTTCTAGGAACATAATTAATGATTCCCAGAAAATTTTTCTTTAATGAGAGTAGCTTATAGATGCTTTCTTGCGATATTTTTCCCCACACTAAATTGCTGTAATTGAGGCGAGAACTAAAGAGTGAGTGATATATGGCGAGCAGTGCTCTTGTTGGCAGCAGTTGGCGAAATCTGCAAATTAAACCAATAATTTCCGACAGTTTGCTGGCAATTAAACAGACGTGGTCATCCCAAATCATTTTTTCATTGAATACAACGCCCAGTGTTTTAAATGTGGGTACTATATCTAAATCAGCAATATTGAAGCTAATGTCTTTTACAAGTGTAACATTTTTATTTTTTGCTCTAAAAATAACTGCTTTTGTTTTCGCGATATTTGCCTGTAAACTATTTTTTGTCCATTCATATAAATTAAAGAGGGCAGAATTCACTGTAACTACTAAAGTATCTGCTTGAGTTCCTGAAAAAGATATACTCGTATCTTCAGCATATGTCATGTATTTTGCAGGGGCGATGTGCACAATATCATTAATGAAATATTAAAAAGAGAAGGACCCAGTATGCTGCCCTGAGGAACACCGCGGTGAAGTGATTCTATTTCCGATATATACGCATTATTACTGACCGCTTGTCTTCGATTACTCAAGTAAGACTGTACAAGATCCTGCGTGACCTCTGAAACCGTAGCGGTCAAGTTTGCGGATTAGTAATGCATGGTTAAACAAATCGAACGCTTTTGTAAAGTCTTAAAATGCCGATGCCTATCTTATTTTGATCAAGGCGTTTAAATATGTACTCTTTTTGAGCTAGTATTGCGTGCTCTGTAGAACGGTGCTTATGAAATCCATACTGGGAGTCAGTTATTATATTTTGTTTTTCCTTCAACTTTGCGAAACGTTTGTGAATTAGTTTTTCAAGTGGTTTAGAAAGTACTGGTAGCACAAAGATGGGCCTATATTTGCCGAAGTCATTTTTTTCGCCTTTTTTGTGTATGACAGCCACACGTGCAATGTGCATTTTAGATGGAAAGACAGCATTAGCAGTGCACAAATTAAAAATATGTTTGAGGCATGGAAGCAGGACATCAAGAACAAATTTAATAGGTTTTAATTGCATCCCGTCAATGTCTATATTTGTGGTATTGTTAAGCACCTGGAAAAAACGCTTTACCTCATGTTCTTCAACAGCGTCGAGAAATATTTTTTCACTGGTCAAAGGGATGTTGCGAAGGTCGTTATGCACATATGGCGAGATTGAAAGATTAACAAAATGCTGGTTGAACTTGTTTACTAATTGTTGTCCCGATATCTCCTCCCCATTTTGCTTGATAACATTAATCTCATTGCGAGTATTACTAATAGAGAAAAGATTGCTTAATTTTTTCCACATTATCTATGTTCTACCTGCCGCAGAACCAAACTGGTTAGCGTAGTAAGTGTTTTTTGCTCGCTCAAGTTCTTTGTTCAGGCGGTTTCGGTATATTTTGAGTCTTCAGTTCACTGATCTCTTTTGATTTGATAACTTTGTGATGGGGTTTATGCTTCTTATTAACTTTATTTTTCAGGTCAGGTGTGATCCATCGTTTATGTGTGCGATGACTGCGCTTTATTGTTCTTACAGGAAAGCTTTCTTGGTAAACACTCTTGACGATGTATGAAAAATGTTCGTACGCTTTGTTCGGGTCAGTCTCGTTAAGCACACTAGTCCAATCGACATTCGTCAACGTGCCTCTGAATTTAAGGTTGTCGCTGTTAATAATCTGGATACACTGCTCTGAACTCGCGAACTTCATTTTTCTGTGCTTGTTTTGTACAGAGGAATATGAGCAAGTGGTCACTGAAATTCGAAAAATAATCCCAGCTTTGAGACTGTCAGCTTCAACATTTGTGATGAACACATGTAGTAATGACGAGCAGGAAGGTGTAATTCACATTGGTGAATTAATTATATTGCAAAGTCCGCTTACATTTATCAAAAGGTCTAGATTTTTAGTATGACTATCTGGCACTAGTAAGTTAATATTTATATCACCACCAAACAGCAGCCTTAAACAGTTATCATTAGCATAAGAAAGCAATGATTCATGAAAACTAAATAAATTCGAAATACAACCTTGAGGGGGTAGATAACAAACGACAAAAATCACATTTTCGACGCGAGTGGACAACATTTCATGATAATATGTAGAAATAGTGAACATGGGTGGTAACTCGGGTTGCCATGCCTTATCAAACAAAATACACACACAGCCACGGCGACCAAAGGCACGGTTTAAAAAGAAAGTCCGGTAGCTGTCTAACCGAGGGACGTCTATTTCACTGTACACCAGGTTTCAGAAATCATAATCACCGAAAAGAAATCATTACAACATTGAAGTAAAGTTGACAGCTGCGATTCCTTATTTCTTATTGACCGAGCATTGATATGGAGACATTTTAAGTGCTTCGCAAACGTTGAGCCGATATGAATTCTATGCTCACTCGGAAGAATGTACGGGGTGGTAGAATGACGTACAGTACCAGCCATGCGATGGAAATACAACCTTAGGTTAGCCGATCGAGTTCAGACTCTCTAGTGACGTGAATGGCTGACATACCATCATATACATACATACATACAAGTTTTATTCTCCACAAAGAAGTGGAAGGAGGCGGAGGGAAAAGCCGTACATTTGCGGCTTGAAAAATCCTCCGCCCCCTTACAGTGCATACAGCAGCAGAGCGGGACAATAGACAGTCACATTTCTTTTTGTTGCAAAGAGGCAAAAAAATAAATAAAAAAATCAGACTTCCTTATCAATACCTTGCCATTTGTGTGCCACACATACTTGTGATCGTGTACTTTTGCCCAATCCTGGACAGTTTTCAAGACTTCCCGATTTCTTCTAGTAAGTTTTCGAGCACATGCACGCCGTCGCCAGCA
Source organism: Amblyomma americanum (assembly GCF_052857255.1). Classification (NCBI taxonomy): domain Eukaryota; kingdom Metazoa; phylum Arthropoda; class Arachnida; order Ixodida; family Ixodidae; genus Amblyomma; species Amblyomma americanum. Next base: position 119,221,190 of record NC_135507.1, on the reverse strand, counting down.
GCGATCAGTTTCTTTCGATTCGTCCAGCACATGCCCCTGACGCCTTGCCTGAATTCCATGAAATATTCTAAGTTTGCCCACCGATGTCGCCATTCCAGTTCGTCGATCTTGCCTTCAAGTGGTTCAACACTTTTCTCTTTTCCCTCGAGCTTGTCCACTCTAATCCTGATTTCTTTTATACCTCGTCCATTTTGTTCAGTGCGCTGAAGCAAGTGAGACATCTGATCAGACATGAACTGCACGGCATCCTCAATGCCATCGACTGTTTCTTTCAATGGCATTAAGACAATAAGTTTTTGATTAATTGTTCTGAGAATGAGCAATATATCCTGTAGTTCTTCTTCGCTGTTGGTTTCAGTTTTCTCAGTTCGCTGTGCGCGACCTTTCGATCCCCTACGTTGTTGACACCTCCAGGCTTTGCGATTTACGTTGTGTTTTGATTTCAGAGTAGCCTCAGACACTCCAGCGCATTTACCAATGTGATACACATTGCTACAAACTGTGCAAAGCACTCGTCATTTGATTCTGACACACTATCTTGACATTCAGGGCACACAGAAATTCCAGACATTGTGATGGTTTTGGCAGCCGCCGCAGTAATATAACAAAATCAGATTTAGTTCATGATGACAGAAGGCCACCAACCTGCAACAGCACAGACGACGGTTTGGCAGTGCGTTTCCGCGGCCACCGCTGCTGCCAACGTGCTGCTGTTGATCCCTTGAGGTGATCTTATATCCAGTGCTGGAGACGACGTTGGCGCCACTGCAGCAGAAGGGCGTAGTCCAGAGCAGATGACGGGGCGGCTTTCGCGGTGAGAAGGGGGCGTGCGCAGACTTCTTCCCTCGTGTGGCTGTTGTTCCGAGTGCAGCAGGAAATCTGCTACAGTACAGACGACGGTTTAGCTGTGCGTTTACGCGGTCACCGCTGCTACCGTAATGTAGCCATCGCGCCAAAAAATGAAGCTGGTCATGGTGGTAACTGCCACCACCCCGTTTTAAAGGGGACGCTCCTACCTTCAATGCATGCATCCATGCACGCGCGCCACCTGCATCGGGACCAATCATGGCGTACACACTGGCAGGAGGCGGGCTCCCGGCACTTCGGTAATGCTAACGGTAGCTAGGTACACGGTATGCTAAATGCATCTATTTATCCCTGTGGCCCAGCCGAGGAAGAAGATGGAGAGAGGAGCGCCGTCACTGAATTCCAGGCTTTGGAAAGCTGGAGAGGTCAGTCAATGAGGTAGTTGACCCCACCCAAAGACACCGCCCAAGACGAAGTCCCTGTGATTGGAGAAAAAGGCGGGATGACGACGGCAGAGGCTATTTAAAGCGGTCGACACGTTCATCGAGCAGTGATTCTCTGCGACATCTTCTCAGCTTGTAATTTATTTGCAACCAATGTTGTGAATATGTGTATATAATTTTCTCTTGCTTCTCCTACTCCCCATCTCCGGCCCACGTTTCATCCCCTACCGGCAAGGCGGCGTTGTTCCTGTACCCGATGCCTGGTGAAACACGCTACTAGCTCGGCGACTTGTATCAACTGGTGGCCAGCGGTGAGATTAAGCCTTCGAGTCGTAAAAACAGGTTTGCAGCTGCGGAATCATCCGCGCTTGGTCCTGTCTTCAGCAGTGGTGAGCGCTTGACTTTGTTGCGAATCTCCCAGGCTGATCACTCTGCAAATTTATCAGAACCTTTTTTTTTTCTGCACTTGCTCACAAAGTATTTCACTTAGCAGCTGGCACTGAAATTCCTCTTTTGGGAATTGTCATGGATTTGAGCAAGTAAAGAAGCCAGAGTTGATTTTGTTGCTTGAAGAATTGGGTATTGAGGTCGGCAAAGGTAACCGAAAGCCTCAGATGACTCAGGCTTTATGAGGAATGGGGCGCTGAAGAGGCAGAAATTTCAAACACCTGTGATTTCATTCAGGAGAGAATCAAGAACGCTAAAAAACAGGCCGAGAGGGTTGAAAAATAAATGCATTTACCTCAAAACGGCTGAAGAAAGGAAACTTGCTCTAAAGCGCTTGGATTTGAAAATTGAAGATGCGAAACGCACCTATAATAATTCGAATATGAATTAGGAGGTTTCGGCAGACAGAAAAATCAAAATTAAGGACCTTCTGCAGCTTTAAAAACTAAATAAGGGTATTGGGTTGATCCTCGTAAACTTCTACAGGGTTTTCGAGAAGGAAGGAATACAGCGGAAACCCGGCCACAGAAAATCTTGCCAGTGCTACCATGCGAATCGGCCGAAATTATTGCCAGGCTGTCGAAAGAAGACGGCGAAAATTACGATAAAGTCAAAGCAGCTCCTCTCAAGAAGTATCGGCTGTCAACGAATGAATTCAGGCGCTGCTTTAGAGGTGCCAGGTGGAAGTAAGGCGAGACTTTTCAGGAGTTCTCGTACAAATTAAAAGCCGACATTGTTCAGTGGCTAGAAAGGAAGGAGCCTTATGAAAGTTGCGACAAGGTTGTAGAAGCAGTATGCCTTGAACAGCTTTACGGTTGTCTGGGAGAGGAAATGCGCTTGTGGGAGAACGACAGGCCTGAGAACAATACCGTAGAGCGCGCGGCAGAAGTTGCTGACGAGCTCGTCGCCCGTCGGGTATCGGAGAGAGGACGCATTGAGCCCTGGACAAATGTGAGATAGATAGTAGGGCGCGCTTTCCGGCTAATGAAAGAACCACGAGCTCCGCGAGAAACGCGTCGTTTATTAGCCTCAGCAGCAAGATGCTAGCAGCAAGAGGGAAGATTCTAGGAAAGAAAATGCTTTTGAAGCTAAAAAGTTGATCGCTTCTTTCCGGTATACGAGAGCTCGGACACCTTGCGAGCGGCTCCCGTTAGCAAAGAGTTGTCTCTGCGTGTATAGGCAATGAGGGCAGAACTTCCAACTCTTGCAGCCCTATTTCTGGGAACTAACAGTGAACGGAACACCGTGCAATGTTCTGCGCGACAAAACTGCCAACATCGATGGTATCGACCCGGCCAATGTTAAGCCTGAAGGTTTTACAGGCGAATACGCCTGCATAAGGCAAATATTGGGAAAGAATAGCGTATGCTTGCCCATTGCCCGCGTCGAAATCGAGGCGCCGTTCGGGATGCTGCTAACCTAGGCAGCCTTCTCTAAAAACCATCCCAAGCAGTAGCGACACATTTTCTCAGATCGCTCGGATATGCTAGTCCGGGAAAAGGGCCTTAGTTTTGGAGATAACGCTGCGCAGGTCCTCACCATATCGAAGGCTCGAGAACTGGCAGCACAAGCAGAGCGCAGTGGTCAAGACTGCAGGAATGAAACTTTTAGGCAAGAGCATGCCCGCAATGACTTTCATTTCATTTCATTTTTGTGTACTTAAAGACCCCCTGTAGGGGATTTTACTTAAGGGATGGGGTTAACATGAGGAAGCAAAACATTTTTTCATGATGACAGGTGGGATGTAATTTTTCCTAGGAAAGTTGATGGACAGGTGATGGCTGCAATTTCATGGGGAAGGTCGTTCTAGTCGCTTGCTGTTCGGAGGAAAAATGACTTGGAAAATGTAGTCGTGCGGGCACGTTGGTGTGAAACTTTCAGCGGATGACCACTGCGGTGAGACGTGCGTGATGGCGGTGTGCAGATGTATGGCTGCTGTTTGAGCTGGGAATAATAAAATTTGTGAAATAGGCAGAGGCTAGAAATACGGCGACGGAGGGTAAGACTGTATAATTGGAACTGCACCTTGAGAGATGAAACACTAATATAGGATGAGTATGAGCGGTGAATGAAACGGGCGGCTTTGTTTTGCACGGCTTCTAATGAATCAATGAGGTAAGCTTTCTGTGGATTCCAGATGGCGGATGCATACTCAAGTTTTGGCCTGATTTATGATTTGTAAGCAAGTAGCTTTACATTTTGAGGGGCGTCGTGAAGATGACGTTTAAGAAAGCCTAGTTTTTTATTCGCAGATGGTATTAGCTTTGTTACGTGCTCGCGCCATGATAAGTCATTACTGATAGTGGTGCCGAGGTAAGTATAGGACGGGACAAGTTCGACAGAAGATTAAGAAATTTTATAAGTAAATAAATGCGGGTTGCGACGACGATGGAAAGACACGAGCTTGAACTTACTTGGATTAAGAAT